>NW_012026814.1:2583221-2698530 GCF_000956235.1 Wasmannia auropunctata
TAAATTATTCTTTCATCGCTATGTATTTCCTAGTTTATGCTGCGGTTTTTACTGATGAAGACTCTTTTTTTTGCCAAAACATAATTACGCCCCTGAATTCATGCATTTTTTCCTGAGCGAGAATCAGCGAGCTAAATGAGAAACGAACATGTTCCACATATCTCGGGGAGACTTGTATTTATAGTCCTCTGAAAGATACAATCAAAATCAATCTGTGACACATTAATTTTTAATCGGGAATCGATTTGATTTGTCATATTTGCAATCGTGATTGAATAACTAATTTCTGAGAAAAAACGATATATGTACATATATTATTAGTTTTTTGTTCTCTATTTAATAGTAATAATGTTTCAAAGGTGAAAAGAAGAGAACATTAGAAATTATATTTTCATGTGAAACATTTGAATTTTAAGAATTGGTTCTTAAAGCGTTGATAGATATAAATGTTATCTATTATTAGGATATTTTTTACCCCAAAGAATATTGTGTGCGATAACTTTTTAGTATTGTATATTAATAAAGTAGCAATACGCTCGTTCGAAATTAATTTTTTCCATTTTAGAATAATATTTACGAAATATATGATAATTTATGAAAATTGTCATATTATTATCGTTTTCTAACTTTTTACATTCTGAGAGCAGCAAAGTCGCGTGAGTTTAATAAATTAAGAAAAAAAAGATAAGATTTTGTGATTTACATTTTATCATAAAATTTTCATGTCAAATTTATTATAATAATTTTAATTTTTTATTTTACTACTTAAAAAAGTAATACAAGGAAAAAAGAACAAAGTAAAATAAAATTATAACAAATATTTCTAGAATATTAAATTTTTACCTAAATCTCGTCAAAGAATTGCTATTTTGTGGGTGATGAAAATTAAAATAAGATTGAAAATGGATTCTCTTTCTTTTTCTCACATTGTATAAACACAAATAATTCATAAAATACAGGAGAGAAAAATTCACGTTAATGTAATTGTATTACTCAATTTTCTCTTTTCAAAATATTTTTCTTAATATAATCGGAGAAGTCTGCGTTTAATCTTTTTATATGTTTTTGTTCTTTTTATACGGATTAAATATTGTTTAAATTGATACAAGGAAAAAGTAATATTTAGAAATTTTGCCAATATGTATTATACGAATATTAAATAAATGCAGACAGAAAATATTTCAAACATTTTTATTAATTAATTTAATAAAAGAGCACAGAGATGATTCACAATTATATTTACTTTTGATAAATAATCTAGTTTTAATTTAATCTTTTATATATTTTATATTCGTCCTTATTTATTGATAATTGAATTGTACAATATAAAACAAAAAAACGAATTATCTCATCGCGTAATATTATGAAGTATTCCACAATGATGCAATATTTAATCTCGTCAGGAGATATTAATCTGTTCGTTTCTTATAATTTACTGAATATACTCTTATTGTTAATTAATTTAATAAAATTGACACTTGAATTATCAATGTCATCAGATATATACGATTGTGTTTTAAATATCTTTCACGATAAGATATACAAATATATTTTTAATACGAAGTACGTTCATGTAAATATAGGCATTAATTCAGAAATCTATTTGTTTTTCTCCTTTTTGTCGGTTTTTATTTATGAGGTGTATAAATAAGATCACGTATAATTCAGTGTAACGTTTATTAGCGGCACGACGTTGTGGATATTTATAGATATTTTAGAATAAAAAATTTCATTTTCTCGGAAAATAGAGGATCAGCGACCAGCAACACAATCGCGTGTGAATCTGAGTTTAATTTGATTATCATGCACGGATTGTAACCGGTTTTCTGTATTCGATTTGTCGCAATTTCACGGTGCCGGTTATTAAATTGTCCGCTTTTTGTGCAATTAGCGCCGATTAGATCTGTGCAATTAACGTGTCGATATTTTAGGACAATCGTCGATATCCCTGCTGCGAACGAGTTATTGGTTTCTCGTTGAACTTCGGCACCGGCAGATGCGGTAAATTTAGCCGGTACCATTTCTAAATATTGTGCACATTTTTTCCAAAACAAATATTTCCGATGTACGGAGAGTAAACGAAAACACCGTGAATCGTTGTAAATAAATTTACAGCACAAAGTGCTCGTTGACGCGCTATCGGTGTTAAAAGGTAGTTTGTTGCAGTTCTATCTTTTGCAAATATTCTACAACGGCAGTCGTTTAATGTACACTAATATGTACACACGTTGTACAATGTAGCCCGTGTGTCAGATGAAGTTAGAGCGTTAGAGCAAGCGCTATGATAAAATTCGATCGACTGAAAACCAGCCCGCAACTAGTCGTAAATTTTCGGGCGCGGTTGCAAAACGATGCGGCGCAAACAACAACGCGGACGTATCGTCGCGATTTCGAGTCGCTATACAGCGTCGCTATGAAACGATTCAACGGTCATCCATTCCGCAAAGACAGTACTTTCGGCAATGTCATAAACGCGCAAGATCATGACTAGGATCCCGCGTGAAGACCCTCTTATGCAAGAATGAATTAATCCGTCAAATTTAACGATAATTCTATAAGAATCAATCAAATAAAAAATGGAGCAAATCTTACATTATATCTTGATGCATCTGAACGTGTGTCTTATTTCGTTTTTTTTTAATTTATAAATTAATTACTTATTAATATTAATAAATTAATTAAAACTATTTTTTGCATTGTCGTTTTTAACATTGTTCTCATTTAATCCTCTTATATCAATCAAATATCTTCAAAATAGCCTTGTATCTATAATTCCTTGTTCCCTCTTAATTTGCAATATCATATGTATGAGCAAATGAATAAATCGATGCATGCACATGCACGTGACGAGTATCAGAATGCAATGAAGCCTAGCAATCCCGTCTTGTTCCCTCGGTCAACAAATAATTGTACTCTGACCCAACATGCATTGTAACAGTATTACTCATGTGATTACAGCACGTAACGCCATACAGCAGTCATATTAATGACGGTATACGAGCGAGACAATGTAGCGTATTACTTTTGGTAATTGGCCGTGGTACTGAATAAATTATATACGAAAGTAAAGATATTTTAGGATGCAATCAAATCGGTTTAACCAAATCGATATCTATCAAATAAATCAATCTTCTTTAAACGATCTCTTTTTGTGAAGTGAAAAATAGAAACAAGTGAGAGAGTTAAAAGTAGCTAGATAAATGCATTAAAATATCGTGAACTAAAAAATTAAATTGTTGCCAAGAATCTATAATTCCTAATTTGATTTTCTGACGTATATGTCATTTTAATGTCTTTATCAGATTAATTGAATTACACAGAAATAGACGTACACAGATTCTTAGTCATTAGATTCTTGAATTGATTCATGAAATGTGAAGAATTAAAGCGGATTTTAGATATTTTCTATAACTTTGGATTATTTGAATCAATACACTCGCGATGACGAACGTGTAGAAAATTCACCTCATCGAACGTGCGTCTGAGAATGGATAGTTAGTAGCTCAAAATTTGCTTCATGAATTACTGGTTGCATGCGGCCTATTTAACGAGCGAACTAGCGCGGGTTGTGCGAAATGCGAAAATTCACGTACGACAGATAGGATGAGAGGAGTATATAATGAGAGTGAGAGAAAGAAAATTGCATCGTATTCGGTGCATGCAGCATAAAGCAAGATTATACATGGGTACATTTACAATGGTTTTCGTTTTGCGGGCACGTTACCGCAACGAAGTATCCGGTCGCGTACCTGACGCGCGTTTGCCACGGGCCGAGGGGAGGGGGCAGGTCGTCACCTGCCGACAGGACCGCGGAAAATTTCGGCGGGATTTAACAATTATACGATATGTTACACGCGACTGTTGTACTGCCCCTCAGGGGAATGGCGAGTGTTTCGCCGGGAAATTCCGTCCGGCGCGGCGTAGGTACTCCGGTTCGTCAATCAATTCTGCGCATCCACTATTAAAGCCCGTACATCGATGTTGCATTTACCCGTCTTAGTCCCTTTCGCAAACCGCACTGTCGATCTGTGCGTTAACCGCGGCGTAACACCGCGACAGCTTTGCTCTCATGTGTGATCCTGGCAAGGATCAGTGGTCAGGATGAAACGAAAACATTGTCTAAACGGTGGTAAAAACTCGGAGTATATCACTTACAGTCGTTTCCCTCGCAATTCATAAAAGATATGTAAGCAAAAAAAATATACGTGTGTTTGAATTTTTCAATTTTGTATGAGAAATAGCGTTTTATATCGAAAAATGAAATAAAAGTTGTTATATAAATGTAATTGAAATTAACTCTGAAATTTTTATGTAATATTGCTTATTTTTCGGTATGTGTTTTCGATCCAATTTTGCAATTATTTGTAACTGAACAAAAGCCATTTTGTTTTAACTTAGTAGATTTTTATTTTGTACCTTTTGTGCACCGGTACGTTTTACAATAATGTTTTATTAACGAAACAATTGTAACTATATAATTATTACATTTTTTTATGTAAAGGATATTTCACATTTTTTAATATGAAGAATATTACGCTTATATTCATCTTATAAAATTCAGGATTTTGGTGCATGTTTGTTTTTATTATTTAAACGCATAGCAGATAATACAATCAACGGCGATACTTAATACTTTCGATAAACCGTGCGAATCAACATAGTCGAGCGCTATTTAATTGATGAACGCTGGAATCGAAATGTTATTATGCCGTCATCAGTGATAAATGGCCGGTTGACCCGTTTCCGCATCGCGTTATTTTTCAACAAACAATTATCGCATTGTGTGTTAAAAAATCAACGTGAGCACTGCACATAGCTTTTTTTTTTCGTCGTATCGCACGAATTTAATCTCGTTCACGGCTGGATCACAATTCGAATGTAAATACACGTTTTATGCATATAACCAAAAGGAAATGCACATATTATTCGTGACAGCACGGAGAATTCATCTCGATTATTGGGTTATCGTAAGTGAGATTCGCACACATAACGGACGTTGCTATGCCGCGTCTCGGACGATAGATTGGCTCCTCGCGTGCGTGGGGTGGCTCCGTAACAAAATAACGAAGTGGAGGCAAGTTAATCCCAGAAACTCCCGTAATGTTTATCGTTCACGGTATCTCGCGCTTATTGCCGCGTGTGCTGAAAGTTCTTCGGCGGGCCACACTCGCGATACGCCGTAATCGCATCGAATTCGACAGAACGTATAGTGTCGCGAAAGAACTTCCGTCATCGAGCGGAGCCGACTTTCCGGCACCGTGACATCACCCTCCGGTCGTTGTGGACGCTTAAACGTCGGCGACGTACTACCCTTCCATCTAGAACCAACAGCGAAACTTCTTTAGCCAGAACCATCGGTCATTTGTTGACGCAATCACGATGAGTCCGCACTATGCTGTAATCATGCTACGTTGATCTCACAGGACGCACAACTTTATAACGAAGCGAATGTTTGCAGAACTTAAAATAACGGAATAGTAATTTTGATATAAAAAAATTAAATTTAATATTATAAAAGAGTCGGCTTGATTTGAATATGATGCAGAAAAAAGAGGGGAAAAGATTTGATCGGAAGCACGGGGAATATCGTGAAATAAACACCGCAAGATCTTGCATTTATTTTTACTTATGTTGCATTTGTCTTATATACGTTGGACGATAAAGGCCGGTATCGAGGCGTCGTCGCCTTTTATTCATTCTCTGTTTGCTAACATTAAACGCACTTTCGCGCATTCCGCCATGAATACGAATTCGCATTTTGCGCCTCCGTGTCGGCGGAAAAATAAATTCCACCGTCGATTCGATCGTTCAGTTCTTTCGCGACACCTTTCCGATCGTCTCGGCGATGTCGCATCTGCATATCGATGGTCGGGCGACGACGTCGCACGTGCGATGTAGAACGCAATTTTAAATATTGCAGCGTCGAAGTTAAAAGTGTTTCTGCCTGATCGGAATATGTGTGCGGGCGAGTTAAGCATCACGTCACGACGATCAAGAGTGAGCGCTTTAGCTCGGCGAAAGTAGATCTAATATTCGCGTTTAATTCGCTCGCGAAATTTGCAAAAGAAATTATTTTATCTCTCGACCTAACATTTTTCAATATTTCAATATTTTTTTTTAACGTACGGATCCTTCCGTAATAGGAGAATCGTTTAATTTACCCCTGCTTTTTTTCGCGTTTTTTAGTAAAAGTTAGTAATCACTAAAACTAATATATTCCAACCGCGCATACCGCTTTTTCTATTTGACAGGCATGTGAAAAAATATCTGATGAGGTTTTCGCAGCTGAAATACCGTTGAAATATTTGTCCAATGAAATAAAATATAGATAATCGATAGTAATTTAAACGGATCGTACGATCGAACGTGGTTTTCAGTCGAGAAATTAGGTCGAACGAAAAACAATGTCATGCGACAGAGTGCAATCACGAGATGATCATGAGAGTCCGTACGTATGTGTTTTCATTAAACGAGATTATTCCGCGAGATGATGTTATTATCGGTGTAATTGTTATTGGCGTGGAATTGCGCGATAATATGCGATTTCCATGTAGCCGACGAGGAGGAATTACGGGTCCTTAGGGGTCTCGCCTCTCGAAACGTGCCGTCGCCCGGCCGACGCGTCCGTGCCCGCGACGTGACGGGGTCACGACGTGAATATTATCGACGTTTAGCGCAAAAGACATTAATCCAGTCGAAGGCATGCGATTTTTAAACCACACTCTCCGGCGCCGTGCCGGTTATTAGCGCCGGAGTCGTGAAGTTTTCCCATGAAAGATGCCCTGAATGTCACCGTCGTAGCGTGACGCGAACGTTATCGGTGCGCGACGCGCGACATTATGCCATATATTCGGGGAACATAAAATTTCATTCATACATCATCACGCTCACGGAGAAAATCCGCGCGAGCGATTACCGCTTTACATGCATATGCTTTTATGAAGTGCCACAACAAACAGCGACAATATTCATTACTACTGCATCGCAATTTTCCCGAGTTTCTCATTTAAATTAGCATTCAAAATATGGTAAATGTAATAACTTGATGAAATTGCCTGTGAATTTCTGATATCCGCCTCTATTATGATAACATTTCCATTTTTATATTTTACATACCATTTGAATGTAACACCGTCGGTTTAACGTCTTATATATCTTCCGCGACAGCAAAGCAAATTTGATAATTCAGGGGAGCCATCCTCGTCTACAAGGGGTTCGTTACTATGATGTAAAGCGGGGTGTGACACGTGTGTAACTTAGACGATTTCTTGGCCGAGCCAGACGATTTCTTGGCGAGATTGCACGGGAGCGCGACGGACGGGGCGAGAAGTTAGGAGGCAGCGTAAATTTACAGGAACAAAATTCCGCCGTACGGCGGGAAGGTACGGCGCGGGAGAGGGAGACGAATTAAACGTCTCGTGACATGTCAAAGATCCGCCCCGAGAGTTGTTAGGGAACATCCATCGTTTTGAATACCGCCGCGGCGCCATATGAACGTGTCTCGCCGTTCGTTGAACGTGAAATTTCCCGCTCATCCGCCGCCGCCGCTGCCGCCACCGCGACTTCCTCCCTTCTCGCCGCTATTTGTGAGAAGAAAATTGCCAGTTCTATTCGGACGTAAAATTCAATCTCGGTTCCCTTCCATTTGCAGATTAGCCAAAGCTTCCCAACCACCGCGCCTCCTTCCATCTCTATTGCCTCTGTGTTTTTTTTCTCAATTTTTTTATACCATCGTTCGGTGGCCTCTCAATCCTTTTCTCTGTGCATCCATACGCGTCGATTATATTTCAGAAAATATTTCGGAATATACGACGATGAAAAAGACGAAATTACGTGAAAAGAGTTAATGCAATCAACGATAAAATTGGTGAGTGTAAACACGATATAAATAGCGAAGTAAAGTGCTTTGGATGCATTTTGTTTATAGGAGGAATTTTATGGCGTGATGTCTAAAGCTATTTTTTACGTTTTATCATGCGCGATACAATCCTGCGCATTCTCATTTACCGGATTTTTATGGTGAAAATGCCGGCTATTTCAAGCACGTACAATGTATTACTAACTCAAAGCATCAGCTGCTTTGAGCGCGGGATAATCCGTCATTTGTAAAATTCACAGAGCGCGGATTGAACGCATAATATTTTATTCGGACAAATAAATGTTCTCTCCGCGGCGCGCGGAGTGCTGGAACGGAAAACGGTTGAAAAATTAGCGTTTGCTTTAGCATGCGGGGGAAAAATCCCGACTTTATAAATCGCGTCTCTCAGTCGATTCCAGCTCTATCGCTGGCGGACGCCGATCGCGCTGGTAGTACTCATTGCGAGAAACGTCGACCCTGAAAGATTAAATATTCTCCCGCGGTAAGGGCGATAAAAGCTTAATCGGCTCGTCGATTAAAATCCCCGCAACCGCGGTTAAATTCACGCGAGAAAAAGAAATCACTTACCGCATCCGATAGGATCAATCAACTGCCCAGTTCAGCGCGATAACGCCCTTTTGCACCATTTCCCCGCTCGCCAAAAGCACAAAGAAAAAAAAGAGCCCGGTGCCAGCCGTTCCGCGCGTTTGTGTCCGAACCGCCCGGCTTTGTGTTACCGCCGGTAATCGTTATCTCGCCCACAACTTCAAAAGCACACAATTTTATATGTGTGATCATTACCATGGAAGCCGCTGCCAAATAGCTTTTACGCGTCTCCCCGCAGTTACGAGAGAAACGACGTAATCTGAACTAATTACGAGCGATCGTTTATGTAGAATAAGTCGAAAAATTTGCACGCATAATCCTGTGTTAATATTTAACGAGAGATACTTTTTTTACATCAATGCTAATGTTGGAAACATAGGATCGCTTAGCATATTCCGGCAATTTCTTTGCTACTTAGCAAATATACGTCGTTTGTAATTTGCGCGCGCCATGATTCTCGAGAGATATTATTCGCGTAGAGAGCGCGTGATTACGAAATTTAATATTAAGACGGCGGAGAGAAAGGAGAGAACCCGCGCGACGAAACAACCAGACTCTGAAGTCTTGGTCCTTTGACGGAATATGCATTTGTGGCTTGGATTTAACATGGTCGCGCGGGAGAAACGTGGAATTTTCTCAAACTAGAAGCGCGGAAACGACGACCTTGCTCTCGCGATATTACAAGCTATTGCGCGTTGCATTCCACCGCTTTATGCTGGTTTACATTGCTCTTTATGTGCATACATTATATTGTAAAAATTCAAAGGTATTTCGCGGTTAAACTTTGTTCTACGTATGTATGCCCGCGATAACTGTGTTATGCTTATTACCCGAGGCCATTTCACGGCCGACGAACAAAAACTGAATGCTACTAAAGCATGAAAGTTTACTATTGTTTGCGAATTGTTTCATTCGCCTGCATTTTAGTGTAGAAAATATCGGCTGAATTAATAACAATATATTAGTAAATGCGCTCTCTTTGACAATAAAAAGTTATTCATAATACGGCGCATAATTTTTTTTATCAAAAAGAGTGCATAAAACAATAAATATCACCTTGTCCATAACATGGGTATTGGCAATAATGAAATAATTTATAATAGAATTATAAAAAGTTACTTCATAAATATGGAATATAATTTAAATAAAGTGTATAACAATACAAGAAGAAATTTCTTTGATTGAAAAAGTTATAGAAAAAGTTTAAAAATACAACTGCGAATTGTTTCATTTGTCTGCATTTTAATGTAGAAATACGAGCTGAATTAATAAATATAAATTGGTAAATGTACTTTTTTTCACAAAAATTATGAAATTGTGAGAAATTGATATTAACATGAGGCATAATTATTTATTTGCCATTGTAATTCAGTTAATATCTTCCATACACTGAAACGCGCGCGCAGATAAACGAGACGTTCCAGATCGCCGGAGCAATCAAATGATTTGCCCGTGCATTCGCATGACTTTTGCTTTCCTAATTCGCTTCATTGGACGTCTGTTCGCAAGAAAGTTCGCCCTGCGAAGCTCCGCGAATTTGCTGCGCCAGTAAGCAAACAAACTTCGAACCATCTGCACCATCAACACCGTGGCAATTTCTCCAGTAGTATTTCTATGTTTTACCGATTAAAGGGATACAGTTATGGGCAATGACAATGTAATTTACTTTAGGCGGCAGTTACGCGACGCTCCTAATTAAGCTGTAGGAAGAGTTGTAGGTATTTTCGCCGAATGAAAATGCATCGTGACTGCTCGCACAGCTCGCGCGGAAGAGAGAATTAAATTTCCACGCTCATCTCCTTGCGATGTGTCTTAAAACGTCTTAAACATAAAGTTGTTTCTTCGTCTTCCTTTCCTTTGCTCTTCACGATAAACAACTTACAATCAAAATAAGAATTCGAGTTTGTAATATCAAGCAAATTTTTGGTTCCGACTGCTGATTCAACGCAGTTACTTGACTTAAATTAACGAAATATATTTAATTTCTGAAGTGGTTCGCTCAGCCCGCGGCTGATTTCCTTCCGTTTAGTTAAATCGTCAATCTTAGAATTAATATCGGAAAACTGCCGATATTTACCGGATATTAAAATATATTGACAATTCCCGAAAGATTTATATCACTATGTTAGAGACCTTTTTTTTATATTGATATGATTTATCTCCGTGCATCAACCGCTATTCATCTATAACGGTCCCAACATTTTGCGATATGAAATTTCGGCGAGTGCAATTTGTCATTGACAAGGCAGTCAGAGAATTCAGTTGTACTGTCCATATCTCGCAATTTCTGACAGTCGCTAGAATGGCTTTTAGATAATAGGAGCCGTTAGAGAAATTGCATGCCTGTGCCATGCATTCGCCGGTATACTGCTCCGCCGCGCCCGGGAGCGTACACGTGGCCGGTCGTGCAAAGTGCAGTTACAGAAAAAGGGAACGCGACGATTAATCGGCTCCCGGCGACAACCGGAAGACACATTGCTAATTAAAGTATGGAAAAGTTCCGGGCAGTTTGGCACACCGGCTCGTAATATACTTTTCAGAAGCGGCGCGCGCGCGCGCGCTACGCTCCGGAATGGAGTTTTACGAATGACCCTGTTAGAAGCCACTCTAATGAGACGGGTAGTTTGCAGCAACCCGTATATTTCTACATTTCGTCCTTTCTATTCATCGATGCTGAAGTATATCTCGCGTAGACACGCTTGAAGAAACTTCATGTAAAGTCGAAAATAAACGCGAAAATAATTAATAAATTATCGAAAAGCAAAATAGCGGATGGATTTCAGAGAATATTCCTGTTATAAGAGACTCAAGATTAAAGAGCATTACTTAGGAGGACAATGTTGACGTTGAGTTATGCAAGAGCAGACTTTACCAAGGAAGAGATATTTATTTCACAAGTTCCGAAAACCGGAAGTTTCCTTGAACACGATTCGAGAAAGCTTTATGTCGCATTACAAACATTGCGGGATATGTCGGAGAACATATTTGGAATCATCCGACGTGCAGTGAGCTACCGTATGGAATGCGTAGAATGTAGATTGAAATTCGCGGCGAACATTTTGAATAGTCGGCATAAAGTCTACCTCGGAGCATGTGTCGATAAATTCATTTCCATAATAATCGCGCACGAGTATGTTGCAGCAACGTGCTTTTCCGGCAACTTTTAAACGGTTGCAAACGCGTAACCGCTAATGCGCTACTTCCGTGACTTCAAAGTACTGTCTAAATTGTGACAGACATGGGAGATATATTGTAACTGCATATCGAACAAAATACGATGTATAAGGCAACGCGAGGATTTACGTAAAGGGAATATTTGCTCGTAAACTTTTATCGTAAACGCGCTTTCATAAATAGCGAAATGAATAAATATCGCGAAATGTCTAGGGAGAGAGATGAAAACGGCCGAGAGCAATATATTGTTACGGAATACTCTCATGCATTCGATTAATGTAAATCCGCGGATAACTGGTTTGCTAACAAGTCATTTAAGCTTTGCGAACGTTTTATAAGTTAGCGAAGCAAAATGAGCAGAATAAATCCTAATTAATATAATATTTATTTGTTGCCAAAAAATTGCCAAAGAAAAAAATTTGTTCTGTTGGTTTAAAAAGAATGATGTTTTGTTAACTTATATAAAACGTTCTTCACGAGCTCATGAACTTGAGTTCATTGCGGTTTTTTTTTTTTTTTAAGTAACAGTGCAAGAAACATTTGAGGAAAATGAAAATTGGTACAATTTGATTTAAGAATAATAAAAACGAATGATGTACATGATTTGATGTAGGTACAACATAATAACCAAAACTTAAAGTTCATATTTTATATTTCTTAATAAAAAAAAAGAATTAATATACAAGTGCAACACTTTCGATTTTTATAGCCGATTAATGTATAACAAATGTTCACAGTGAAGCAATTTTAATGAGCAAAGTTAATTTTCCTCGAATTATGTCGTAAATTTGAGAATTATATAGAAAATTTACAATCAGTTGGGCCACTGCATATTGCGTTGTAAGTATTTCTGAAAGAGACTATTGACAATACCCTAAATACAATGTAGTTTGTAGTCCGGAGCCTGGCTATCCAGACTTCCGTTGCAGTCGTGGATAATGGATCCAATCACCAGCATCCCAAATTTGGAACGCCGGCGAAATATGGTCACCGTAGATATACAGCATTCGTAACAATAGGTGCGAGCGTGCAAGATCGAAACTTTCAGCCCCCGTCGCTATTCATTCACCGTACTCCAACCGCTCGTCAGCTTATCCGTCTACTGGAAACACCTCATCGAGATTCCGACCTTCCGCGCGGCGCGGCGGCGATACGGAATTGTTCCGCGGAGCGCCGCCGCACGAATTACGTCTCATCAGTGCGAGTAACGTGCAATATTCAAATTATCCTTGGTGAGCGCAGCCGCCTAATGAGAATGTATGCAAATAATGCGCATCAGCGCCGGCGCCCTTCGTGACGCGCATCGATGCACCAAAGCGCAACGCGCGCGCTTGCTTTACGACGATTGTTTAGCCCGGCTAATTACACGGTGCCACCATCGTTCCCGATTCACCATCCGCCGTCGCTGATACGCGCAAGGCATACATGACCTACTTGCGAAATCAAGTTTGTCTTGCTATCAACAGAAAGATAAATATTACACCCAAGTTACTATTAGCAGCAATATGGAGAAGAATTTGCGATCTATAGTAAAATCCTAAAGTTCTGTGTCGTGGCATTAAATTAACTACGATCTTGAAAATAGGGCAATGAATTTATTTCAGCGAATTATATAACTAATTATATAATTAGGTATTCCGAAATAATAATGAAATATTAATTTGAGCATACTCTTTTAATTTAATTAAATATTCGATGAAATTATCGAACTACTTATGATAAAAGGTATTATTAAAATAAACTGCTTTTTGCCGCGCAAGGTATCTAATTTCGCGAGTATCGTAGATCATAAAATCTTAACGGGGACGTTGCTTTTAACATAACCCAGTTTTTCTAATGCTAAGAAAAAATAAAATTCAGTGATATTAAAAAAATGCAACACATATATTACAGGATTTGTGGGCTAAATTATATCATTATATGATATAATTTATTATTATATGATTATAATTTCTCAGTGTATAAGCGAAATTAATCGGCCACGATGTATGCGACTTACATAATACGACTCGAAATTTTGTCCCATTATCACAGATCGCGATTAAAACCGATGATTTAATTAACGTGAAGGTTTTTATGGATAATCGATATTTCATGTTATTAAATAATTTCACAAGATAGTCACTCTGACTCTCTACATTTTCCTTTGTCTCTATTATAATATATGATCTTCGCTATTTCACACTTTTTTCCGATAAATTGTACATAGTTATTTGCAATAAAAACTGTGTACAATTTAATATACATTTCCATGCACTAATAAATCCGAACTTTATTGCCGACTTTGCAGATGAAAAAAATGACGTACGCAAAACGTGAGATATTTAAATTATTATAAGAATGAAAATTTTTACGCACTTAGAGCGAGATGTACATATGTATAACAAAAACCTCTGTAACGCGGGACGCAATTAATTAGTCGAGCGTCGTGCAATGTTTAATTCACTATTACATCGGAGCTTAATGAGGACGCACAGATATAACAACCGGCGAGATTGGTCGAGGAGCGTCTCGATTCGGTCGAGAATTCGGCAATTATTTACAATGATTCAATATTATTCGGCAGCGCCACTCGAAATGAGGAGTAGAGACACGTAATTATTCGCTATGGGATCGCATCTACTAATTAGAACTATAGGCAAACGTAGCTGACGCCCCGCAAACAGTTATATCTGTCTATATTAATCTACCGGAGTGGTATAAACGCCTCGAGCTAGGAGCTCGTCTTATTCGAAAAGGAAGATTATCTCAGTAAATGCATGGCGCAGCATCGTCAGCTTACTTTACTTTCCATACAAATGCGGAGCATGTCATCAAACCAGATTTCAATTTATCTGTGCCCAAATTTTGATTTAACTTTTCAGTGGGGAAAACCCGAGTTTACTCAACTTTTAAACTTTTGATATTAAAAATGAATTATATTAATTTCAATTTGTAATTGACATTAGGTGCATTTAAAATTTTATTAAGATGCATTAGAGATTATAAAGTTAAAATTTTAATTTAAGAAAAGAGAGAAAGAGATTTATAGTTTTTTGGTACTTTGAAGGAATCATCAATTCGAAATTAAAATGTCCTCTATTAGAATATAATTTAGTGAAAGGTGTACTCAGTGAAAGGAATCTCTCTTCCTCCCCCTTCTCTCTCTCTCTCTCTCTCTCTCTCTCTCTGATTCTTTCTATTACACGCATTTGAAATTCAAATATATTTAAATTTCAAATAAGCAGAAATTATTTCCATTTGTAGTCAACGATTATACTGATAATTCAACAATACATATACCTATAGATATTTACCGAAATTTGAATTCAACAATATGAGACTATATAAGATATCAGTATCGTTTACAATCGATATTTCATGTGCTTTATAGTGCTTATAGTAACAAACACATATCACGTTTCTATGCCGAGTAATTATACTTGTAGCATTATGCTTTTATCCTCGGCAGTCAATTCACTAGTTAATCACTGCCTCATATTTAATCCGCCATTCAAATTACGCATGCAAATGTCTTGTTACGCTATCCTCGATCATTTAATTAATTGCTATCATGGCAGTCACACCGGCTTCGTATCAAGTAATTCGAGCATGCTAATTTCTGCGTGAATTCAGAGATTGTCGCAGATGCGATCCGTATGGATTTGCATAAAATCACATCGTTAGCTCGTCGTAGAAAACAAGATGAAAGAGAGGAGTAAAGGCGAGCGCTTAAAGTTTCGCTGCAAAGTGTTTTTTTTGTGTATTGAGAATTATGTTGCTTTCTTGTATAATTGCCCAGCGTTGCTAAAATATTTGTTTTTACTTTTCAAATGAGCTACTTAAAATTTGACATGTGATAGGTGTTATAGATTGCTGATCTAAAAGCGTTTTCGCAATTTGATAGTTTCATCTCCGAATTATTTGACCCAAATATAAGGGGTCTACTAATATATTTAAATCCAATTTTTGTTCTGCAATTTAATTTATCACATTCCAACAATATGCAATTTTTAGATTTAGTGTTACTAACTTTACTTTTTTTTTAGCATTCTCAAAGATTGTGCATAATCGCAATACATTTCGGGAATCTCTATTTTACAGTTATATCACGATGATATAATTGTACTCACGGTGATGAAAAAGAATTAAGTAGATGCAAATATAATTGATGCTGCAGATATAGATAGTGAGAGAATAGCCCGCAATTGAATTGTTTATTTGCCGGGGTATCTTTAGCCAAATTGCACTCTATGACTTCTCGCGTAGATATGCACGGAAAGATCGTCAACAAAGTGCATCGCCAGTAAAAACAGGCGAGGCGGCACGTCCCGAAATTAAACCGTTCGCTCGTATACCCTCGTTAAACGCGCGTATTCTTATTGTCTCATCAGCGAGGAACGGCGTGCGATATTCAAATTAGTCGCTCCGTACTGCGCCTCGCGAGCCCGCCTCCGCCGCCGCCGCCGCCGTCGTCGTCGTCTAATGAGAACGTATGCAAATAACATGGTACGGTTGTGCCTCCGCCGTGGCAAGATACCGGCAATCGCGGCCGCCCGTGCGAAGCAATCATTTAGTTTCGCTAATTATCAGCTGGAATTACTATCGGGATAATTTAGCGAAGCCGATAATTAGCTCGAGCAGGACGTTTATACGGCGCGGTTTCCGGATACGACGAGGTGGCTTCCGGTAACACGATCGCGCGGCCCCGACCGGCCGAACAGCCGGCGAACTGGTTACAGCCGAAAGGAGAATTATTGACGTCGCGATAATGCACCCGACGAATGACGGATCGACGGCGCTGCTGCACTAACGACGTCGCTTGATTTATGCGGCGTATTCCGTTGACGGGCTCAAAGTAACGCGGTGTCGACGGTTCGCGCACTATTGACAGACTGTTTTTCCCGGGAGAGAGAGGCACGCGGCGAAGTCGCGCCGATATCGCCGCTGCCACCGCCGCCGCCGTCGCTGCCGCGCGCGGGCGGCTTGACGTTTTTAATGGAATAACGCGAAATCAATGGCCTATCATTTTTCAGGGACTCCTCCGTTCCTCCGCGCTGCTGCGGATCTCGACAGCGCGATCGCGCATACAACCGCAATTACGCGCTGTCGAGCCAGTTCCGTGCGGCGCGAAAGCGAATCCAATCCGCGCACAATAGACCGGATCTAATTATATCGACGCCGAGCTTCCTTAAGTTCGATTAACATACTTTAATGGAAGCTATTAATTCGAGGTAATAGACCTCATCGACAACGTCATGCGTCATTAATTTTAGCGGGGCGTGCGTACGTGTCTCCCGTCCATCAGATCAAATTTTGCGCAAAGATCGATAAAATGTATTTAAATATTATATCTACAAAAGAAATATATCGCATTTATAAAAATGTACAAAATATTCATTGGTACTTTTCCGAGTACCATGAATCAATAGATGGCGCAGCAAATATTTTCATTTCTATTTTAGCGAAGTTACGTAAAAAGATAATTTATGCACAGAGAATAGGTTATTAAACCCGATTCAACCCCATTCTCTCTTTCTCCTCTCTCCTCATTTCGCAGTCTTGCGAAGCTTCCGAGCCATTTTTACACGGTCATTGATAACACCCCTGATTCTGGGCACTGTGCCCATTGTGTTGAATGGATAAGTCTGGACTTCTCTCCTCTATCTCTCTCTGACTCACGTCTCGGCACTTTAAAAGTCGTCATATTTCAATTTTTAGAAAGTCTCATGACCGACATCAATAACACTCTGTCCTAATATTTTTCGCGGATAAACTTGAGTCTTGGAATGCTTCTAGTGCTGAAAATAATGCAAAATTCTGTTGATTCGTGATTTAGTGAGAAATATTATGAGCCGGGAATCTAAAGATGAAGAAATGAATAATTTATTTCTTAGAAAGAATCATTTTGACGAAGATAATACCGATCTAAAGACCTAATCTGCATTTAAGTCTTAACATGTACAGATCAAAATCTATATCTAAATACACTAATGAATAATAGGCCGGAACCGAGCATAAAAAGGTGGTCAACAAATTAAAATAAATCATGCGATAGTCATGTTAAAAGCATGCGTATTCAATAATATTCGATAATATAACAATTATTGAATACATACTTTTAACATGACTATCGCATGATTTATTTTAATTTATTGATCATCTTTTTAAGATCGGTTCCAGTCTATTATTCATTAGTGTATTTTGTTATTACAATTATGAACCTATAATCATAATTAACTATATATCTAATATGACGATACAAATCTCTTTTTAAATAATTTTTTCTGAAGTTTCTTTTGACATTCACTTACTTTCTCATGCATTTGTAAAAAAGATTTTACCTTTTCACGACGATGAATCATTGCAGTGAAGAGAGCACAAGGAATGCTTTTGTTTTTATTTTAGCCAAGCCGAGGATTCACAGAAATACGAATTAACACTGCTACGCGCTCTCAATTTACACTACTGAGTCAACTCGGAATAGTAAACTTGTTTGCTCCATAATTCAGCTTCCACGGCGTTACGAGGTGTGCGCCTCACGTTGAAAGCCTCAGCAATCTAGCCGCACGCGACGTACAGAATTTTTCATACGCAACGAATTACGGTCGGGGTAGTAAAAACGGCAATCCATGTTCGCGAAAGTTCTTCGCGTCGAATAGTTAGGTAGAAATTCAGCGAGAAAACGTTACGAAAAATGTAAACCGTGCGCGATTACATCCACTGTGCGATGATAAATGCGAGCTAATTGTAATTAGCGTTATGAATTTCATACTAATCACGGCATTATTATATTGTCCCTGATTAATAATAACCGGCACAGAGACCTTCGGTATTTATTATATATAGATGGGAACTAAGCCACACAGATTCTAAACCTGATTTTACATTAACTTGAAATATATCTCGGATACATATTGTGTATTCCAGATCAATCAGCGTTGCTGCATTGATTCGATTTTCGGTATAGAGCGGCTTGAATCAGTTTGTATTCGTTCTAAACATAAACATTAACTTCGAACAATATAACGCTTTTGTTTATTGGCACGTCGTTGCTCCGTTAAATTTTCATTGCGCGCATTAAATTACAGGGTATCGGATACGTTGATTGATTAGTAATTGATCAGCGCGTATTCGCGCGTGCTCCAATGCATTAAAATCCACATATCGATTACAATATTGTTTCCAAAACAAACCTCGTAGAATATTCTCTCGTTAACCTGTAATTGACATTCGCGGCACTGCACCTATTTATGTAAGAAAAACTTGGTAATTTAAGACATGTCGAAGTAATGGATTTTGGGTCAAAATCATTATTAATTCCGTTTCTAAATTTTATCCTAATTAATTGAGCATAAAACCGTGATGTGTAGCGCAGTAAAACGACAATGGCACGGCAACAATAGAAGACATTTAATTCTGCTTTGGGAATATCCTCCTGGAAAAAGCGTTATCAATATCGAGTTACCGAATTAATACAACAGAAAATATTGAGAGGATAAAAGGACATGTAGCAGCTCGTCATATAGAAGGGGACTAAGCGTGCATATTTGCGGTAATATTTAGGATCTTCGAAATTCTTCGAGGAACACAGGTGTTTCAAGCCTCCTGCCTTGCGATATTAACGAGACAGCGCGGCGTCGGCGACGAGACGACCTCGGAACATGAGTTTCATTTCAGAGTGAGCAAGCGCGGTGGTCGGTACGGGATGAGAAAGGAGATGCGGCGGACTTCGAAATTCATCGGACGCGCATGTATTTTCTGCCGGTGCGTCCGCGATTAAATTGCAGCGCGGCTTGTTTGCTCTATCCACCGACCGGTCGACCGAGAGTACATATCGACGTCCGTCGCGCGCTCTCGCTCTTGCTCGCGCTTTCGCCCGCGATACTCTTCCGCTTCCGTTGCACCATCGCCGCGCGCTGCAAGTGTGTATATATATATCTGTGCAACGCGCTCCTGTTATTGTCGTCGTCGTCGTTCTCGTCCTCGTCGTTCTCATCGTTCCCGTCGTTCTCGTCGTTCTCGTCGTTCTCGTCGTCGTCTCCGTCGTCGTCGTCGTCGTCGTTGTTGTTGTCGGTGATTTTCGCATCGCGTCAGGCCGTAAAGTTCGATCGCCACCGCCGTCGCCGTCAGCTGCACAAATGGCAGATGCAAAAAAGGCGAAGTGTGTCTCGTGCATTGTGTGCACCGCCATTGCGCGAAAACAAAAGTCCCACCCGCCTGTCTATTTCTATTCCCTCCCCTCCCCCCTCCCCGGTGGTCTGCCAACACCCCTCCCGCCCCGTTCCCCTTTGCATTACTCCCCCGCCTCTAACGCAGCTCGGTCCGAAAACATATCTTTCCTATTTCGTCGATTGTTCCTCCTATGCGCCTAACGCACGGTTGCTTCGGGATATATCCCTGCCAGTTGAAACGCCGGTGAAATATCCGTTTGGGTAAACTTCCACGTGAAATTGCAATTTTCGTACGCTCTTCCCTTAGTCTTTCTCCCCCGATCGTTTATTCTGCTATCTTTGCAGCAGCGGCGATTCTTTGATCTCGTTATGATCGCGTTAGATTTCCGAGTTTGGCCAGATCGACTTGAAAGGCGTATCCGGTTGGTGAAAAAAAAAAAAGAAAAACAGACTTTACATGGACGGCACGACCGCTCCGTGCTTTTACGATCCCCACGTCATTCGACGCCGCTCGTCGATTTATTTTTTACGCGAATCGAGAACTCGTCCCGCCCACGGCGGATAAGGTGGTTGTTCGGATGATTGATCACGCGCGAATAATATGGCTATCGTGGATAGTATAGTGAAACGTTTCATCGCTCTCTCCTCCGCGCGGTACGCCGAGTTGTACCTTCTTCACAAGAATGTCGCAAGTTTCGCGGCGGTCTGACAGCTCATTTTCGCGGATAATAAGAGCGAAAGATAGTCTACAGGCCGTCCTGTCCGGGGGTAGGATGACGACCTCGTGTTCCGGGCGCAATTACCCCGCCCGAAGACTCGATCGATAGCACTCGATCCAATCGAGAGGGAGAGAGGAACAGAGAGAAAGAGAGAGGGGGGAGGATGGAGAAGAGAGAGTCGGCTAGACACTTTCGCACAAACTGCCAGGATAATCGTGATGATGACGATAATATCACCCACACGCCCCAATTGTTCGTCATATTTCTGACGAATGCGCGAGCAAGCGGTTGTCCGTGTAATATCACGGAGTACTTTCGGCGGAGTATAACGATAATCGCGGCCCGTAACCGTAATCATAAGAGTAAACCGCTATCGTTACCGGGTGAACGCGCCAGGTAACGCGGCTTATAAGGAAGCGTCTCGTAGTGTTGGTGGCTAAACCACCGATCCTTAGACCGTCCCTAATTTCAAAAGTTCTGTTCCTTCGCAATTCGTTCGTTTCAGCTCCGTCGTGTAGGAGAGAGAGAGAGAGAAAGAGAGCGCCCCGTGTCCGGGAGAGCGCGGTCCAGTAGTCCGCGGCACAAAGCCTCGGCAAGCCTCTAACGAGGTGTCGCAGCCTCCGCAGGATACCACCGGGGTATCCTCCGCGTCCTCCTGAAACTCCGTAATTAATCTCGGACCACCTACGCCGCCGCGCGGGGACGGGTCGCGACGGCGGCTTCCGACCCGCGCGGCTTGCAGCATTCTGAATGGATTCTTCGAGAATATATGTGCGCATATATACGTGCACACGCGTGTGTACGTGTACATTTCCGCGTGCTGGTTTGCCGCTACAGTGCTTACGGCTATTTTCGAACTTGCGACACGCTCCTTCCCTTCCCGTCTGTCCCACGAACAGAATCCTCCCGACTTTGGTCTCTCTCTTGCTCTCGCCGCTCTCGTTCGTTTCTCTCCTACTCGCGGGCACATCCGAGAAAATTTCCGACGCACCTCAGAGACTGCGAATTCTACTAATGTAGAAGTTAGGACGCCTTAGAAGCGACGTTAAGTTCCCGTTGCGCGTCGGTGAGCCCTGTCCCTTTGTTTTCTACCCTTGTGTGTCTAACGGCGATCGCACCTAACTCCTAAGCGACATTATGTCTTTCGCGTTGAGTCTCTCTTAAACTTAATTATTCCCCTCTGTGATCCGTGTTTTAACTTCCATAGAAAAGGATGTAGTGTAGATTCCATGAGGAATCTGGGCTTTTTGTCGTCTTGAAATATGTTGCTTTCAGACGATTACGATTTTACTACTACGCCCGATAGTATTCATGATACGCATGACATCTAAATTTATTCTTTTTTTTTTTGTTGATTTCCAGTAGTCTATTTCTTGACAAATTATATTGTCAATTCTATCGTCGTATTGAAAATTTTTTTTACTCTCGATACGATTACGTATGCAGAGCGTTTTGTGTGTATTTTCTTCTCTCCGACTTGTTCACGGCGGCTTTCAAAATGCTGCAACTGATACTATTTAATTCTGTACGACAGCCATACGTATTTTCTGTCCAACGCTCGAGGGAATATGTTTCTCGAGCGCCATACAAATGATCCCTCTCCTCTCTCTTTCTCTTTCTCTCTCCCTTTTTTCCGGACGTATTATTTCGCTGAAACTTGACAGTCGCGTCCGTCGCCGACAGTATACGTTATGTTTACGTATTTGATCTCCACGGGTTATCGCACTGTCTCCTGGCACGCCAGCGAAGCGCTGTCCATCCATTTTCCCCTTTTACGGCGGAGTTAAGTGCGTGGAGACGCATAACTCGGTACAGTGGAAGCGTACAAAAATATTGATCGTACCCGGTCCGGCGCTGCTGCCAGCGCGAAAGAGTCAAGTAAGAATTACCGCGCGCGCGTACCACTATATAATATGCAACAGTACATGCATATCCACCGAATGTAGGCCAAACGTATCATATGTCCGCAGCAACGCGACGATTTTCTAATGGTAAGTCGCAATTTTTTAAAATAATTTTTTAACTGTCCCAATTGCTATACGCAAAATCGGAAGCACTATCTCATTCCTCGGGATTTTTCTAAAATAATTCTGTAATAATTAATGATGTTATCATCGCGGAATTGTTTTGGCTCGGCTTATTCGTCGAGCGTTTTAATTATTTTACTTGATCCCCGCATATTCTTTTTCCCAAATCCTCGGGGATGAAAATTCCAGGCGGCTAAAGTCGCGTCATTCCCACCGAACGAGTCGTTACAGGAAGGGAGACTTAATAGCATCCCAACACAACGAGCGCACTCGGAAACTCGCCTCGGATAGCTTTTCTCCCACTTTAATTACGGTCAGGCATGCTTTAACCATCCTCGTGGGTCGCCTCGTCACCTCTTTCGCCCCGGCAAGGAACGCCTGCATCGCGGCTGCATGCGCGCCGGCTAAACCCTTTGCGCGCCGTCGCCGGTCGATAAGACGTCGCTTCGAGAACTTTATCAAAAATGCACTGTCTCCCGACACGCGTGGTTATTCGCTCTCGAGCACGGGTCCGGCTCTCGTATAACGGGATAAGGGAGATAAATGCCGGAGTGGACACGAGGGTTAAAGTAATCAGTTTATATTTGTCGCTCTAATAAAGCAAATAGACTCTGACGAAAATACAGTGCAGGATTAGAAGTAATAGAAATGTATCTTGCTAATCAAACTTGTAGATCCTGTATATTTCTGTCACATTATTTTTAGTGATTAATTCTTTTTTATTTGGAATGCATTTTTTTAAATGATTTTTTAATGATTTTTTTCAATGATATTAATACTTAAATTATTGAAAGGAAAGAAGTTACATTGAAAATTTTCACAAGATTTAAATAATATATAATTTTGTTACGAATTTTTTTACGAATATCATGATTCTGCTTAATCCTGCAATTAAAATTGAAACATTTTTTATCTATCCTTTTATCGATTTTTTTTAAAGCTTAGTTTATTAAAAAAATTTGTTATTTTGAATTACTACTTATTATAAAACTATAACCGCCTCTTTTTTTACAAAGAGATCATAAATGTTAAAAAAATTGATTAGTAAAAATTTATATGATTGGAATATAGATATTGTGTATTTATGAGAAAAATTTGAATTATTTATTGTGTTTCGTGTTCACTCACTAGTGCTTTTTGTTGCCAGTCGGGATGGCACAAAAATGGTGAAATAAAGAGACCTCGAAGAGAATTGTTGAACCGACACAATTACTGTATATTAATCCCAATCAATGCAGGTATTAACGGGCGACCGGTAGCGAAAAGGCGAGCGGTGCAACAAAAGCTTATCGTTTTAAATAACGGTGACATCGTTGACGCGCGAGAATTCTGGCCTGCAATGGGTAACCGATAGTCGCATATTGTGCTGGGGGGAGGGGAAGGGGTGCAACGACAGGCCGGCACAACCGAGGAAAAATTCCCTTCCTAACTGTCGGGAAGAGGGGAAAAGGGGGAGGATACCGCGAGATACTTGGCGAGCGATTTCTCTGACAACGCGGCGCACTGCACAGCTCGTTACATCGAAGTTCGATACATCCGTCCGATAACTGCTCATGTGGCTGATACTTACACCCCAGAGATTCACTTGTCCATACCGGCTTCGCAACGCATATTGGCCTCGTGCTCGACCGATACTTCGCTGGTACCACTTCCGCAAAGTTTGTAACTTCGAGAGTTACTCAACTTGGAATTAGGAGAGAAAATGAAACGGCAATATCGTTGTTACTTGCCATTTGACGGTATGCCATTATGAATCACAGTTTACGTAATTAATTCTTCTCATACTATTGCACACCCGCGTTGATGAATTTGTTTAATTATATGTAATTATATGTAATTAATATTTAAACATTTACATGATATACAGGACGTTTAAAATTCTAATTAAATATCATTGGTCGCTTTCGCGTGCGACTTGTGAAAGAAATAGAGAAACTTGTTGAGAGCTCTCTATCTCAATTATATAACGCCCTGAAAACGGAGTGCTAGCGGAAGTTTTACCTCGATCCTATTTTTGTTTAGCTTATAATGTTTACCAATGCTCTCGCTGCATATTTTTATCACACTTAGCCCGCGCGCAGGGATGCTCGGGGCGTCGAAATACCTCGCACCGTACCTGGAAGTTACTTTCGGGAATGGCAAGCAAACTTCCCGACTTACCTACCCTTTTCAACTCAGGTTCAAGCCAAATAGCTACCGCAGGGTTACCGGAAAATATCTTTCGGCGGTGTTTCCGCGCGGAACATAAAAATATCGTCTCAAGAACTGTGGCAGATGGTATGCTTCCCTGAACACAGAGGAAGTGCCGCGTGCACTCGTGTTTGCATGCACTCTCGACAAGACGAATAATTCGACGATCAAGGAAACGCGGTTCTCATGTATAACATACTACTCGGTTTTACGATAGCATTAATATCTCCTTTCTGTAACGGCTAACAATGCGCGCATCGAGCGGTTTACGAGGCGGAAAGAGTCTAATGATTTTCTTTCTGATTCAAAGCTCTCAATTCTCATTTTTAAACATTTTTGTTCTATGGTTTTACGCTACCATCTTACAGTTAGCTACGAGACTCGTCATGAGTACTTTTTAATAACAGCTCGTAATCTCAGTATGAACTTCTTCCGAATCGCGTGGAGTTGCTTCTGCAATCGAAAGAGCGTTATTGCCACACGTGCTCTTGCCAACCCTTTATTCAGTTTTAATTTCTTATTCAAACGTTATCTCGTTTCTTTACATTGATTACCTGTTAAAATAAAAAGTCGTTTTGATTTAATGTTTTTCTAAGTTGTTATTACACATATTTGTATAGAATCATATATCATGTACTTCTTTATGTTAGATAACTATGTTAATTAAACTTCCTTTTTGCGATATATATGTTTTTAACTGTGTTTCCCCAGGCATGAATAGCATATGACTGCTATTCATTTTTTTGAGTGACTTCTCGTCGCAAACGTCATTAGTCGAGTATACATTGACCTTGCATACACGAAGAGATACTCGCGCCGCTAAGCTTCGCATTCGTAAACGCTTCGTAAACGAAGCGCGGACGCGTGTCCCGTTTGCGTGCATAAATCATCATTGCACCCAACGTCGACTCTCTCTTTCTCTCTCCTCCCGACCCGTACTCGTCACCGTACGTACTCGCGGCAAGTCGGCTTCGTAAATATTTCACGCGCGTTCCAGATTCGCGAAATCTACCTTATGACGCGCGAACTTTTCGCTCGGACAGACAATTCGCAGGGCGCGAATCGACCGAATGAGGGAGGACCGGCGGGGAGGGGTTGCGAGGATCCGATTGATCCTGGGGGACGAAAGAGGCAAGCTGAAAGATTCAATGCGGCCGCACCTTGGATACTTGCATTATGTAAATGCTCGAGTATTACATTATGTAAGTGCACCGCGCACCGGGCGTTGAATAACGTTAATGTCGCGCGGGCGGCTCGGGTCCGCCGGGCCATAAATCCGATTTATACACGAATATGTCCGCTCTAGTGGCCGCTAAATCACCCGGCTTTAAGAGCGAGATAAGGCTCGCATCGATTGCCGCGGCGGCGGATGAAGCGGCAAGGCACGATCCGATCCGCGGACCGAGCGCGCATCGCGACGGACAGGAAGGGGAGAATTCTACCGCTTTGCGGCAGCTCGCGCTCGCGTTGCTCGGCACGCTGAAATATTCAGCACGATTCACTTCAGATGCCTGCATTATGTAGCGTTCGCTTACCGTTCCTTTGAATGACTATTCCATCGATCGGGTAATTACTCGCATGGAGCATTGCCGGATGGAAGTAATTTCTTTTTCCCCCTTCCCCTCCGGCCGGGCGTTCCTATAAGAGCGAGATTCGATGCGGCGGGGATTACGGATGCACTTTCGCGACGTCTTACGTGCGATTCCACGAAATAGCAGTTCGCCATCAGCACGATGAATAGAAACAAATTTACATATTTCAAAAGACACCAGCTGGCTTTGGAATTCTGATGAAATTGAACGGGAGGGAGGAGGGGCTGGTCCTCTCCCCCCAGCTCACTTCCGAATTTAAAACATATTTTCCGATATTCCTTCTCGCTCTCTCTCGTTTCCATTTTTACTTATTGAATCTTTAAGTAAAATTTTTGCATGAGTATATGCACCTAGCGAAATTTTAGTGGATCTTAGCGTGAAGCCGGTTCGAGTTGTATTATCTCTCTGTTAAAAGTGAGGAAGAGCCCGGCGAAGCCCGGAGTTTCTTTTGAAGCACGAGGAAAACAGTTTTTCTCTCTTTTTTCGCCACTTGAATTATTGAACAATCTTCTCTGATATATCAACTAGGTTATACGGATATTATTACTATCGTCTTCATAAAATAATCATTTATTGTACGCTTCCGCACACTATCCCCTCTGTTAAACATTAACGTTCCAGCGTTTTACGACCTACGTTATCGCGCTCTGCGAAATTAAAACGCGCATAACGGTCTAGCCGGCGTATAGCAAGGAACACAAGAAACACGGCGGAGTGTTAATAGTTTGAGGTACTTTCATCTCGGCGGAACAATATCTGGGCGAGACCAAAAATGCGCATCCGCGACCGCGCGCGTACAAATATATATTACGCTCATTCTTAAAAACGTCCTCGTGCAAGGATTAAAACAAAGATTAACGCGTTTGCCTTCCTCCAGCCTTCTGTCTCTCTTCTTTTTTCAGTTATTTTTATATGAGAGAACTCTTGGAGAGCTTAACATCAGTCCACGCTATCTTCGCATACAGATTCGACACGAGGGACACGGTTAATCGAACGAGGGTTAAATCCGTACGCTTAAGTCGCTCTGTTATGTAAAACTGGTCGAGACGAAGGCATCGAACAAGAGTCCACGTCGCTTATATCCCGGCAAAATCGCCCGTTATCTCATTTTCTCTCCCTTTCTACCTCCCTTTTTTTCTCTCTTCTCTTCTCTATACCGTAAATCGACATCGGCCGCCGCGCCGTGTTGCTGCATCGTGCGCGGCTTTCGGTAAACTTTTTATTCATCGTGTCCCCCGGGGAGATCGGGCCGTGCGGACGCGTACGTGGGCGTGGGAGTATTAAAGGAAAATCGATCTCTCTCGCTGAGAGAGAAAGAGAGGGAAGGGCAAGAGAGGGATGCATTTCCCATATACACGCTGGCGGTCTGTGGTATACGCGACCCCTTCCACGTTCGCCACCCGTTCGTTCGGTCATTCTCCTCTCTCCCTCTCTTTCTCTCTCTCTCGTTTCTCCACCCGCCCGCGGTTCGCTTTGCAACCCCTCTCGCTCTGATGTGAGCGAGCGAGCGAGCGAGCGAATGGCGGCGGCTACAATGCGCGGAATCCTATCTGGAAAGTTTGAGCAATACTCGAAATTCTGGGTCAGGCGAATCGTGGCTTCCCCGGCGAGTCGTACGTCCCGTCCCGTCCCGTTGCGTCGCGGCGCGCCGACAAATCTCTAAGAAGATCCAATAAAATCGATCCCGCGGACCCGACCGACGTCTCTCTCCGACCGATCAGGACCTGCCCCGGTAGCGGGCGCAGGTATTATCGGCCAGGAATTGCTCGGGGAAACGAGATTCCCCGAGTGGCGCAATGCGTTTGCCGTGAGTGAACCTGCGTGCGGCCGCGATCGTCGCCCTTCGTACTCGACCCCAGGACGCCAGGAATTGTTTTGGACTTCCAATATCACATTGATGAATTTTGAAATGAAAACAGTGTAGATGAAATCCATGAAAATGAAAATGAATCTTATGGAAATAGAGAAATATTTATTTAAAGCTATTTTTCATTAAATACAGATCTTTGGTTTCTACGTCCATCCGTTAATTAAAATATAGACAAGTATCCTCTAATTTCTTTTGTATAAAATATGCGCATAATGTATTATTTTAATATAAAATTTATCTGTATCTCTACAAAAATATATACATGCATTTAAATTAATTACATAAAAATCGTAATAAGAGGTATGAAAATAAGATAGAAATAATTAAACGCATTGCTGAAAATTATAATTTTAAAATCTGCTTGTAATCTTTTTGCTCATATAAAAGTTGTCACTACGTTTATTTTCACTTTTTGCTATTAATTGCAAAAACACCTAATCAATAATATCAATTATATAAAAACGTATTAAGAGGTACGAAAATAAGATATTGATAGAAATAACTAAACACATTGCTGAAGATTATAATTTTAGAATCTATTTTCAATCTGTTTGCTCATCTAAAAGCTGCCACTACATTTATTTTCGCTTTTTGCTATTAATTGCGAAAAGATACCTCGATTTTATTAATACTCGACTTGATACGGAGATAATAGGATTTATCGCGCGCCTCGGAGTTTTGCTTGGAATGTCGCAAAATCTCTTCGACTTAGTCTTAATTTCCATAATTAAGTAACAAATCGATCGCACACAAAGTATTGGCGTCGTTGCATTTTTTTTCTCTTCGTTTGGGATATGAATAAGTAACTCCGGCTCCGATTCGGAGAAAACGGTTTGGGATTATGATGTCTGTTCGGAACGGCTTTATCTACTACCGAAGTACTGCACCATTGGGATTGAAACGTTCGTACGCGCGTAGTGATATCGATGAATTTTTTATCATCGGTTTTATCCAGGTTAAAATATTACTACGATATATACATTTAGACAGTGTATTTTGCGTGCGCCCCGTAAACTAATTTACCCTTGTGAATACGGTATACTCGTTCAAATAATGAAGCAATTGTCGGAAATAGCACATACAGCTGATTCAACATTTGTAATTCTCTGCTATCAGAATTCACGAATTTCTGCCGCGGATGGATATATCGACAACTAAATTGCTGGTGATTGAAGGGAGCATTTCATCTCTCGTCATACAGGCGAATGCCCGTGTGCCCTCCCCCTTCCCCTTTGCGTAGCTCCCGCAGTTACAACCAAATGAAATTTCTTGCTGCCACTATGACGTTTCCGTTTCCGCATTAAGCTAGGACCACTTATCTTTTTATAGTCGACGAGATCGGATCAGGCCGGATAATTATTGCGGAGCCCAGAGCTTACTACCATTCCTCGATGTACTCTTCGCCCGGGTGTAATCTTCCTCGAAACGATCCCTCTTCTCCGCCCCTACCTCTCCCCGCCGCGCAAAATCTCTCGGTATATCCCGCGCGTACGTAGTATTCTCATTCGGGCAGACATCAGGTTTTGCCCCTCGTGTACTTGTCGGGCCCACCTCCGCTCGGTCTTAATGGTGGGCAATGTCTGTTGCAGTAATCTAAGCAAATGAATTTCTCGATAAATCACCGCGAGCTCAATTCGTTCCGCGCGGGCCAGTCTTTTCGATAAGAAGATCCGACCATTTGTCTGCAAATACAAATTTCAACATCACCGCGCTCTGTCGTGCGGTATGACGGTATTAAAGTCCTCGCTGATCCCGAACGCTCCATAATCATAAACTCCCGTGACGCGTCCCGCAAAGAAACGTGTCCTACAACGCGTAATATAATATTTTTGTATAGCTCATAACTCAGACTCGTATCGTGATAATAATAAGACTTATCAGAGAATGAGAATATTCTTAAAATTGTTCAAAAATAGAAAATTGCATAAGATTGACCGAATTGTGTTTAATAGTCATTATATAATCATAAGAAAGAGAATGATTCTTCATCATTCAGAAACAATAAAATGCTGCATATACTCTATTATCACATTTATTTCGATCCTAGACGCATTTGCGATGAACTCAGCAATTTTATTTAAGGAAGATAAATGGATATATAGCGATAATAACTTAATCCTTAACTATTCGTTAGTATTTTGGAAAATTTCTATTGCTTCTTCAGACAATAGCTCGCGCCATAATAGATTTCTAGCAATAAATGCCTGAATGAATTGAGAGACTTTTTCATCTAGATTCTCCAATTTTTGCGCGCGTTTTAAATGCACCGAGCAAAATTTTAAGCATTATTCGGACAAGTGAAACGTGCCGCTAGATATCGATTTTAACGAAGTTAACAGAGTATCATACACCGCTTTTCAAGTAGCGTTATCGAGGTGAAATCTTTATTACAAACTTTTCCGTAGGCCTCGTAATTCTCGTGGTACGCGCCGAACTAATTCGACGGAACTAATAACGAAAGAATTTACGGACGCGAGGGCTGCGGTCGCGCGCGGCGAGGAACTTCCTAACGACTTTCTGCCCGGTAACTGTCCGGCCGTTAACTTCCCGGTGCCAGTGATTTTCAGGAAAGCAATCCGCGATCGCGCCTTTCGAACCTTTCGCAGCTGCTTTAACCGCCTCCGAGCGATCGACCGTTGAAATCTCGTCCTTCGTCATTCTGCCGGTTCTTTCTATCGCGCGCGCGTTTTCTCTTCAACGTTTTTCTCTCTCTCTCTTTTCCTCACGGTTCTTACCGCCATTTCGCATCCGAGCTTTCGACTCGGCGCTAAACTCGTTCTCGAAGCGACACAGCACGACCCTATCGAAGAAAAAGCGGGAGCCCTGGGGGGAAAAGCGACAGGGAAAAAAGGAGGTGAGTCGCGCTCGCGCGCGACGGGATTGCAGACAGGGATGGAGAGTAAGAAGTTACGAAACGACGGGCGAAACGCGTTACTTTAGCTGCACTCGTCATGAGGCGTCTCCGCGCGCCGAAAGAAGAGCGCGAGGGAGAAGGACGGTACGTGGCAGAACAGTAAAAAAAAAAGAAGAGAAAAAAACGACTTGAAGCTCGTTCGTAGCTTTAAGTTGAAAGCACGGGGCCGGTTTTAATCCAAATGTGCTAGGGCTCCCAATTACACGATATTAGAGGACTATGCCATTGTTACGAATTTCATTAAGTAGAGTACATTAGTGTTTTACCGGAGGCTAAAAGCCTGAAAATAAAGGATAATTTCCCCTACAGGAATTTTCCGATCTTTTGCTATTTTAATCAGTGGTTTGAAAATGTGTTTAGAAACATACGAGATAATTGCAAAAAGGTGGTTCACGTAGCGTCGGAAGTTGCTTCTAATGGTACATTTGTACTTGTTTGCGACAACGCTCGGAACTCTTTGCGTCATACTGAAAGAAAAACGAAGGTGAAAGCATAGTCTAGAGAGTTTGTTCGTTAACACCAGATGTATTTTTGTTACCTTTTCTTTTTCCTTCTGGCCGATCTCTCAATTACTAACACGTCGAAAATACTATTAGCGTGTTAACGACAAAACTCCGATAGCAAGCAGAAAGCAAGTAGTAATAATTGATGATTATCATATCTTGTACTTTGTTCGTCAAAAGTCACCGTTACATCTTTTAAATTATGTTATATTAATTGTCAATTGAAGAAGTGAAGAGTAATAAACAAACACGCGCGAGTTGTTGAAGACAAAAGATGAGTTATTGCACCCGATATATTATATTTGAAAATTTTACACGGTTATAGGTATCTCTTGCATTGCAAATCGCCGTTTAATTGTCATAAGAATCGCATAGCGTAGGATTTGTAGGATTTACAGCATCAATATTACTATCAGTACACATTGCGTATCTCCAATATTTTTTATCAACACTTTACTGTCAATATTGACACAGTTTTATTAATATTGCGGCATATATATTTTTAGTCTCTTCGTTGTTTGTTTTGTGTTCAATCAATTTCTCTCGTATTGAATAACATTATGTATTTTTAACGCTGCACGATTTGTCTGTTTTACCTTTTTTTGAATAATTAAATCTGATATTCTATTAAAGTGGTACAAAATTATTAAAAGAAAAAAAACTGATTTAACCAGACAGAAAACGGAGCTGATTTAAGAGCAAAATGTGATGATTTTTTAAATATTCTATAAAATGGAAAAAATAGATTCATTGTGAGCTAAGGTAGAATATCGTATATTTAGATTATGTAAGATATTAATTTTCATTCTGAATCTATCTAAAAAGCAGAAAAGCAGAGCTGTCTCTTTCGCGTCTTCATACCGCAAAGTCGGTCTTGGGAAAAACTGCGGAGGTGCACGGCAGTGTTGTAGTGTCCAGAACAGCTCGAAACTAATTTATAGAGTCTCTTAAGGATCTTCCTGCGGCTGCAACGGTCGCCGATAAACGGAGAAACAGGATGGCGGGAGCGAAAGAGTGACTTTGACTGACGTTTAAGTTCTTTTATAAATACGAAGCGCTATCCGCTTCCCCCGAGGCGTCTAACGAGAGAAAAAGCTTTCGAGATACAGGCGGGATACGGAAAGATGAAGACTATCCGTGAGGGATATTCGGTCGATAGCCTTGCGAGAAAGGCTAATCAACCTCTACAAATATATATCGAGACAGAAACGACAAAATTTGAGGAAGCGTGTGTTCTCGGTGCTCTCCTCACGGGAATTCCGCCGCTCGTAACTTACGCGCCGAGTATTGCGGCCCCAGACGTAATTTTATACCTTTATGTCCTTTCGATAGCGTTTCGTGGGGTTGGGGGAGCTCTACGCGGATACGCGACGCATCCGAAAACTTTTTCCCGAACCGTTACGCTTTAGTGATATTTCGACGGTCGGCACGTGATGTCGAAAGTTTCGCAGGGAGCGGGTGTCCCATGAGTGTCATAGTTTCCTCCCCCCGTAGGTAAAGTTTCGTCTGGTTTATCTACCATTGTGCACGAGGATCGGTCAATATTTGTTATACTACTTCATTGCCGTACCGTTGATCTATTTTTTTTTCTTTTTTTTTTTTTAGGAAAATCTGTGCGCGCTTCGTACGTTTAATAAATTAATGGAGTAACGTTTTTCCTTTATTTTTTTTAATTGCTTGTCTAACCAATTCGAAATAATTCGTTCTGCAAATTCGCGTAAAAGAATATTATCCTGGAGTTACTCGGGGAAATAATTGAGTTTTGTCGTGCAACTTTCTTTTTTCTGCCAGAGTCGATTTGTTGTCTCGTTCCATTTGCGCGTTATTTTTGTATAGAAAATACGATTAAAACAGAGCGCTAGATTTTCTTTTGCTTTATATAAGTAGTGTTACGTTAAACAGTGCGTTACGATTTGTTGAATTAATTCTCACGAATCTGGAAACGTTTACTAATGAGAGAGGGCTTGGAAACACGACGTACAATTAGTTAGTTTTCCCTCTTCACTTTCCAATTATCGCATCACTCCTTGCCTAATCCGCCGCGACGCTCTCAGTATCGTGCATCTTCTCTGCATGGCTTCCCACCGCAACTCCAGCTCCATCTCCTTCGCTTTACATCTATAGAGTGTCCCAAAGCTATCACCGTATACCTCATCTTGAGTCTATTGAGAGGTATCGAGAATCAGACAGTGAAACAAAACGATATCTCTAAACTCTTTCAAGGTTTCTTTAAATCATGAATTATAATCACATTTTTTTGTACGTTATTACAAGGTAAATTTATAAAAATCACGTTTCGCTGTATAAGTCAATTAGTAGTAAAACTCGGTCACAAAATCGTAATTATCAATTAACGTTCGAAATTTATTTACGCTTAATTACAATGATTTATTAACGAAGAAAAAATGAAAGAGGATTTCTTACACGTGTCTGACAATCCTTGCGTGCGGAGAAGTTATTTGTTTCGATGTGCAAAAAAATCACGTGTCATTTTTGACGTTGAACGTCGTAAATCAACCTAGTTTTAATGACTGATCCGCATACTTAAGGGAAAATCCGGCCGCGAAAGAAGATGTCAGATGAAACTTCGGGACACCCCGTGGAGCATTCTCTGTCCTCGAAGTAGGAGCTTCGTAACAAAGGTGTCGCGGCAATTATCTCCGAGCGCGTGCAATTACTTCGAGGCCGAGAGCAAACTCCAGACTGGCCCATTTACCGGGATATCGGAGAATCGGTGGCAGCCCTCCTTTCGGAACTCGAGATTGTTGTCGCTCGGGGTTAGTTAATCACGCTGCCAGAGGGATGAAGGGGTCCAAGATGGTGCTCGGCAGTGGTGGTCGTGCCATGAATATCGTGCCGTTCTACACTTCGACCAAACTTTGCGGAATGTCCCGCTTTGTTCGATATGCGAGCCGTGGCGGGGCGAGGGGTGGTAGGAAAAGACGTGGGGTTAAGTGAAAAATCGTGTCTCCGAACTCCCCGGGAGCGGCGCGATAAGCACCTAATCGCGCTCCCGGTCCCGCGATAATGTAATGAGAAGATACTCTCTTCTATTTAAGAAAATACGTAACGTAACGTCGATACGGATCCCAAGATCGGTGGGGTCGTCGATCAAATGAAGTGGGCCACTTTGCGCGGACTTGGATCGTGTTCAGGGAACCCAAGTGAGCACGAGAGAATTTCGGAGTAATATGTTTGTAAGAGCGCCTTAAGCTGAGGAGGCGAATGAAGGATCCTGAACTCGAGCGATTCCGACTTGGGATGTTATGCACTTAATTGGTCCGAGTACCACCTGCACGTCGCCGCGTATTATCGGAATTGCAGGTGATTGGGGAAGATAGCCGATAGGTGCCTCGGAGCTCGTCCGACTAATTTAATTGACTGTTCATACGAAGTTGGGGGATTAGACGCGGATGGGTAGTTAGACTTCTATGTGTCGCATGAAAAGCTTCTCAAACGCGCAATGCGTATACCTATATGTATCTACATGGCTATATATGTATATATATATATATATATACATATTTATATATACGTAGGTATTAACGTACGTATCTAAAATACTTGGGAGTAATCAGGTTATCTTCTGTATAATTTTATAATTTATAATCGCATATAAGAATAAAATTATTATTTAATTTCGATGAATCTTGAATCTGACACGTAAAAATGAATTTCCTCGTTTGCAACATCCCAGGCAAATTTTTGTCGCGCCTCTTGAAGAATTTTGTAAAACTGACTTATTATTAGCGTTAAATAAGCACGCTAAACTCTGCTAATAGATGGGATTGTATAAAGTAAGAAAAGCGCGCGATATTTCTCTCAATTGTCATGGTTAAGTTAGACGTATCGCGCGTTGTCATAGACGCGAGCCTGATTGAACGACCAAACAACCCGGACGAAGTATCCCGCCTCGTTTGTCGCACTCGATAAACGCGAATTGCGTTGAAACTGCAATGTCCACGGACCGAAGTATGAGATGAGTACGAAATTCTACGTCGAGAAAATAGGACACGCTGAATAGGTTTCGGAGAGGGGAACGGAGTGAACGAAATAGAAAGAGAGAATTTCGCGTTGAGCGAATTCGTTGAACGGATCCGTAAAGAAAAAAAGTTTAGTCGCAGATAGAATTTGTACTCTTCCTTTTTTTTTCTTCTTTCTCTCGAAGTGAGCTTAAGAAGCTTGCACTTGTGCTTTTCGACTTAATGTCCTGTTCCCAACATATAATATCTGTCTTCTAACGCGACGGCGAGTTCTGACTTCCCGGGACCGGGTCAAAATTGAACCGAGTACCACGTCGGGAAGGAAAGTAAGATAAAAGGCACTATTCTGCTTTCGGGTAACTGATGTTCGCCACATAGATAAAACATTCCCGGGTATACCTTTGCAGCGCGGGTTTGCGAAGGATCTCATTGCGACGAACAAAAGTGTTAAAAATTGACATCGTTATCATATATAACCCTTTAAGCGGTTCGAGCTTTTACGGTGTTGGCGTTAACAATAAGACACAATAATGCAGTGCCGTCGGACGTTTCCCCGTCTTACCATTTCCTTTCGCATTTATCTCCCCGGTTTAACGTACCTCGCAAACAACCGGCATGCGAACGTAAATTTTAAATTTGTTCTATACGTTACGTGGAACTAATGAATACAAGACAGAGTAATGAACGTAAAAAAGCGGTAAACAACAAAATGAGTTTTGCATATAATGTCGTTAGTAGCTTTGCGTAGCCACTTTTTATGATAATGAAAACTGAATCTACCAAGGCATAGCGAGCTGAATCATATAATTTGACGCTCATTTATTATTCTCGTTGATACAACAAAGACTCGCAAGATGATTGAATCTTTATTAATTGTGTTTTTTTGGCGCTTTCAAAATCACTATGTTTAATGAGAAAATGTAATTGGGTTAATTAAATTTTATATGGTGCTTTTTTTATACGTCGTTCATAAAATTATAATAAATTGAACAGCTATATGACAAAAGAACAAAATGAGCTTTATACAACGTGTCGTTTGATATCATTTTATATTAAACGATATTTTTAATATTGTTGTAAAATATGAAAGTCACGAATTGTCAAAAGTATAAGTGACTGTTGCGTCAAACTGCTTCCATTACAATTGTTATATCCCTCTCATTTCCGCTGCAGATGTGTCAATACACGCTGAAATATATATATACCCATTTCAACGTTCATTGACACGACTACAGCGGAAATAGAGGGTTAACCACCTTTGCGGAGACGCTAAATATTCTCGGCGAAATGCCTGGAATATCCGGCCGATGTCCGCGAATATTCCCGTGCCGCGCGAATTGGCGAATTGTCTCAATGCGGCAAGCCACGAATTATCGCGGGATCGTCGTAGAATCCCCTCCCTCCCCGTGCCACTCACGTCAGTCCATTCGCCGCGCGAATCGAAATCTCGTTTTGCGGCCGCGATAGTGCCACGCTCGCTGGATTGCGTCTCAGCCCGCGGTGCCGGGAATTGCTCTGAGATTGAAGCCAAGAAAAGGGATAACGGGCACGTGCATAGGTCTCGCGCCCTCACTTCGTCTCGCCGTCGAACTTACCGAGCACGCAAACGGGCGAAGGCTCCGCGGAAAATCACTCCGAGAGCGACGATGGTAAAAGAGAGCCGCCGTTCATACGGCGAAAGAAACTCTCCCGAAATCGTGCTCGCCTTTTGCGAGCAAATCGCTGTTTTCACCCCTAAAACGTTTTCTAGCCATAACTCCTCCAGCCACTTTGCTTACTCTCAGCATCTTTTTAGATGACCGCACGCCGTTTCCACGTTCGTTATATGATGCGGATATCGATTATAAATTGTTATTCCGTAAAGCACCAGGAACGTAATGTACATAGAGAAATCCTTTCGCGCGGAAATATCGTATACATAGAATACTTCGAAACTTATCGTGATATCCTTTATATTTTTTGACCGGTTTAAAAGAGACGTTTTTCCAATAAAAATATCGTTGGGAAGTTGGCGAAGTTTTCAGCGCATCAAAGACTTCTTATAAACTTAATTAATTTCAGAAAGAAGCAATTAGTTCCAAGTATACTTTATAGAATCTTAAAGTTTGTGGCTGCCATGATATCTAACACAGAAAATTAAAATGTAATGAAAAGGAGTTTATAGAATGTTGCGAAAAGGGAAGTCGACTGCGGATTAATTTAAAAAATTCGCAGATATAAGAAATCGCGGAAACGTCCTGCGTGGTGTATTAAACTAACGATAAAGACTACATCCCGCGGTGCTAACTTTTAATGTGCCTTTATTTCGTCCATTTGCAGGTTGGCGCTAGATTTTGTCTCTCTTTTAGTTTGCTCGCCGTTACCATCACAACCATATTACTCGAAGGAGATTTTTGAATCTCCCGGATTCTGCCGGGTACCATTATGTGCTTTTAAAGACAATAGCCTTCACTGCCTGATACCACTAGAATAGATACTACAGAATAGATACTCATTTTCTAGCTGGGAAAGTCTTACAAATTCGTACTGTATCGCGAACTCTTAATTACCATAAAATAAGAATGATTAGGATTTTTTATTATTTATATTAAATTTTACTTTGAGATATGTATTTAAGATATATGTTTTTAAGCAATGTCCATTTTATTGGAAAACATTAATTTTTTTGAGATTAGCACTTTACAAAGTAGATTTGCAGAGCGAGTTTTAATTATTAATGATATATGAATATAAATGCTAGATACCGTTTGCGCTAGAAATATACTTTTACCATAGGTATACGAGTCGGGTGAAAATATATTTAACGTGTCATGAATTTTAACAAGAGATCTCTCGTGTAACGAATCAGGAAAATTAGAGCACATTTAATGACATGATTATCACGCCTGGCAACGCGCGCTCAGTGAGCAGATAATTCATTACGTATCCGCGGTTGGATTCGTACCGCGCCATTAAATTGCTCTCTGATTACACGTGTGCGTCTTTCATGAGTCCTTTTTATTTCGGTTATGTTAAATGAGATAACTGGAGATTCAAAGCGATTGGCGGTTTGCGTAGGTCATTGTACGAATTACATGCTGTTTGATATAACGACACGTTTTCTACCTCGTCCAACGCATTTTTTTTTTTACAGAACGTTGGATCCCCGCGAGGAATTCCCTCCTAATTCTATGATAATTATTTAACCGTAAACCATATTGACATTTCATTTCCCGTGGGGATAACCACGCGGTTTTCTCGTTTCATACCGCGGCTCCGCTCGGTCACGTAAAATATGGCTGCAAAATGATATGAATGTCGCGAGACTCTCGAGTCGCGTTATATTCTACGCTTTTCTGCTTACATATTATGACTTCTATACGCTCAGGCATTTATTAACATATATTCTAAGTATTCGAAATATTTATTCTACAATGCAACGTGGATTTTTATTAAAATTTTTGCGTGCGAAACGCAAGAAAGAGAATCGAGGGGCCTGCGCGACGCGCGTGGCATTTCTTTTTATCGCTTCAAATTTGTATTACTTCTAAAGCAGTATTACTTCTACAGCTGTTACGTTACGGCCAAGAAGCAATGAAGACTACGGTGTGTCTTTATTATCATTGGAAGTTTGCGTGTACGGCACGTATCTATACCTCGCGCACATACTTGGTTACGTACTTGCACCTGCGACCGGATATCCAGGCGATATTATAGCTTACATTTTTATCTGTAATACGGTGTAATATCTCTTGATACATACACGTGTCGATACTGCATGTCCGTAAGAAAATATCTCCAGTATTTCTCATGGTTATCTCGACATTATTTTCCCGAGCGAGAAGAGAGTTTGCAAAAATACGTTAAACAGGAGATACGATAATTTAATATTATCAAATTAAAGAGCGAAAATCGTGAAACATATCAGTCCGTTAACAAAAATATCGGGATAATATTTTTGCATGAATTTGATCCTGTACTGATTGTGAAAGAAATCCTTTTGCACATTATAGATAAAAATACTTGTTCGTACGGATAATTTTGACAGACGCAATAAACATTTATACTTCGCTGCCCCGATTTATTTTACAAGTCACGAGTGAATAGACAATTGTCGAAACACGTAAGATTGAATCGAACCGGGGTTACGACTAGAAACGCGACGTATACAACGGGGAAATCACTTCGCGGTTTATCGCAGCTTTGACTATCCGCAAATTTAACGCGATCGGCGTTGGAATCATCGAAGGCGTTTATCAGGATCGAGAATAATTCACACGGAAAGAGCGCTTCGCGATGTTATTGAGAGAAAATTCCGCGGGAAATTCCCGCTCGATCGCTCGTTTCCTCGGACACGTTCGACTCCGTGCGATGATTTAGGAAATATGACACGACTTCGCGCCCTCGGCCCTTTGGAGCACGGCCAAGCTTAAAAAGCCCCGCCTCGGGCGAGCATACATATTTCACGGCTGTATATGCCGCCGCTGCTGCATGATATACCAACGAAACGAAAGAGAAAGAGAGAGAGACAGAGAGAAGTAGAAAAAAAAGCGAAAGAAAATCACCGATCAAACGTACGTGCAATACGGGGACGGAAGTCTGCAGACTATCGAGGCTCCCGAGACACGCTCTCGGAGGAAAGCCTCGGAGACGCGGGAGGAGACCGCGAGGGAAACGTTCTCTCTCGTCTCGAATAAGACGGATTTGTGGCGAATCGTGCGAAACGTAAATCTGGCTCGGAGTTGAAGGCGGGAATTCCAGTTGAGTGCACTACAGTGTTCTTACCCGTCCTCGAAGATAGTGAGCGCGGGCAGAAAAAGGGAATCGGAGATCGGATGCTCCGAATAACACGCGCCGCGCGCGCGCGAGCGCAGTTTTTGCACCCTTAAAATTCTAATATCGACAAAGCGATTGACGAGAAAGATCCGATCCCCTTTGCGAAGTTTTCGCTTTCGCCCGCATTTTCGCCCGGGTTACAATGCATCTTTGATCGCATTTGTAAGAATATATTTATCCCCGCCCGCCGGCCTCGAGTCGCGGCCGGCTTTACCGCTGGGCTGCTTTTACGTGATTCGCGTATGAACGCCTAATGAGAATACAGCAAAAAATCGTCCCATATTTTTCGCGGCGGACTCTGCAGTAGAGCGAAGGGAATGCATAATACGAGTGAATAATAAAAGCAGGATGTATAAGTAAACGTCGCGTCATAAGTAAAAGCCCGCGTTCTTTCTGAATATTTTTCTCAGCTTAACCGCGGAGCGCGTGTTTTGCAGCGCGCTACACCGCCCCGGCTCGTCGGTCTCGAAAAATTAAAGCGCGTTCGTCCCGGCTGTATTTTGCGCTGGAAATGTCAAATTTCGGGGAATCGCGCGCGCCGAGATTTGCGACGAACGAGGCAGACGATCGCCAAGGGAGGCGTTCGTCGTTCCGTTCCCGCGTTTTCTTCTACGATGAAAGGAGCGACGAAACGTCGCGGTCGTCGCGGAAACGGCGAATAAACAACGCATCGCGATTTGTTGTCAGCTAACAATAAAATGGGATTACATCGGATGCGGCGAATCCGTGCGGATCGCGCGCGCACGCGCGCACTCGCGACACGAGGTACTCAAAGTGACGGTTACATTATACATCAAGACGGAAGGATAATAACGGCCAAAGAGAATAAGCGATCAAACAATGCTCGAAGAAACTGCCTGCAAAAAGGGCACTTTAGAGACGGAGGAAATGAAAAGCGCCGAGCGACGGCATTGTTTGAAGATTGGACGTCGACAAACCCCGGTCGAATACTCCATGGCGATGCAAGTAGCATTTCCCAGATTGGATCTAGGGAGAGTTCGCGTTGTGTCTGCATTCTGCCCGCGACCTATAATATCGTCGGTGGAATAATTGTGTTATGAAACTACGCGGGGCTACCAGAATGACTGTAGAGTCGCAGTTTTAATAAAAAGTATTCAAATCGAACGCGCAAAGCCACTTCACCTTAGAAACTGAGATGACATTATCGCGCAAGACTATCTTTGATCTCTTGATTTCCTTTCAGTTTGTCGCATAATTACTGTCATAATATCTCCCTTCTTTTGATTGTGACTTGAGAGAGAGAGAGAGAGAGAGAGAGAGAGAGAGAGAGAGAGAGAGAGAGAGAGAGAGAGAGAGAGAGAGAGAGAGAGAGCTAGCTAGCAATGATACTGTCATTTTATGTTTTGTTTTCATTAAAAGTTCTCAGTACAAAAGTGTGCGCTAATATTTGTACGACTACGGAAAAGTGTACGAGACACGAATCCGTTTCTGCTTGAATATCGGCCGAACGCAGCGGCCTGATTAATGAAAACGGCCGAGGATAACGAAAGAGAATCGGCGATCAAACAGAAACCTTTGAGAAAGTAGGTGAGGTGAGGTGAGCTTTGTGAAATCTCAACGACTCACCTTACGAGCAAGAAAAGTTTCGTCGTTTAATACGTTAAGCTAGTGCGCCTGGTTAAGAATCATGTTTCTCAGTTCGCTCCCGTGTAACATTAATCCAACTTAACGTAAAGCTGCGACGGCCGGGGGAAAGAAGTACACGTTACACGTACACGTACGATCGGGTCACCTACTAAACGTGATCCCGGCTCCGAAAACAGACTCGTTCCCACGCTCGACGGGCTCGAATTTTCCCCGAGAAGAAATAATTTGCGTTATGAATTTTGCCCGAGAAGAAAACGACGCGGCCTCTCTCGCGCGAACTGCACTGACAAGAGGAGTTTCACAACTCCGGTGCGGTGCTCTTCATGTGAAGTATCGCGCGTACTTATTCGATTTAAATCATCTCTTCCGGATGTTATAGATAACACGAAAGTTTTAGAAGTTTGCACGGCCTCCCTTGCTGAAAGCAAGGGAGATGGCGTTAGGTAAATCTTCTTATCGCGTTCATACCAAACTTTTGATAGCGCAGTGTAAGATTTCACATTCAGGCTGATCAAATATTTAAGTCGCATGAATTACCAATATTATCCTGTACGCAAATTTCAGATCTTGGCCTTGTCTCGGAACTTAATAATGGAATGTCTTGGTAAATTAAAAAAAATTAAAAATCTTAGCAATTAAAAAAGAATATTTTTCACGGAACGATTAACTACATTCATGATTAGAATGTAAAATGTTTGTGCTTATAGTAATATGATTCACGTACGGGCATTTTTTGAAAATGTTATAAAGCAAAACATTTAATCACAGTCGTTTCACCAAGAAATCTCCGATAGGTCTTCGACCGCGATAAAGAGAGCAAAAAGTTCATAATAAATATTGAAGTTTGCAGCCGTATTATACAATGTCGTTGCATCGTGTAACGAAGTTACACGTGCTGGGAAAGATGAAATAGAGATGTGGCGAAGGAATTTTAATACAAAATTCCACATATCGCAAATTCTTTCATTGTGCCATTGCGCACGTGAAGCAGCTGGCCGAACGTCCACGGACGGCTGCGGGAAGACTTTCTTTGCGAAGATTTTGCGCGCTACCGTCGGACGTGAACTGTAATAAACACATCTGCAACTGCAGCGGAACTCCCGTCGAACTATCGACAAACCGTTGTGAGGAGTAACATTTGTCGCCTTGCTGAGATTATAAGAGAAAGGTGTATTCGGAAAATGAACATATCTTCACATGTGTAAATGTATCAATTAATTTGATTAGTACGGCTTCAAAGAAAAATTAAATTATTATAAATTGATTCTACAATTCAGCGAAATTACTCTTTCGTTGCTTTTTGCAATTTTAAGTCTTGCGAGTATATACTATAAAATTATATTTGAGTTAAGCAGATCAACATAGAAGTTCGTACGACGAGGCGTAATAGAAAAGTAGAAAATTTGATTTACTTTAGAAACTCGAAAGGCATATTTTTGCTTAAGGAAGACACTGGAATTCAATATATCACACACAATACACAGCTTTTTGATTCTTTGGGGATATAACGGCATAAGTAACCCATATCAAAGATCTAGAACAGATTTGTTGTACCCAGGAGATCGTCAAATCTAATTTACTCTTCTTCACTGTTCTCTCTCGGAAGCGCGCGCTTCTCTTTCTCCGATATGTATACCTATATACATCTATATATCTCCGCTGATTTTATCTGCTTTCGGGGATCATCAGCTTGGACGAATCCCTCTTTGGAAAAATCGCACGATCTCGCTCGGATTTTTACAACGGGGTTTCTCCGTACTCGAGAAACGTGCACCGGGGCAAGGATAAGGAGCATAACGGGCGGGAGGGAAGGGAAGGCGGAAAGACGAATATCTGCAGTCAATCGCCGCTTCAAGAAACGCCTCGGAGCGAAACACGCCGGTACGTCTTGAATCAAAATAGGGGTAGACGGCGCGTGTCGCGAATCTGATCTTGGATTTCGGTTGAAGGCTCCATTGGAATACCGTTGCCGTTTCGTACGTCGAAGAATCGCGGAAGAGAATGAATAGTTACCCCGGCGGTATTGCGAAGCGCAAAAGCCGAATATCGCGAAGCGATCGGTATTTTCAGGAGTACTTCCGAAGTAGAGACGAATATATACGCAGACGGAATCCGCGTGTGTGTACATAATATAGGGTGCATATAGCCTACGCCGGATATCAGATAACCAGCCATCCTTACTGTTTAGGCAAAGAAGAAAGATATAAGGCTCGATTTGTAGAGATGCGGAAATTCGTCGTGAATTTGTCATCCTTAAAAAGTTATGATATAGGAATATATTTCAGCAGGTTTGATTATGCGGAGAGAACACAATACATATATTCGACAAATAATATATCTGTTTAGAAAGAAACTACAATTTTCTTCCTATGTATTTGATTAAATTATATATCGATTTTTTCATTAAGATATTGCAATATTGGATTATGCCCTAAATGTCTGAAAATGAAATTAATATTTAAGGAATTTATTCTGGGATCGAATGATAAAATAATATCAAATATAAAATTTGAAATATTTTTTAGATGAACAAAAATAATATTTTAAAACATTTTTGTAACGTGAATACATACAAATATGTCCGTTGTAAAATATCCGAATGGGTCGACATGATTTTTCCTGGCAGAATCTGAAATCTGAAATCAATTTCCTGAAGTAGAAAAATTTATGTTTAGAACAAATCTGTGCACCTACATAAAACAGTCTATATTTGACTTTAATAAGATTACTCGATGTATTTAAAGAAAAGAAAGAGGATTGTATGAGGGTCGCGATCAGTGCCTTCCGTTTATATAGCAGCTTGTATCGAGTTTGAGAGCCTATCGAGAGCCTGAAATAAAATTTTAATTTATCGTTTAATAGGATTTTTATGAGCCATTTCGGGAGAGCCATTTCGTATCGCGAGACGAGATCGGCCGGTTTCGACGTAAAGGGTACGTAACGCTGTCGTTCGGCAGAGGAAAGGAGCTCCACGAGGGTTTCTCTAAAAACATTCCTCGAGGGAAAACCGTAGGAGGAAACAATTTATCGAGCCTGGCGAATGATTCACCGTATGCCGGCTGGCAGTGCGAGCGCGCGCGGCAGTGATATATCGCGTACTTAAATGATACCTATGCAGATCGTGATCCCTCTCGGGAAAAAAATGTAAAAATAAAATCTCACGCACGAGAGGTCAGGCCCGCGCGTTTACGCGTCACGCCATTCGCGGAGCGTGACGTATATTTTTTTTTTCCATTGAAAATCCGATTATTGAATTTCGTCATCGCCGAATGTTTTTCAAAACGGATAGAAAAAGGGGACAACACTCGCGGACCTGAATACGGGATTGTATTTACGATGTCGAGTCTCGCGGCGACGCACGTTTCGTCTTCCGAATAAGAGTCGCGGGATATTCTCTCTTCACCTTAAGTGGCATGAGTGTACACAGTATACACATCTATTTTGTTAGAATTCTGGGGGTAGAAATATAATGGATCCCTCTCTCTCTCTCTCTCTCTCTGTCTCTTTCCGTCTCTTTCGGCCCGCGGCCTCGATGCTCTTATAATGCGGCATTCATGCACGGAGCAGCACACGGAGAGAACCGTTCTTTTCTAATTTCACGGTAGAGCACCGAGGGTAATAGTCGGTCCCCGGCAAGTCGTAATTGAAAATTTGCATCCGACGCGCGGACAATCGCTCGAGGCATTTCAGTTCGCTCTATAACAATAAGATACAGTGTAAACTCATTGGATAGATAACGCGCGATATTTTTAATGAGACCGAATGTTAATCACGTCGTGGCAGCGTCGCGCCTTCGGCATGTTTGTATAAATTTAAATCTCATACACAACCCCCCCATCTCGCGAACCCCAAATGTCATCGAGCGAAGGGATTCCGCGCGCGCTTTCGTAATCACTCGCGCTGTCGTAACTCCTCCAAAATACACATTAACGTACACCCGTAAACCTTCAAAACAAACTGACATGCGTATACACATAATTATTTGGATCGTTTGTAGCGTTTCTCCCCTGCTTTTGTGTTTGCCGTGTTTCCCACCTATAGCAAATAATCCCACCTGGCAATAGAGGTGAGTTAATCTTGCGAGCAAGTCGGACTTGAACGGTTGTCTCCTTACGTGTAGTAGTGATCTTTCGGAATTAGATTGTTCCAATCACGGATTCTATCAGGAATGTAATTGAGTTCCGTAGAACCTTCACGAGGAGAAATGTCTCTTGCGGTAGGTTTTTAATTTTCAATATTAAACGCTTCGAAAATTAAATTGGATTGACCTCGCGTCATGTCGAACGAATGTTTTTTTTTTCATCGCGACGCTTCTCACGAATAATCGCTAAATACACGCGAAAAGATATCTCTTTTTTGTATTAAACGGAACTAAATTAATTGATTGATTATCTATGAATTTTTAGAAGATCGTTTGAATCGTTCGAATTACAATATAATGCAATCAAGATAGAATCGTAAAAGAAAACTGTTTCGTTCGTGCGAAAATATCCGCATTTAAATGCAAGAACACGAAAGCGGAAAAATATTTCCTGTAATTGCAAATAGTAGTTGACGGAGAGAAATAAAAAATTATACTAAAGCAAAATGCGTTATATATATGTATACGTCGTCGTTATTTTTACAGCATTTCATAATCTTCCGTGCGATCGTACTTTCATTATTTTTTCAACATTTTATTATCTTCCGTGACGATCGTACGTTCCGCCGTATGTGAAACGTGACGCCATTTACGATCGACGTCAAACTGACCTCATGAGGAAGTAGTTACGTCTCTTTCAAATTGCGACCGCATAGTAGTCGGAGGTTAAATTACTTCGTAGCGTACTCTCCAGTTTATCGGGCTACGTGACATAAGCGAAGGCGTATGTATGATCCCCTCCGTTTCCATTTGCGTTCGCTATCCTGCGACATCGGCACGTAACGCGCGCGTTAGACATGTGCCGAATGATGATCCGGTCCGGATGGATGACCCTAAGGGTTGGCCGAGGCGAGAACGTGGCGAGGTCGCGCCTCGTAATTTCTCTCGCTGCCAAAAATCCGCGCATTGTTCTCGCACCTCGCGTGTCCGCCATTACACGACTCGGCGAGTTTCGTGTCCGGCATGAGATGAGCTCGTTCTGCGCCGTCTGCGAATGAAAAAGAGAGAGAGAGGAACGAGAGAAAAAGAGAGAAAGAGAGACCACGCCGGAGAGGGACGGTCAGGTCGCCGGATACTCGATCATCGGAAGGGTCGCGCGGCAGTTGCAATTCCAGTAGTGCGCCCCTTTCCGCCTCGATCACCGCGTCCTTTCTTTCTCCCTCTCTATTTTTCGTGTTCTTGACGAGGTAAAGAGGTCCGTCGGTTTTTGTGCGCGCCCTCTCATTTTCCTTCTAAATTGCTTCTGACGTTAGACGCGGCTGACAATAGCCCTCTTGGATACACTCTTCGCCCAATTACTGCGCTATTTACAAGAATTATCTCGTTCCTTTACTCTTCTCAATTTATTTACTTAAACATCAAGCTACGAGCTCGTACGTGTATAATATCTTATTGTAATCTAATTTGCAATTTTACTATTTGCTATTTTACATTGTACTTACAGATTCGTTCATTTGTTAATTTACTCGTTCACACCGTATATATTGTAACATCTTTTTCTTCCTGATAATCTTACTACTAATCATAACTATACAATAATTTTTACATTAATTTAATCATAATTTTAATTAATTTTATTAATTTACTAGTTTTTTATATTTACGATGAAATAAGACATTCAACCCGTGACGTTTCCTTTGTTCTCAATGACGTATCATTTTAATGCGCACCAGGAGGGAAGCAGTGGATTTTTTCCCCCGTGGAATACAATAAAATCGATCCGATCGTTCGCCTTCTTCCCGACGTCTCCCCGTCGTCCCCGTCGGCTTCTCCTTCGGCGCACGTTTTACCAGGCGTTTTGCGAAACAAAATACCCCGGCGCTCTTGTTCGTGCGGCTATCGCGTGGAGGCGAGGACGGGCGAGAGGACCGGATCGATAGCCGGCGCATGGCCGCAGGGGCCCCAACAGCCGTGGCACGGCTCCGAAAAGTTTTTCGCCGTACGCTGCACACGATTCACGGCCCTCGCTCGGCGCTCACAGATTGCGCCCCAGCCCCCGTTTGTTCGCTCTCGAAGGAGTCTCGTCTCCCGGCCAAACGTCTTTGTGGAAGTATCATTTGTAATTAGTCGAATTTTCTGTCGGATCCCCCTCGCTGACCAGGTCGATATGCCGTGCTGTGATAATAATATCCGCGATTTGCGGACGCAGTTAACGACTGCCCATTCTCATGCCTGCTCGCTCCCCGAGACATAATATGTCACCAGTGATTATGCGGATGTGTTTAATAACCGTTGGAATTTCTAGGGCTCCTAATAACCACCGGGGGATGTCCATTTGATTATCGGTGATACCTTAGGTGACCAATGGGATTAATAATGTAATAATGGGCAATCGCGCCTATATATATTCTCACTGATTAGTGGGTATTACGATTAGCATATATCGCATGGGAATATTTCAAGCTGCATCTCCTCACCCCCGGCTTTATATTCTGCATCTTATTATGTTACATCCTCGCTAATGAAACTATAGCGTAATGTGTCGCGGTATGATGATAGAGGCAATCTGTTATATGCAGGAATTGAAATAGCTCCTCTGCGGTAATATAACGATACGCACGTTACACGTATATAATGCATTTAAGTACGCTGTAATTTATTACATTTCTACGTAGCGCGTACGTATAATGTAACACGAATTGTTGTAAGTGTGTAACGAACTGTAACTGTTACTTGGAACGTAATTAATTTTATACATCTGACTTGGACTGAGTATTTTCGGAAATTTAAAATATATGGGAGCCTCGCGTGGTGTTAAAAACACTTTATTGCGCTCTGCCACGTGAAAATCGGTCTCGTGCGCAAACGCTTTATCGCCCAGATAAGAGGTAGCAGATCGTTCACCGCAATCCGACGCAGGGAGAGAAAGAGAATTTTAAGAATTCACTTGGGAATTAATTTCACAGGGCGTAAATCGCCGTCGGGCGAAAAATTATAAAGTTTGTCGTCCCGTAGTGCACGTACACTGTGGGCAATACAGTTTTTAAAAGGGCAGGTAGTGTCGCGGGTACCCTATACGCACCCCTTCGTGCGGTCTATTCTCAATCCTTAGAACTGCGCGACGAGGCATTAAGTTATTATTATCTGGGGCGGAGGATCTCATTATAGGGGCTTCCACAAGCCATAAACTTAAGCCGTTAGAATGAACCGTGTTGCCAAATGTGAAACGCGCGGCGGCTATCTATGGTCTGGCTGGCGTGCGCAGTTGATAAATAATGCATGTACGTCGCGCATGGGATTTACGTTCGATGGACAACTGGTGCACGCTCGCGGAGTGGCAATTTAATGCTTAACAAAAAAAAAATCGCGAGGCCGCTTAAAACACGTCCGTGAATTGCGGACACTGTGTGTCGCATTGTTATAGTGATACCCGCCCGTATCGCGTTTTCATTTATTCGCTTGTAATTTTTAAACAGCGCCCTTGCATTTCCAATGACGTGAATAAATCCGATAATGGGCATTCGAGCTCGAATCTGTTTACACCTGCATGAGGAAAATGTAGCCGTCGATATAAATATCATTGTTCAAATTGCATGTTTTCTCTCGCAATGTATTTTCACTAGTGTTTCATCTTATCGTTTCTCGATTTTCATCACAATTATTTTCATAATATCTTGGCATTCCAATTAAAAATATAATTATTTCTACGATTATTATTTTCTATTGCCACTTATTTCGGATTTGAAATATTCACAATAACAGAAATCTTTTACGATTCTATAATTTATACTGTTGCACGGAGAGAATTTTTTTTAAATTTACCCTGTAAATCATGTTAATTGTGGGACAATATAGTATTTAGGCAAATTTTACTGTGCTCTACAATAAGTATTTTACAGTGCACAGTAAAATTTACCTAAATACTATATTGTCCCACAATTAACATGATTTGCATGGTAAATTAAAAAGAATTCTCTCCGTGTAGACAAGTTATATCACTTTAACAATATTAATTAACTATTGCGTTTATCAATTTTTTTGCAAATTTTTGTTTATCTAACCGATACATTTAACTAATCTTAAAATGTCTAAACTGTAAAAAATATTAGAGAGTTGTAAACATCTTGCACTTCTTAGTGACGCATGACAGACGGTATTTGCATTCACGGTGCAGAATGCGGTTGCAAAGTGTTGTAAAGGGTCATGAAGGTAGTTTAATGGATTTCGATAAATTGCCGTGTGCTGCCTATCGGGCGTGAATCCCTTCGTTTCGACGCGCGCCGAGTACGTGCGAATTGAATCCGTTAGGTGACGTTGACGGGAAAATGAAAAGGATGATGGAAAACTCGTGTAAACAAGGAAATTGATGACTTTCGAGACGATCAAACAGGGAGATCCGTTCGCGTCGCGCGGCACCTGCGAAAAATCGCGGTATCCACCAGCATAGGTTCCGATGTTCAAAAGCGGAGAGTCTCTTTCACGTCGCGTCGTCACGATTACATTTTCTGGTTCAATTACACCGTCACCGAGAGACGTGGCGTAACGTTTGAAATGGCGACAGAGGAAAACGCGTTCCGTCCGCGCTAGTTCATCACGGAAACGAGGAGGCGCGATTTTTCTTATGTATTTCAAAAGCACAAGCATAAGTATCACGGGAATGTGCTTTTGAAATACATAAGAAAAATCGCGCCTCCTCGTTTCCGCGATGAACGTTAATAATAATTACGATTCGTGCGACGCGAAAGCGCGACGCAGCTGCGCGCGAGAATTCGAATAAGAGGCGATATTAATTACGATGCATAAATCGTAGGAAAATGCATGTTGCTTTAGTTAAGCTCCCGTGTGTTTCGTACATCTATTCTGTAATCAAGTACAAATGAAATTAAAATCGCGTGGGATTTATAGAGCCATTCCCATTCTCGCAAAAACGCAAATTCATATATAACTGATCTTTCTCTTTCTCTCTCCGTGCATTTAATAATCTCTCGTCACTAATTAATTTCCAGGCGAATAGATTTGCATCGCTGCTTATGACTTAGTTAGAAAGTGCATGCAGAATCTACAGCACAGTCCAAACACGTCGCTAATATTTGTATTATTTTCGAGAGATTTTCACGGGATCTCTTTCCCCCTGTCCACTCGAGAATATTCGAAAAGTTCGGTGCTCGAGGACGGCGAACGCCTTCCATATAGGCGCGTCGCTTCTTTACAGTCATTCCATCAAAAAAATTCCGGAGACGATGGGAAAACTTTCTTTCGCAACTTTCTCCCCGTTTACGTGTAGTGCGTGTAACTTTTAAAGTGGCTATTCAATCACGCGATAGGTCCGTAAACTGTCCGCCATCGATGCGCGCGATATCGACGCGCGTGGCTTGTCGTCCGACGTCAAGAATTTTGATTAGGGTAGTAAACAACGAGGGGGAGGGGGAGGGAGAGAGATCGCGAGATAGGGACAATCGGGACCTTTATCTACAAGAGCGCGGATAAATGAGCCATTTGTACGTACTAATGACGCGATCTATGTAACGGCCTTGTATACGCCCATCGCCGTTTCAGTATATTTTCGAGTCGACCCGCTAAGCACGCGCGCTACCGGATTATACCACCCACACAATTTCAGACATGCAATTATGCAATTAAGCCCTTGGCTCGTAACGTACACTCTACCCGCTCGAGAGGACTACTTTCTAACATGCAACCGTACTGCTGAACGTTAAGAGGGTAAGAGAGAGAGAGAGAGAGAGAGAGAGAGAGAGAGAGAGAGAGAGAGAGAGAGAGAGAGCCGCTCACGCGTAAATGCAGACGCGAGTCTGCTATGACTCACGTTAAACTGCGAAAGGATTTGGACGTGTACAAAGGATACGCTTTAATGTTCAATATTAAATCCCCGGGCGTGGCTGCAATTGCGAGAAACGGGGAGGGGTGTCTCTAGGTACGTTACATGGGCGGCATTCAGGACGACGAGAGCGTCTCCCCGAAGCTCGTCGCATCTAATAACCAGTATTATCCTGATTAGGTGTAATTATATCGCCAAAACGGGAAATTTATTAATGAGGCGAACATATCGCGCGGCAAATATATATCGCGCAATTAGCGCGGCAAAGGGGTCATCTAATCCGCTCTATGGCGCGATGCCGTGATAGCCATGAGCGCTTGAACTAACTAGCGCGCCCTTTGCCACGGTCTCTCCCTTTATCGATGTGCTCCGGCAGTACGTATACCGGTGGGCGTACGTTTGACTGGAAATCGTGTCTGCGCTCGTACCTCACGCACGAAGTTCCTAGGCCATCGCCGAGAATACCGCTTGACCCCGACAGTTCGTGGAACTATGCATTTGCTGGGGCGGCCATACATTACACGGGCACATCTTGGTTTCCGCTCCGCGAACGCTCGAGCACGATGCACTTGTACCCGAGAGCACCGATCCTCTTCCTCCGCCTTACACGCTAAAACACTATACTCCGTTGATGAGATCGTAGATATATTATTTAGATGTAATAACCTACGGGACGATCGGTTAAATAATACTAATACATATAATTTTACTTTTAATACACCGATATATTTGATTTGATTTTTAACAAAAGTAAAAATAATACTTTTAACGCGTACTTAATTTTCAAATACTAAGATTTTCCAATACCGTTAATTTCTTCTGGAAAAGGGACCGTCAATTATTTAGACCGTTAAAACACGCGTAAGGTCGTTCGTAAATTATAACCGTGAGATAATCGGGAAAAGAATTCTATGAAAAGTTCTAGTCCCGTGTTCCCCATCGTCTCTAATTATGTAATTACGTTATTGCAGCGTATTTACGCTCGCGCTATATAATTTCGACATCCTTATCTGTCATTAACAAGTCTCCGACTACCTATCTATCTCAAATAATTTCTACGTTTGTAGCGTTTGTGAAATTCAACTCGATTCATAATAGATGAATCTATCCATCCATTCGCATACCATTGCACAATGCTTCTCGAGAGATAGTTCCAGAACATGTGGTAATAACCCGAATCGATTAATTTCAGTCCAGTTTTCGATGCCATGTACGCGAGACTATACCAGAGTGATCTCCCTAGCAATGGAAACGCGACGTGGGAAGTAATTCTTTCGTGGGATACGCTTTTCTCGTTTCTACAGAATCGGGAATTGGATTAAAAGACGGTTAAGTAGCTCGGGCTTCTTCTGATAATGGGATATTTCTCTTCTTTTTTTTCTCTCCCCGACCCGGTGTGCCTTTGTGTGAATGCGCGTGATAAGGAGGTCGCAAAGAGATCCCCTAGAGAACCCGCACCCTTCGCGGGATATTCTAGCACCTGCCGCTTCGTAAAATAGCGCGGTGCTTATGTGCGCGACGTGTGCCGGCGTTTGAGGAGGGCGAAAGAAGGAAGCCGGCGCGGCGCGGCGGCTTTTTACGTCGAGGGGGCCGCGCGCTACCTTAATATCCAGGCGGGCCACTTCAACTCGAGCGAGATACAATCGTCGGCAAAAGTCGGCGTCCTTCGCGTGCCCCGCGCGCTGCGCCGAGGGTGACCTCGATACCATGCGACCTGATAAGACGTCGCCGGCACGTCGATACCGCGCGCGCGGAAAGGCACCGTCGCCGCGTCGTCGGTCGGGGGTGTGCGCGCGGCAATGCCTCTAATACGACTTTATCAGGCATCGCTCGTCGTCTGTAGGTACGTAGGTACCTACGAGCGCCTCGATATAAGTGACGAAGCGCGCGTGGTATTACACAATTTAATGGAAATGTAACGTGATTTTACGTAATGCGACGGTTACGTCGGATTTGCGCCGCTCCTCTCGCCGCGCCGCACCGTCGCGTCGCGCCGGGCGCGCGCAGTGCAATCGTAAAGTTTGTTATTGTATCAGCGAACGCTTTGCCTAATGCAATAATGCATAAAATAATGTTACGGCGCCACAGCGTATCGTGTTATATCCCGCGATGTTGCGGCACGGTGTGAAATTACAGCGCACGCTCGAAAAGTACCTTGCATGTCTTCTGACTCCTGCCGCGGCGGGATACGTTATACGTCTTCGACTACTTCGGCGTACCCGCCGTTGTGTTGTACGTCTCTATAACTACTTCGACGCTTAAGTTTTGTATGTCTCCCGATCAAAGCGTCCGATATCGTTTGTTGCATAAGTTCAGCGACATCGTTATCGGTGCACGTTACCAACGTGCTTAAAAGGCGGACGAGAGGCGGCGTCGCGTGTTAACGTGCACTGAATACACCCCGGCGTAATTCACGATGAAACGTAAATAGGAGAAATAACGCGAATGTCGAGTTTAATTTAAAGAGAACCACTCTAAAAGCCGGACCCGGCGCGGCGATGCGGCGTTGGCGGCGACGGCGGACGGACGGACTCACTGACTGAGCCATTAAGTGCTGTTTCCACTTAATCCGGATTTTCTCCGGTATGTTATTTCTATGGATAACGATAATTTACTTACGTTCGCTTTAATACCCGTTGTAAAGCGCATTCGCCGAGTGTCCGAGCGAATGATTTTTAATGCCCACGCCGTAAACTAAAATGGATATAAGCGCAACTTGCTAAGCTAAACGCTGCGCTTCTCTAGGGCGCGCGGATCGTAATCTGATTAACGTTGGAGGTAATCTCGTCCCCAAGACGATCCCATTATACGAGACAACATCGGAAAGTGGGCGTCAGACTTAATCTCGTTGCTCGATACTCACAGATGATTCGTTCCGACGTGGCTCCTGGGGTGGCTTTTATCGAGAATTTCGGCAGAATATCGGGGTGCATAGGGCACAACGATAATGTATTTACTCGATCGAATAACAGACGTATTCGGATATCTAAAGAAATTGAATAGCAAATACGCGACGGTAATCCGCGATTGAAATAAGTAGCGGGGGGATTTGCGTCACAGGAAATTCTGACACAAATGGAGAAACTAAAGTAAGACAGTTGAACGAGCATTTTTCGATTATTGGAATACATATTATCTTGTTTTTATTAATTATTTTTCTTATTTTAAATTCTATTGCATGTTCTTTATTATTTCATGACTTTAAAGTGTATGAATAAAGTACAATATTATGATGAGATCACCGCGCGAGGCTGTGCGCGAGGTAAGCTGGAAGTGCGGGAAATGATAGACAGTGGTTGCGAAGGGGGACGAAGGGAGCGAGACGAGGGAAATTTTCACCTCGCGCCGAACGAGGGATGGCGTGTACCGTCTCGACCTGGCTTCCTGTACGGACTGTACGCGAGAGAGATATCGACCAACCTCTGATGCTGCCTCCGCGAGGCACTCTTACGATCGTATTTCGAATACAGCGGCGTCTGCACGCAAGCGGCCTTTGCGGTATGTACAGCTGGCGTCGCCGGTATGCTGTCTTATGATAGAATAATTCGAGGGATTCATCGCCGTGAGGCGCGAGAGGACGGCGCGCGCGTTACCCGATACCTTACATTTTCGGAGGCGACGATTCTCGACGTTGCATTGGACGACGATGACAGCGACGGGGGACGCCCGGGGGCATCCTCTGGGAAAGAAGACGCGAAGTAGATTTACGAGGGCGCAAGAACACGGCGCGCCCGGGCGCGCTTGACGCTCGTAAATCGCGCGCGTGTCACGGGGCGCGAGGAGAAACCATCAGCGACCGGCGCGGCGGTGTCGCCACGCGCGCTATACGCTAATGAATATCAGCGCAATGTCAACGGCACGTTACACATATAAATTAATTATCCCGCCTTAAAGTTCGACCCTCGTCCTGGGGACGGAAGTTTTAATTAACTCCGTCTTGCGTAAAACTTCTCTCGTAAAAGAACTCTCCCCGCCCGGCGCCGGTCCGAACGGACAGCGCGTTATGTAGAAATATTTCATTTGCGTGATGAATATTTTATTACGCGTACACAAAATACGCACGAGATATATATTTATAGATGACATTTTCGGGACGGCATGGCATGCTCGCCCGAGCGAATTATATCTGTGCATGCAGGCGAGCGAAATAACGATGACTATTCCCGGACTCACCGAAAGTAAATATCAATAACGGTGATTCAATGCGGAACATCTGTCACAGCGGGCTGACGCTAAATTTCAAACAAGAACGTCCAGAGAATGGGAATAGTAATATAGCGACATTCTAATAATAATAATATGACGTATCTTAGGTAAGGAAGACACATCGCAAGACATTCGAAGACATCATTAAATACTAACGACAACGCCAAATAAATAGTTTCAGTAAATCTAAATTAGCGTATATATAAATCTAACGAAGTTTAATTTATATATACGCGCTTATATTAAGAATAATCAATCCATGATTAAGTACTACTGTGACAAGTGCGCGGAGTTTGATTATAAAGTAAAATTTTATAATTGCGATAAATTTAAACGACGCGGTACGCGCGAAGCGAAGCATCCTTCGCTACTTTTTCTACTCCTTGCCAACAACCCAAGCCAGTGCTTAGCCCCCATTGGATGCTTAAGAGTACGAAACGTTTTGCCGATGTTACTTTGGGAGTTAATAACATGCTAAAGCGACGATCAATAACAGCTCAGCGTGTCGCGGCGGGAAAGACGCGGGTGGGAAGAAGCTACGTGGGAGAGTAGCGATGGTAGCATTCCGAGGGCGAAAGTTTCGAAATGATCTCCTCATTTACCATCACCCGTAATCGCAGAACTCGGGGGCTGATAATTTGATGACTCCCAAGTTCACCCCAAAAGGATTAGTACCTTTGGAGAAAAACTTTTTAATGAGTTAACCCCCGCGCGCGCCGGGGCTCTCCTCTCGACCCACGTCGCTCAGGAAGGTTCCGCCATAATTATTAATACTCCTGCCTTCCCGGATATCCCGCCTTAGGATAATAATGTAAAGCAATAGAACAAGGAGCTCGCAGTTTAATTTTCTCCGTGTATCGTCCGATGCCGTTCGGTGTACGCCGGGGGCTTGTATACACTACGATATAGCCTCGCGATATTGCCAGCTGCGCATTGTCCGTATTTTAATCGGCAAATCCGCGTTTGGGCTCGATTACACTTTATATTTAATTTGTAATGCGTGCATTGTGGTAAATAGGTATGATGCAAACTATCGAGTCCGTCACACGCGCGCGTTGCGTGTTATACTGAAAGCTGGAAGTATCCGATATAACCGGCATGCACTCGATACGTACATGAAATATGTACTTGGCGATAGAGGCCATAATTATAATTATTGGGCAACTTGATGGGATAGCTGTATCGCCGGAATTTAATCCAATGAGGATACAGTTTGTATTATTAACAACAATTATAATCAGGCGATAAAATAGCGCGGCGAAATATATCGAAGAGTAATTAATTGAACGCGAATTAAATATACTTTACGTGGCTCGTACACGGCGCATTAATTTTTACCGTGTTTACCCGTCGCGCGGAGGGGTTATTAATTTCCGTGCTTGTATGCAGAGAATATTAGTTTAGCCGATGGCTCAAACGAGCGCAAACTTGTCGCCCGCGAACGCGCCTAGGTCGTTACGATTCACGTCAAATGAAATCCCGTCCCGACAGGCGTAATACAATCGAGCCAATTCTGTCGGTGTGCATCCAGAGAAAAGGAGGTATATATTCGTTATCATCGTCGTCGTCGTCGTCGCACCTGTTGGTCGCATTAACGTATCTTCAGCCTCGCGCGGCGCGATTTGTATGCGGCATCTACGAAGACGCCGGAGGTCTTCTCCGCCGATGAGAGAACACGCGCCCGCGTTCGTTCCCCGCGTCATTAATATCGCGAGGCGCAATGCAAGAAGCGCGGCCGCAAAAATAAATAGCTCGCGACGAGTCGACGTCGAGAGAATTCCCGGGTGCTATCGGCGCTGCACCTGTTGGTCGCTTTGTCAAATCGACGAGTCTATCGACCCGCAAATCATTGTCTTATCTCAATTCACCGGGATTAATTCTATCGGTCTTCCTCCGATATAAACGTCGCGCCTCATCCGTTACCCCTGCAGGCAGTACATCGTTGTCGGACCTATCGATCTCTCTCTCTCTCTCTCTCTCTCTCTCTCTCTCTCTCTCTCCCCTCCCCCCCTCTCTGTAACGTCGGTCTAAAAATTGCGGCTTTAGCCGGAGTGTGTATCGAATGGGAAACGAATGGTTTCGGCGAGGAGTGCGGAATAAAGGATTACCGCTATGTCATACTTGACGGATATCCGTGCGCTAGAATACCGGATAGAATTTTAACAATTCGGAAACTTTTGCGCGCGCCCAGCTTATATATAGCGCGCCGGACAAAGGCGCGTATCGTTTCGTTAGCTTTATTTAAACAATAAAGGGAGAATTCCACCAGTCGGTGGAATTCATAATTAAGCTCCGCGCGTGCGCACGCAGGCTTACGCGGGGACGAAATCCTGTGAAAAAAGTAATCAAGTATCCGAGCGAAAATTTTAGCGACTCCCTCTTTTGTCCCGCAAATGCGGTTCTTTCACCGACGCGCGGCGCCTCATAACTGATTTTGAAGCGCATTCTATTTTTGAAAAATGTACTTTAAAACACGTATTTTTAAATATTTTATTTAAAAAAAAAACAAAATTTCGTGTCTCTACGACTGGCACGTACATATACGTCCGCATGACGAAATCAAAGTGGGAAATTTAGTAAGCTCTTAATGCAGAGTATCATGTATTGAAATATGAATGTGAACTAGCGTTTCGTGCGAGTTTCGCATAATTCAATTTCATTATCGCGCAGGTGCACTTCGCAAAAATATACAATAGAATAAAAGAGTAATAGTTATTAACGCAGATTTTATGTTTTTAACTGACAGCCGTAATTACTACGCACGCTTCAGTCCAGCGTTAATTTTGCAAAAGGAAGCAAAAATAAATTTGAACGACAGAACAATAATAACTAAAATTAAACTCTTAAATAAACGATATGCCGCGCGAGCTTTTAATAATCTCGCGTAACGGACGTCGTTGTAGATTCGTGAAATCTCGAGAGCGATCGGTTTCAGAATTCGTATTCGCGCGTTCAGTGGCACTTGCGGTCGAAAAACATACGAAACGTACCTATATACGCGAAATGCAAGGTTAATTAACGAAAATTCATTGGGTATAATACGGGAATTATTGATCAAATGGCTACCCACTACGCAAACCCGCGTACGATCTAATGGATAATAGAACTGATGCTAGTCAACTTTATCGAAGCGTTCGGTAAACAACATGAGGTTTGACGATGACGTATTTGTGCCTGCGCATTCGGTCAGGTACAATACTCAACGGAGTTAAAACTATTTCAGCGGAATAATTCGCGGTACTATTAATACGACGACGGTACGAAATTCGCCATCGATATGTATGTATGTATCCCAAACGCAATATCGCTGGCAGAGAAGGCCGGAATAACAATACGATCTGCATAACGCGCGCGCGCCCGCGGTGCCGGCCGTAATTTCGCGTCGTCATCCCTTTCCCTCTTCCCCTGTCCTTTCCCCCCGCTCCCCCGGTTTTCCCCGCGAGTCAAGTTTTAAAACACTCCGCCGCGCGACGAAATAACATCGGGAGAAGTGAAACAATGGTACATATAATCCTCTTTTCTATCTCGCGTATCTTTATGCACGCGCCCGGGCTCTCGCCTATTTCTCCTGACGATTTTACGCGGAAAACGTCGGGGAAACGTAGCGGGCGAAATGAATAAACGGATTTGCGGCTCTTTTAGCGGTGCATTATTTCGCATGGCGGTTTATTAAATTACGCCTTCAAATAATGTCAAGATCAAACCTGAAACAACGGCGCGCACAATGCAACCGCTCGTGTATTTCCGCGCTGAAGCACCTCTAATTACACGAGCGTATTACATTACACGTTACGCTTGTCATCGTGTCACCATTACTTCCCACATCGCGGCCGTTTTTCTCTCTCTCTCCTCTCTCTCTCTCTCTCTCTCTCTCTCTCTCTCTCTCTTTCTATCAGTCTCTCTCAGTCTCTCCATTTCCAACCGTTTCATCGCTCACTCACAGCAAACAAGAAACCGCCGCGCCGTACCGAAGAAATGGTTTTACAGGTCGTAAAAACGCTCGCGCGTCGGTACGCAATGCGAGGCGCGCGCGGTTTCCGCACCGTTAAGCATCACGGCTGTTCCAATCGAACTGGCGATCGCCTGTTTTGGAAAGAAATATTCGCGGTCCATGGCGAAACGTATCGATGTCGCGTAGCCAGCCTCCAGGTTTGTGGGGAGAAGTATGTCGCCATCCGTCGTTTTCACCTGTTGGCACCGCGAGTACCACGAACGTATGTGACGCATGGTGCTCGGCTGCCCCCGTCAAATTTCCGTGTGGCGAACGCCACACGGCCGACACAAAGAAAAATTCTATTATCGCGGCACCTGTTGGTCGCCGTCCGACGGCGCGGCGGCGGCGTCGTCATGTTCCCCCTTTCCGTCCAACGCTCCCTCTGACAACGTCGGCCGGGGCATCTTCCTTCCCCGGCCTCTATCAAGCCTCGAACCCATTCAAATGGTCACAATGTAATCGAACCGTTTCCACCGGCATGAGCACTCCACTCCGTCGTCGCCGCGAAGAAGAAATAACCGCTGGCTACCTGTTGGTCACGACCGTGACAAATGCCGTCGTCCAGACGACTATCCTTCATCGCCGGATAACTTTCAAGTCCGCGCTTCCGTCCGCGCCGCTGACGGATTATCGATCCCGCAAATGAACGCAAAAACCGTACGGCCTTGCCCGCGCAAAACTTCGTTCCAGGCGTTCGATCTAGGTCTCCCCTCTGATTCCAGCGACCGCCTTATCGTTTACCGACGAAATTCATTTATAAACGTGACGTCTCGACTTTTGTCTTTACGGATCGCACGTTGTAAGTTTTAGGGCTTACATCTGCACCGTTCCCATGTAAGGTTTCTCTTATACTAAGCTTAACTCCGACAGTTAACACCACAATTTTTATTTGTCATCATCATTTGTTTGTCAACCATATCAGATCCATGAATTTTACATATTAAACGAATACTTCTTATTTGTCTCCGTCATTCCCGGTTTAAAATAACGTTGTTGCAAGTCGCATATTTCGATGATCCGAGATACGAATATCGACAAATATCTTTAGGACGATACGAAATACCGCGACAGGACAATACATGAAATTTCCATCGTTATTATCGATTCATCGGAATTCATTGCGTCCTCGGGTGTCCCGCCGCGTCAAGATTGCTTCCTCATGAATAAGGCGAAACGAGTTTCTGCCGGGCGGCTGGGAACGGGGCCGCGATTACGTTTCCCCGTGAACGAATGCGAATAGCGCTACGCAATTTGGCAGTTAGGCCAGCCGGATATATCGTTGTGCGGAGAGACTTCGCGCCGAGCTTCGCAAGCCCAGCAGCGGCATGTTGAGCAAACTAAGAGCGCGCGGATGCCTCCGAAAAGCCACGATTCCCCGGCCACCATCTTCCCGGCTTCACGCTCGTTTGTCTAATCCCGGCTTAGGCACTCTGGGACTCTCGCGACGCGGCGCGGCGCGGATGCAGGCGGCAAAGCCGCAAATTCTAGACTCTGCGAAGGCGAAATGAGTTTTTCCCGAATGCAACGCGCGTGTCGGACCGAGCGCAAAGACCTCCTTGATCCTCCGGTAACCTGAGTCTGCAGTTTTAACAAATTCCGTGTAAAAATTTGCCCCACCGTGCACTACTTGCGTGTGCAAAATCCAAAAGAAGCATTTACAGTAGTAATTATCCTTTTTCGTGATTTTATTTAGAAAATGGACTACGTCGTACACGGAAAACGTCGTGGAACGGTATCTGTACGTATAATTGCTTTAATAATGTTGTATACGCCAGCGTAGTATTAAGGCGCGATTAACAATAAGAATATATAGTCATTCCGGGCTTAAAGATAGCTATAAACGGGCTGCCCTGCACAAAGCGCACATAGGCCACGTACGAAGAGCTTAGAAACTAAAATGTGCCATAAGTTACACTATATTGCCGCGCCGAGATGTCACTTGTGCTTTATTAAGCGCGGAAACCTCGTTACTTTAATTGTCCTAACGGTGGCAACACACACAGTGCGATCGCGAGAGCCACCGGCCATTCGGTTAACTCCCGACTTCTTACTGGGCTTTGCATATATGGATATTACGCGACGCGCCATTAACGTCGACATCTCGATACTCGGAACCAATGTTTATGGAGTAGCCCCAGCGGCGGCTGGGTGGGATCAGGACCACGGCTACGTGCCATTTCCCAAGGCACCCCGTTTCCCCGTCCGTCTAATCCCGCCTAGGCTTAGCCCCGCTGTGGGTTACGGGGCGACGCGACGCGCAACAGAGCGACCGGCGTCGTACTCTCCGCCAGACCGGAGTTGGGATAAAACCGGGGCTTTCGGGCCTGACACGCCTGAAATATGTTCCGACCGAGGTGGAACGCATGTAACATCCGATAAACGTCTCTTGCGCCAAAAGCGATATTTACCGTGTCCGCGTCGCGCGAGACGTCGCGCGTTTAGGGTGCCATTCAGCATCGCGCGCTCGCGCACGTGCCGCGTTTCCCACGCGCGTTTACGGCTCGACCGACGGTGTGATAACGAACATTTCCGGCGCAACATGGAATGTCCTTTGCAGCAACAGCAACGGCAGCAGCAACAACCAGCAACTGCGTTTCCGAACCTGTACGGTGTTTTCTCTCGAACGGTTGCGCCCTGGAATTTGGCACGTGCCGAACTGTAGAACTGTAAAACACATCCGTATCGGGTCTTGAGTGTGATGCCGCGCAGTTGTGCGCCACGTCCCTTTGACCACGAATTACCATTTCACTCGCACGCAATAAAAGCTCTTTAAAGTCAGCTCGGTTTAATTCTAGGAAAAATGCAAATTAACATTTTTAACTCTAGTTTTTTTTTGCATCCCCACCAGTCACACGAATAGTTAATCATACGATTATTTTCCGTTTATGGACTTTTAATTTATCGTATAAAAATCGACTATATATATATATATATATATATATATATATATATATAGTCGATTTTTAAAACGTATCTGCTTTATTACATATCTGCTTTATCACTCTCGCCATGCTCTATTCTAAAGGACCAGCGCCGGTCACGCACGACACTTCCTTGACCTCTCGCTTCTTACGTGAGCGCGGACGGAAGGTGTGTTCGTGTTCGCGTGGATACACGTGCGTGGCGTAGTTATTGCCCGGTACGAGTGGACTGAAAAGATTTGCGGTAATCAACCGCTCGCGCCTAATCGCCGCCGGTTCACAGATACCACGGCCGGCGGCGTAGATTGCGATGTGTCACGCACGCCGTATCATCGTCATCATCATCATCATCATCATCATCATCATCATCATCATCGTCAGGTGTTTCGCCGGGGAAACTAAACCCGTCGCAACAATATCCACGGCGCACGGCGGCGGCGTCTGATTTATCGGCGATCGTTTCGCGGCGGTTTCCGAGCGCCTTTACGCGTTCGCGCCATTCCCGCCGATCCGATTATTTCGAACGAGCGCGCGGAAGTTCGTCCGAGCGTTCGTTTTTCGACTCGCGATTTTCCATCGGCGGCAGCGCATTGTCTCTCGCTCAACGGGCTGCGAGCTACGTGAGCTATTTCGGACCGTTCGATCCGACGCGCATTCCGTGACGCGGATACGAGCGATTTTTCAATAGCGGGTTAAAGGTTCTAGAATACGTGGGGGCTCTCTCTCTCTCTGTCCAGGCACGCCATTTCGAAAATTGTTTCGCGTAATGAAACCCCCATCGCGCCCGGGGAACAAACGATTTCATTGAACAAACGGGATCTCGCATGCGCCAGCGTTCAGCGGAATTTCATGGTGCAACTCATTAACCGACTTGCTCGAAACCGTCGTAGCAGTAATTTTGATGCAAGCCAAATATTTATGGTAAATATTTATATGTTGAAAGCAAGAGGGATCAGGTCGAATGAGTTAAAAACTCGGCGCAAAGTGAATCCGATGAAATAATTCGAAAAATTGCGAAAAATAATGATATTTGCTGCGGCACGTCAAAACAACCGCCGTTTTTTTTCATGCATAAATCTGCATGCGGCACGGAGGAAGAAAAAGTCCCGGATTTTTTAACAAATATCTCAGATATGGAAGTTACCGGAGATGTGAAAATACCCAAAACGTTTCTAATTCAGAATAATTTTGCTGCTTTTTATGTGAGAACTGCTAAATTATGTATGAGTTTATCTCGGGGCGGGAGGGGGAGGGGAAGAGGAATTATAAACTGAGCTGAACGCAGGCGCTTCCTGCCTCGCGGGGGCCGCGTCTTCATCGTTCTGATCGATCGTAGGAGGCCAGGTCGCCCCGCCGTTTCACCCTTCGTATGTATACGCTTCACATGTGCGCGATGCCCGTATACCGCACAATTCGTCCGGACCGGGCGGAATCTGCGGCCACGTTTAATTTATTTTTATCGCTCTTATCCCGCCTCTTGTCCACGCGCTAACGTCGCGCCTGATGGACGCCGATTTGACGAGGGAATCTCGGCGGGCTCTCGTCGGACGGAATTACGATACGGGGTCGCCGGGCAAATTGAATGTGGGTGCTCGAAGGTAGAGAGGAAGCCTTGGAAGCGAGAATGCGGCGAGTACGAAGGCGACCCGGCGAGAATAGCATGGTAAGACGTGCCGGCCACGTCGAGGGCGCGTTATCTCTGCACGTAGGGGGGGAGCGGGGGGAGGGACTGCAGCAAAATGGGTTTGTCTTCTGGATGGCGTGTCGCCATCCAGTGGAGAAGGAGGAATGGGGAGCGAGAAAAGAGATACAACGGGACTGGGCGAGGAGGGGAGGAAAAAAAAATGGTTCGGCATGGGAAACGGCGCGTCGTGATTTTTATCAAGAACGTGCCTTGAGGTAGCGACGCTTCTTATGAGATTGTCGCGCTAACAGCCGCGAAATTACGTCTGCCCCGGCCTAAGTCACGACCGCAGACTGACGCCTATTAAGGTCGCTGCACCGAAACCTCGCCGCGCTCACGAGGGAATCTCTCAGTCGAGAATCGTAAACTATACACCAGGAGGGGTCTGGCGAATAGAATTATTTAGACGGTGTATGCGCGCGCGCTGTCTTTCGCTACATTCACGCACTAAAAATGTTCGTGCGATTATTCCCTTTGCACATCTCATCCAAAAATACTACTATATACCATGTCGCTGTAAATGTGTCGCCTCTCTGAAAGACATTCCTAAGATAAATTGTACGTACTTACGATGTTTCACGAGACATCCGGAGAATTCTAATTAATAATGGAACATTCTCCCTCGAGACGTACAGATCGTGCTTGAAACATCATAAAATATCGTCGCTTTATGCATAGTCGTCTGGCGACTGATATCTCGGAAATGTTAACATTGTCTATTTAACGAAGAATAGCAAAAGGATTGTAAGCAAAAGTCCTTATCCGATAAGCTCTGGCAATTTACATTTGTGACGACACGTTTTGCACGAAAACATAAAGGATATTATTACGTATAGCTCATCAACTTCGGGATTGCTCATCGGTAAAGCGAAAGAGAATACATAGGTGAATTTGAGAATTTTTATTTTGAGGCAAGAAATTATTATAGCTTTGACAGCATATATTGGACGAGACACGTTCTTGCATAAATAAGCCTGAAGGGACGATCGGGTCCATCAAATTCACCGACCGTACACAGGATCGTCATATGGAGATGAGTCGTGCGCGTCGCAAAACTAATTGCACGGCTCCCTCCTCGCTCCGACCTGTCGCGAGAGGGATGACCAAAAAATAGCGGGGGCGTTTGAAGAGGGTTTTTTCCAGTATCGGAAATTGAGCGGACGAGTATTGGCGCCACCGCCGAGTGACACCGCGAAAGGGGGTGATAGTCTGTGTATGTGTGGATGTGTGTTGTGTGTTTGCGCGCGCGCGCGCGCGTGGGTGTGTTGGAACGCGAAGCGAGAATAAAAGAAAAATCACCCCCCGACGCGGTTGCCGCGAACCGGGCGGGAAACATGATGCTGGGGTTAATGAAACTCCGCATCGCCCACATTTCACGAGTTCCATTTATAGAGGGCATCTTCTAATTATTTCCACAGGCGCGCATTCGCGCGCATATACCTATTTCCTTTTTTCTCCCCCGCTTTCTCTCTTTCTCTCTCTCTCTCTCTCTTTCCCTCTTTCCCCTTTCTCCGCGTTCTCTCGGTTCGTGCTCTCGTACGTACGGCGAAGCTTTACGACCCCCGAGTGTGCACGCACTGCTGCAGTTGTTATTTCCGCGGCGGCGCATTTGCAACCCTCCCCGGAACGGTCCTCTCTAATAAGTCGAATTTCTCTCGACAATGCTTCGTCGAAAGCTGTACAGATTTTCACGCAGCATGTCACCGTTGTTACTGAAAGAACACCCGTGTGAACAAACATGTTTTATACATATATTTGAAATAATAGATATACAATCAATATTTTATGCTAATAAATAGTCGATATTTTTCTATGCATATATGTACGTGTATGTATCCAAAATCTTTTTACAAAATGTTCAATTAATTAATTTTCATGTAGGTAACAATGGAAGTGTGTTGAAATATCACTAGATAAAAAATTAATTGTGGATAAAATAAACTGCATGGAATAGAGCGTCCATATTTTTCATACTTTTTTTGGTGCAGACATATATTCGGTTCTGCCTAAACCTGAAAGGTTTTTTAATCACTGCGAAAACGCGCGGAAGAGGCGAGCTTGCAAAGCGTACGCGTACTGTACGCGTTTAGCGTTACATCGGCTCTTTTGCGAAAAAGAGAATTGCTTTGAACTTTAGGCAAAAATTCTGAATAATCTACGAAGTGTAATGCACTTCTGCGCAGTTTGCAAGTTAATTTCAGATCCTTAAAAATCAAAGCGGCAAGAAACGGGAAAGAGGCGAGAGAGTGCGACTTCGCGTGTAAGTTCGACGGAGTTCTACGAAATCTTTTGCCTTAGCTTTTTCCTTTCCGTCTACCATTCGCTGCAACACTCGTACACTCCTCCCCCTCCCCTCCTCCCCCTCCTGGCTCGAGGCACGCGATATAAGTGATACGAACACAGAATTTGCGAATGTTCCGGAAGTGCACCTTGGGGACGGAGAACGGAAAGCGATCGTCGTACTTTTAACGAGCGTGTGCAGCTCTAGAGACGAGAATCGGCGTAACTTTGGATTATCTAAATGGAGCTGATCCCAATACAATGGCTCCTCTCTATTCCTAATGTTTCACCTACACGAACATCGAAAGATATCCCCGTGCATGCAGAGCAGCGACGGACTTTTTAACGAACGTATATGCCATTGCGAATTCAAACAATGACTTCGATCGCAGTATCAGCTTTTTTCATCTGCGACACGATTTGTAAGGACGCGAAATTAAGGATTACTGAACGAAATTAAGAATGTAAACTTTATAAAGAATACAATGGCATTCTATCAATGAAATGCTTTAAATCTATAATTGGAAGCTAACCCAGCCAAAAATGTTTGATCGCTCGACGTTGAATCGACGTCGAATCAATGTCAATCGACGTTAAATCGGCATGGATCGACCAAACATTTCTGACTGGGAAGATTTTATTAGATTTGGTATTGGTGACATTGCGTTATAAATGTACAGACAAATAATAATTAATGTATAAATTAATTTGTAATTTTTTTTACCTCTTTGCACTGAGTACAGAGACATGCGTCACAGAAAAATCGTCAATAACGTTCTGTTTCAATAAACAATACGCACATCACGGAAACGCTCGAGCGTAATGGAGAAAATACAAAATATCCAATTCCTTCAATGGACTCGTAATAACTAAATGCGAGTCGCAGTATAACTCGGCGATATCCTCTAATTAATTGCAGCTACGATCTCAATTCGCTTATCACGCTAATCAATCAGCCCCGTGCGCGAATAATCGTGCAATTGTTCCGTCAATAATACCGTACATTCGCGTACGCGCGCGCGCGCGACATGATTGAGCCGCGCTCGCGGAAAGATTCGCCGTGCTGTGAAAATGGGGGACGATCGTCGCATAATGAGCGCTTAACACGGAATTAAAGGAGATGGCACTTAAGATTATCGAGACCCACCGCCGTTCCCATCCCGTGTTTATCTCGCTTCACAATTGACACTCGGATTCCACGGCGACGAGAATGCTTTTACTTTTACGAGAGCGCCGCGTGCGCCGCGCGTATCATAATCCTCGTCGTAAATTGCACGCTCGACTAGCGGCTATCTTGTGAAAGCCTGTCCCTGCGGATGTAGGTACATCGAGAATCCACGGGAGGCGTCACGCAGGACGGTGTATGTACGTGCGGATATATACGGGCCACCGGTTATATGCGCGATCGTTTCGGAGCGCCGGTCATATTTCTTATACTCGACGGCACGCAAATGTTTAAATCCAGCCTTTCATGTTCGATAAGAATATGGTCCGAGATACGATATGGCCTGCTACTATACAGGATGACCTCCTATCTCTTGCGTTCCCTGAGAGGGTAAAGATTTCACGGGGCAATCAATCTGCATGCAGATCGCCTTTGATATGGAGTAATCGGTTTCTACCGAGTGCTCCGCTCTAACGTAAAATGCAACTTATGACGGTAACGGAAGCGAAGTTTCAAAATATTTACGAGACCTTGCCTCACGTGAGCATCGCCTTCTCGTGTGTGTTTCAATCATTTCCAAAAAAAAAAAAAAAACATTTTGATTTTGCTTTATAATGCGAGTCTAAAAGAACGAATGACTTTTGTCGCGGCTATTCTATGAAAATTTCATTTGGTTCGAAAAGTAAAAAGAATTAGGATTTAAAGTCTTACTTTTAGTTATGTAACATTCGCATATCCCTGGAACTGTCCCTCCAGCGCGGAATTGAATATCTCGTTTTCTCGACGGTACGAGAGTAACTCGCGCTCACGCAAATTCGAAATCTCGCGATATTCTCTGCCTTCTGCCGATTTACAAACCGATTTCATATGCCGGGATCGTTCGTGCGCCGAGTAGTACGCCACCTCCGCAGCGACGATAAACTGCGCGACATAATCGAATCGCGAGCTGTATCTCGCGGAGATTTCAAAATACCATCGGCGACTAAGGATACGGTATACGATCGCCTCTTGCAACGTTCAGTTCCGTATAAAAATTGCTCCCAGAACTTGTATCGTATAACCGATCGCAATCCGATAAATGTAATCGCGAGAACCCCCGATGACCAGCTCGATCGTGCAGCCCCCGCTAGAATGCGCAGGATGTTTATCGCGTTTAGTAGCGTATTCAACCGGAGTGAAAGAGACCCCGGGGCAAGTTTCTTCATCGTTTCTTTTTGTTCATTTTTCGTCCGAAATTAATTGACAGTGAGTGGAGTGAGTGTTATTTGGTTTAAGATGGGTAAAATTCTGTAATACGGATATATAAAGTTTTCCTCCTTTACGATCGTGTTCTCTCACCATCACTTTTTATGGTGTCGTACAGCGGGTCAAGAAAGGGCTAAAATAGAAGGAAAGTCCGAGAACGGGTTGTGCCAGAAATGACTTTCGCGAAAATGGATCGTTACTTTCTATTCTCTTCACAATTGTGTTTTTTTTTTAACAGATATGTTTTAATAAAACCGATCGAAATTTTTTATTTTCTCGAACATACATAGTTTATATTTCTACTATTTATCAGTATATATTTATATTTATTCTAATTAATGACGCGTCAATTTTCATCTTGTTTCTATCTTTCCCAATAGGCATTCTTAGATATTGTGATATTAAAAGCTGTAATGGTTTGATTATTTTCAAGTGGATGTTTGAATAGAATGACATTTTTGCAGGTAATTTTTTCTGATAATTATCGTTTTATTAAACTAATAATTCGATCAACCTAAAAATGTCAATTTTTTTGTTGCAGTAATTTATGTCTTAATTCGCGTAAATTGATACGTAACTGAGATTACTAATAAGATTTCAAACATTCTATTTTCGAGCTTAAAAACTCGTAATATTGACAGTATAATGATACGAATGACACGAACAGACACTTTTATGCGCTTACACGAGAGAATCGCTTTCATATTATACACACACTATCTTTATCAGATCCTTCTAGGAGTTCAACGCCGCTTCTATCCACGATGCCGCGCACAGTATGGCTGAATTGAACTGCTGCTAAACTGACGGTGAACTGCATATTGTCTCGTTTAACACCGCGAAAGGCAGGTGCACGGTGCTTGGTCGGTCGCGCGCGGCGGAGTCGATCGCGGTGTAAAGCCAAGCGAGAGTCGATCGCGGCCAATCGAAACGGCGTCGACACAAGGAGAGTATAGACCCGGGGTCCCGGCCTCGCGACATGACGGTCGTCGTCTCTCGCGCGACAACCGTCCGACTTAAGATCAAAGTCGATACCATTCTGGACCAACTGCGTTGCCATGGAAATCGGGACGGCGGCGCGCCGCGGCCGATATTCTCGAATAGAGTCGGAGCTGACTCGGTAAATTCTGCAAATGGAATTGCCAGCTCTCTCTCTCTCTCTCTCTCTCTCTCTCTCTCTCTCTCTCTCTCTTTCTCTCTCGCGGACGTGGCGTTGTTGGTCCAGTGCGTCCAGTCAAAGGGAATTAACGGGACAACGTCAATATCGTCGTTGAGAGCGGAACGACGGTTATTCTTCTGTGCAATCGACAACGCGAGGATAATGACCTCGGTGTCTCTAGCCACGCGCGGGTAACGGGACAATAGGTCCTTCGTGGTAACCAATCTATTCTAAAATTTTCTTCCATTATCTCAAATCGGCCGCGTTAGAATTGTCTGTGAATGCTGTGAATTTTCCCTATCATCGGGAACACGCGGTGCTCCATTTTGAAACGGAAGCCTCATTGTCTGAAGGGGTTACTACTGCACTACTCCTGTATTCTTTTTATCTTCTCTCTCTCTCTCTCTCTCTCTTAATCTTCTTAGCGACTAATTCGATACCTCGACAGTGTATTCCTGTGCAAAAATATTCTTGTGCAGCATAAACGCAGTTGACTGTTCTCGGTTCGATCCAATCGTAAATATCCATACCGACATAATTCTCAGGCTATTCATATTTTGGAACGACGCGCGAGTTCGAGCGCTTTGAAGTTCGGTCGGTATAATCGTTTCTCCGATGGCGCGTTATTCATCTTGCAGGAGGTACGAGAAATATATATACTACACCGGCTACGATCTGTAGCCACGGTACGTGATAAAACTCGGTAAACGCAAGGGTAATCGTCTCCGCGAGCTCACGAGATGGTGGGATCGTAAAGCGCGAGAGCGCGAAAACGACAAAAGAAAACCCACGAAAATCCGCGGCGACGACCGGATCCCGCATGTCGATCTAAGAACATAACGCGAGAGACCCGACGAACGAGCCCGCTCGTTGGCCAAGCCCGCCCGATTTTACGACGGGACCTCTCCACCACGGCGTCACATTATTGCGAATCACTTATACGACAAACTCTTCTCTTCTCCGTACGCGAGGAAGGAGCGCACGGAGGACGGAGCACACTTATCAAATTTAACGGATCCCCACCGTTTCGCGATGACACGTACACACCCAAGTTTCTTCTACCGGCATTTTTACGGCGCCATAGAGCCGTAAATATGCCATCGAGCGTGCCATAAAGCGCCGATGTAGCCGCTCGTTGACAACGCTTTTCGTTTACCTTTTTACGCAACACGCTCTTAAAATCGAGCAGCCCATTACTGGCGGTGGATTGTTAACTTCGATTACCGATACCGAAATTTAATTGCAGTCGGATCGCGCGCACAAAGATGACAAGGGGGGGCGGGGAAATATATATTTGTTTTACGTATTGTGTTTTGCATATTATTTCTTACCTCTTTTGATTATCAGAAGCGTATATCGGTATCGGATAAAATTAATTCAGACGCCGACGACGACAGGATTTCTATATTTCGCACAACATCCTCTCTCTTCTCTTTAATTATTTACATTTTCCAGCGACGTTATATTCGCATTATTCAATTACGGATGCGGACTGTTTATATTAATTTATTATATCCGACATATTATTCTGACATTCCGGGATATATATATGTGTGTATATATCTGATGCGGTAGAATTCAGCTGGTACCAGTCGCCGGCTAATGGCACTGCCAACCGTATTTTCATTTAACACGATCGTAGATTTCAAAGCTGCATAAATCACCATCGGCTGTCAGCATTTTTTGATGATTAAGCTGTAAGCTGGATGGCAAGATTTATAACCTGCTCCGAGGTATAGTTTTATTGACGACTCGCAGCCGGAGCGGGAGTTCGTGTTTAAACCGTTTGGAAATATTCCAGCGACGGCTGTTCAGCCTTTTCTTATGCGAACGTTCAATCCGGCGCGCGGCGCACAGAATCCGGCATCGCGCAGAAACGAGGGCAGGCTGACGATTAATTGCATAAATTATTACCATCGCTCTACCAAGGGATATCTATAAATCAGAAATAATTCCCCAGCTCCATTTAGGTGCTGTTAGACGCTTCCGTAGATTTTTCATGGTGCGATTCAGCTTTATCGGAAAAAAAGAGGTGGAAAAACAATTTGGACGTAGCTGTCGCTACGCGTTGATGAAGTAAACGTTCGCCAATTATCAATTATTATCGCTATATAGAGATAGAGATCGTTCGGCTTATACGATTAATCAACGTCACCCGTGTCACATGTGACGCTATGCAAAAATAACTACCGTTTGCTACCGCGTGTCACTGATCTACGCTACAGTTTTGTATATGCGCATCGCAGACTATCGCGATGACGTGATTTTGTAACGTAAATATGAGGCGTGCTTGAAAGCATGTATTAATCATGAAATTATATAATAATATTATGAGGAACATTTTATCAGTAATGCAGTGCATTTTATACAGATAGGGAAGGATGTAGAATTATACATAATACATATATACATATATACATAAAGATAGAGATAGAGATAGAGAGAGAAAGAAGAGAAAGAGGAAGTACTAGATATAAACGTATAATATAATAAATAAGAATATACTCTTATAAAAATATTACTTTATTTCGCGACTTTATACAATACATGTGCGTTAAAAAATTAAAAAGAAGAGAAAAATATAAAATAAAATGGAGGTTTAGTTTCTAAATAAAAAGATTTTTCAAAAATAATGAAGATTTTCTGTTTGTAATATCTGGATGTAGTATATACCGTAATTGGAAACTCGGAACATCGGACAAATCTGCGGCATTCAAAGCGTATCTTTTGCGACGTTAATTCCAGCGGAAATGTATGGATTTCCTTTCTGATCGGTGAGCTTAGTAGCCGCGAGGTGCATTTACAGATAAATGAAGAATGACAGCGCCGACGCAACGGCAAGCGACTCTGTCGCGCCGGTAGCTGTTGTTCTCTCAATATGACATGCATGAATAATTTAATCCGCCGTTAAATATTCCGACTGATAAATAAGTTGCACGGAAGTGTGTATGCGTGCGGGTTGATGCTCGAGAATTCACGAGAGAGAGGATCTTCCACCGCGCGTATATCCGCTGCGAGAAATATAATTAGAATGAATACAGAATATAGAAAATGAAAATTAAGAGATTCCTCTTTGAGTTTTCCCGGCGCAAAATCCCCGACCGCAAATGGCTTCAGCGTGATTGCAAAGCTGTACGTATTACCAGTTGGCATTATTCGGGATTTACGGCCTGCGTTTCCCATTCGCCTTACGTTTAATACGACTCGTACGTTTTCACATTCTCTGATATGAATATCTCTCTCGCATGTAATTAAAAATCTTGAAAGACTATAAAGGAACTTTTTTTTTATAATTAAGTCTTTTGCATAAAATAATAAGATCGTAACAATGTGATTTATTTTCTCGTAGCGCTGGTGCTCCGGAGAATGAGATAATGCCCAGATAACTCGAGAGCGATATCCCTATCGCATTGAAATATTAACATCGCGACTGTCACAAGGATTATAAGTCACGTCTGTGGTGGTATACCGAATATGATGCGTATGCGAATCAAGATGGCGGGATATATCGAAGAATATAGAAATGTCGCGCGGAGTGACGGACGGAATAAGAGAGCGCGACGTGCTCGGTGAGATTGTTTGGTGAAAAATGCTCCCGGGGGCCGACAGTATCGACGTCTTCGAGAAATTAAGTTCGGCCAAGAAAAATGAAATACACGCCACGAGGGTTGGGATGGAAAATATTTTGACAGAATATCACCCGTCCAATAAGGGAACACCGTGGGTTCCGCTCGATCGGGGAACGTCGTCCCCGGTCGACGCAAGCGCGTCTACCACACCGTCGCACCGTAATCAACCAATTAAATCCACGTACTACGTAATTTCCGGAATAATAACGTACACGCCGCGCGCAACAATATTACCAGTTTTAATCACGCTCGTAGTCAAAAGCTCAAATATGTACAAGGGACTCGATAAAATAATTTCTAAGATCGCGTGAGAATTACTTACAGATACTTTCAAGTAGATATACCAGCTCGTTCAAAACTCTTCAATTCTGTTGTGACTTGAACTATTCATTCAATTCAGTTACATTTCATAATCAAGCGAAAATTTTATTACGTCGCTCAAATACTTTAGTGAAGTATTACGAATCGTTCGTAGATTCCCTCGAGTAGATATATCGACTTGTCCAATAGACTACAAATTCTTCAATTCTGTGTGACCTAAACTATTTATTCAACTCATTTACAACATTTCACAATCAAATAAAAACTCTGTTATGTCGTTCAAACAAAATACTTTGATAAGGTATCACGAATTTCGTCTAGATGGGTTATCATATATCGAATTAAGCAATCTTTTATTATGCGTCGGGGAATCAGCTCGACCAGCGGCGTATCTTTGAGCCTTCTTTCGTAGACTCTGCGGGGACCTCAGTGATAGTGGATATTACGGAGTCTCTCGTCCGTGAAACCAAGAGAGCGTCACAAGCAGAAGCACGTGCTACATCAGTGTGCCCGCTTATTGCTATGCATTGTGCAAATTGACAAGTCAATTTACATTGGCAAAACCAACGCGGTTGGCCGAGGATAGGAAGGACGGATCCCTCAGGACACACCGTGGCCGAGACGCGCTCTCACGAGCTCCGGCTACGCCCGCATATATCCGGGATGAAATGCTGCGAGCTTATTTCCGGTATCAGGGTCGATGCTGCGAGATAAACCGATCATTAAATAAGTCCCGCGCGCGCGCACGTGTCAGCGGAGTGCATATATGTGCGGCCGCGGAGAGAGAGAGAGAGGTATCGTACCGCGAGATCCGTCAACTTTGCCAAACTCGACCCCGTCCGGGCTATGCAAACCGAATTCTCAATGTGGTCGCATTAATAAATTCCCCGCTCCAACTGGAGCATGTCGTTCAAAACAGCTTGCCAAATTTCGATAGTTTTCGCTGCGTGCAGTAATATACGCAGTGCGATAGACTATTATTGAATTTTAATATGATGTATATAACGAACCCCAGCAATATTTGAAATACCCCTCCCTCCCCCTTTGTATGCAAATAGAGCACGCAGTGTTGGTAATCATGCGCGTATCTTTCAATTAACAGAGAGATTACAAATGTAATTCTCTGACAGAAATGCAATGCAAACAGTACGTGTCGCGTTTCATTTCGCAAACTAAATAACCTGTTAATCTTAAATGTGTACGTCGCGCACACTCGTATGAAATAATCGGGGCTCGTATTTCCGTTCTACGGAAGGAAATTAATGCGGCCGATACACTTCCGCGCGCCGTATCGATATTTTTCTACCTCGCGGAATTCACGTCCGTATCATTCTACGCTAATCGACGTCACATACAAGTCGCAAACTGTAAATGGCAGGTGAATGTGAAACTAAAAAGTTATAAGCTCTTTAAAAACTTAACCGAGCGGAACCGCTCCGCTCGAGAATTGAAAAACGTTAACGCGCGACGTTAATGCAATTCCGCTGGCGTTCGACATTAGAGTACGGCTTTAGTTCAGGCACGCGACACACACAACAGACATCGTGTGTTTTCGTTTCGTCCGACGAGCTTTCTCTCTCTCTCTCTCTCTCTCTCGTATTTTTTTTTTGTTTCAAAATATCTGCGTGCAACCACCAGTTGTCCCCGTGTGAAATTTCAGTACTGAAAAATTTGCTGTAATATTTTCCCAAAAAATCGCGCGCGAATAAAAATGCAGAAAGTCATCCCGGCCAATCTGTTTCGGCGTAGCGAAAGCGCCGGCGTATATTGCGTATAAATAATCAAAGGCCGGGCCGAAATATTAAACAATGACGGATCGGGAAAGAACGCTTTTGCTAGGCATACTTTATTCAGGAGCGCATCTATGATGCAACGACATAAGCTACCGCCGCGAATAAATCTACGAATTTGTACAAGCGGCGGATATATATAATACCGCGCGGCCCCTGTCCGCGAAAACATTTCAATTATTATAAATACATTTTTTATCCGCTCCCCGAGCGTCAAATGCTACTGGACACGGTATTTATCCGAGGTCCTGGGAACGGACTAAATATTTCATACCTGATATAACATTCGCGCGGCACTGTGGTGCGGCTTATCATTTGCGTCGATAAAGTATTTGTAAATTTAATGTGTTTCCTAATGCATTGAATTGAGCAGTTAGCTAGCGCATTCATACCGCTGTGCATGCGCACAGAAATATTCGCTTCCGTTGCTCTCCGCTCGAGCGCGTGAAAGATTTACTTCACGTTATATTAAATTATTATTCGATCGTATTTATAATTGATACTGAGCTGGCAAGTGCCAAAGAGATGTGTGAAGCGAATTCTGTATTTATTTATTCACTGGCAGTGTGTTTGGCGCCGACGCGGCTCAATCGAAACCGACAAAATTATAGGGCACTTTACGACTTTAAAAGCAACATAGTTGCCGTGAATTAGAATTTTTAGATTAAGCTAGAAGCTAATTTGAATTAATTTTAATAATAATTTAAAATAAATTATAATTTTTCAATATACTTATAAAAGTAGTTTCCAAAATGTTAAAGGGTAAAAACGCAAAATGATTTTAACTTGAGCTCGCAGCAATACTGCATTAATTTGCTTACAATTTTTCTATATTATTTCAGATAAATACAATAAATTAAATAAAATTATATACATTTAACAAATAATTTTATTTTTTTTACAATATTTAACGATATAATTTTCAAGCAAATATTAAACAATTCGACAGATACATTTAATCCGTAATATAAAGTATGAAAATCAAACAACGAGATGTACCTATGTAATTCTAAATATATCGCGAGAATATTTTTGACCGAAATAATTAATTTTTAATTTCTTAATTAATATATTATACGTTCTGTTAATCGTATTTTTAGTCTGCCATCTTGCATTATTACGGCGACTGAAATCGATCGACTTCTTATCTTTTTGGTTATTATTCAATTCTTTGTGTACGATTGTACTGTCTATTATAAACGTATTAAGCATGAAAACCCGGAGGTTTTTAAATTTTTCCTACGTTCGTTCTGAATAAGAAAAGACTTGAAACCACAAGATGCAATTTTCGAATGCGCTTGTATGTAATTTGAAATACTCAATTTACAGTCTAGTCGTCTAGGCCGATTTGCGTCGTTAGGAACTCTATGTGGGTCAAATCGGAGCAGACCGTCGGCCGCAAAGTCCGAAGCCTACACCAGTTCTCTCTCTCTCTTTCTCTCTCTCTCTCTCTCTCTCTCTCTCTCTCTCTCTCTCTCTGCCTCTCACTCTTCCCTTTGATATTATCGATTCAGACTGCACGGTGCGCTCCTGGCTGCTACCGCTGCTGCACGACAGCCGTTTGCGTACATGCTTCCCGCGATATGACAAACAGCATGACGCAAGCGACGCCTGCAACGTCGCCGATATAATGCACATGTGTCGTTGATACGGCACGAAACGTCAAGACGTGTTTTCGAACGTCGCTATAACGATCGTAGTAGACGCAAGCGGCAAAGCAAAGGCGGAGGGTGCGAATATATTGGTCGAGACCGAGGGAAACGCGAGCGTCGGACATCCCTTCTCGATACAGAAACGCTCTAAAAAAACGTGAGCTAAAATACATACTTCGATTATTGCGTGACGAGGGAAATATCTTGTTACTCAATTAATACGCGTCACTTCTCATTCTGAAACGAGTCTTGAAAAAGTTCTAAATCGAATTATTCGTGGAACTCGTATGAAAACGTTAAAACCTGGATCGGCGTCGAATAACGTACATTGAGACTAATTTAGTTTCATAACGCGAAAGGAAAACGTGTATGAAGTACATGTGATTCGAAGGGTATGAACTTTTGCTGAAAGTGTGTGACAAAAACACGCGTTTCCTCGACGTGCAGAAAATACGTTGTCTCGGATCCCAGCGGAGCGTGAGAGCTCATATTAGATACCAGACGCGACGACACGGTGCACTCTCGCGGATATCCCGGCGAGAGAGAGAGAGAGAGAGAGACAGGAGTTTGGGGCGCTGGCGAAAGAGAGAGAAATATATTCTAACCATCGACGGCACCGGAAGCCATTACGCGCATCGAACACAACGCGAACATGCGCAACAAAACTGCTCGCCACGCCTGTCCGCCCGATGAAATCATCCGCCGTTAAAGTGCGCGACCCAGTCCGCGGCAGGAGATCTTTCGACGCGATGCGGAATTCGCGGTGGCGAATGAGAGGATGCAAAGGAAAGAGAAGGATTCCCCGCCTCGGGGAACGCGGATATGCTGAACCAGCGCGTTTCGTCGGAGGGATTTCTAATTCCGCGGCTTTAAGTCCCGCGATTTTTAGGAAAATCCGCGGAAACGGCTGCGCAAGATGCGATCGCGTCCGTAAAAAGGAACTCAACGGTCTGCCACATGACATTAATCCGATCAGTCGTAAGGCGTAATACTCTAATTTTCTCCGAATTTTACGAGGATTTTACGGGCGTATCATATGCCGTCGGAATCGATTTATCGGCGAGCTTACGTTTGCTCTGTTGATCCTCTCAATGGACTATACGCGCTTGATGTAACTACGTTTTGGCGTCACGGAAATTATTACAGAGAATCGTCATTTGAATAATTGTTGCGATTATTTTCAATCATATTTGATTTACGTATATAAATATACAATAGAAAAAAAAGAGTTAAAGAATTTATAATTTTATCAAAATAATTATTAGATACATAATTAATAATAAATTCTCTTAAACAATTATTATATTTTTGTGAATATATTTAATTACTATGTAACAAAGCATGAAAAAAAATCACTTACTGTAACGTTTCTTTTACAAATGTTATTTAAATTAATTAAAGATACAAATAAAAATTTACAGAGAAATTATTTGCTATATATACACATGTACATATTTGAAATTTACTTATACATATATCACAAAGCGTCGGCAACAAGAATGCGGAGCTGCATTGCGAACTTGTAAACGTCACACGCATCGCTTGTGCATTTTCCTGAGATCTAGCACGAGTTATTGTGTACGGGTGGATATTTTTTTCCTGTTACATAAGAAAATAATGGAGACCACCAGCGGGTGCGCTTTTCAGGACTGACGTAGAAGCGTATAGAGCCGAGGCGTTTTTATCGAGCGAACAGCGTAATTGTAAAAAATGTTATTTATACTGCGCCATGTGGAGCGACGCAAACGAACGCTTGTTGCACTTTAGAAGTCCGGCGCAAATTTTATTTCCGTAAAAGACGCCCGGTAAAAACCTTGCCCGTCGATATCTTCGACACCGAATATCTCTCGTCGATCTCGCGGTTAAAAGGAAGGAAGGTCCGTCGGGTGACACACACAACGAATCCGTCGAGGCGAGCACGAATTCCCAGCGATGACGTTCCTTGAAATAGCTCCGTGAATAGCTCGAAATTTTCCATCGTCGCCGCTGCGTTCGCGAATACGCGAGAGAGAGAGAGAGAGAGAGAGAGAGAGAGAGCAAGAGGGAAGCGAAGAGAGAAAATGCGTTAAATAACGATCATTTAATTTTGTGCGAAAGGATTACCGGAATGTACGCGAACAACTCGCGCGCGACACTCCCACGACGCGTTCCCGAATTTTATCTTCGCGTAGCACACATTGAATTTTTACGGCCCTATTGCGGCCGTATCTATGCGCGAATGCATCGAAGTTTTCGTACGGCCTCGTACAATATGCAAGCCGGCGAATGTTTTATCGAAGATATAACGAAAAGCGGCCCCTCTCTCTCTCTCTCTCTCTCGCTCTCTCTTTCTCAGCCTTTATTTCATCGAAGCGGATGTAAAATGTCTGGCTCGTAACGCGTGTAGCGGTAACAGCTGTTATTACATATGCCGCTATAAAATATTTTAATGAGGGAGAATAAAAGCCGCGTAACTGCATAATATGCAAAAAATTAATATATCGCCATTTTGTCTTTTCCTCTTTTTATCATACTTATTATAAATGTCAGTATCAACGCGCGCCCATTCTTACCGGTGTAACATTATCGTTATCATTTGGAACAGCCAATAAATTAATTGAAATTAACGAAGGCGTTTATCCTAATATCCCAAGCGCGATTGCACGTATATTGGCGCGAACGCAATAATAGGCTGATACTTATCGCATTACGCGGGCATTCACGCATCACCGAATTATATAATCACAGGGAAATCTCGCTCGGAAACGAAACAAATACGATACGTAATTGCATACAAAGTGAAAAATTATTCTGATAGAATGAATTCATTTATATGCGCGCGCGCCGCGCGCGAGCAAATTGCGCTTTTATCAATATTCGGACATATCGCACATTCGACTTTCGCAAGCTACATTTTTATTGCGTACGTGATATAAAACAGCGATCCCTCGTGTGATTGCCTACAAAAATCACATCGATTTTGAAGAGAGAAATATGATTGCACAAGATTTAATAAGGTGTTTCAATTGCGTGATCGATCAGCATAAATTGTCGTTGTTGGGTATTTGGAAGTTGGTAACGTTAGAAGTAGCGTTAGAAGCCGCCAACTGAGACTAAAGCAACTGCAAAATCGAAAAATAGAGATTCTTTCCGATCGGTATTTAAAAAAAAAAATGTCTCTATTAATTATTCCGCCTAAACTAATTTCTACGTTTCTGTGTTCTGTGTTTAGTACCCATATCACACATCGTGGCACTGGTCGGAGATTCCACCTATCTTCCCTGCGACATATCAACCACTCACGAGGGGGACTCCGTGCATCTTGTGCTCTGGTATCGCGAGGATCTCGGTACATCAGTTTACAGGTAAAGTGCAATCAATCCGTACACAGGCGAGCGTGCGCGCACACATGCCGTTCTACACAGGCACGCACGTATGTACAACGATTTGCAAACTACCGACCGGTCGTAACAGGAACGGACGGGCAAACAGCCCGTCGGCACAATGCGAGATTGGTAGTCCGCTTTTATCCGAAAATTGTCTTCGAACTCGATTTTCCTCGTCGCTCGGCTCAAAGAATGCATACCATGTTTGCGAATAGGAGTCACCGTTGAATATTGCATAAGTATCGATTTGTAGGGATTATTGAGAAGAAAAAAAGAAGCTGAAGCATCCGGGGCATTGTCAAGAGCTGCGCGATCATATTTTTTTTTTTCACGAGCGCGGCGAATTAATTACCGAAAAGAAAACGTGATAAACGCGAAAATTATATTACTCTCAAGATCGTTACATTCTTTCTCATTATTGTCACTGTTGTCACATTAATATTGTTATTGTCATTATTATTACATGAAAAGTCGCGCCGTCAAAAATATCTACGATCAATTTTGCGATGCCGACTTGCATTTCTGGTAGCGGGAGGGAGGGGGAAATGCTCAGAATGACGCTTTTTAATCGCTGTTTTGGATTCAATCCAGAATAATACGGGATTGAATTTCGCGGCTGTGTTACGTAACCCATCGCGTTGTGACGCACATACTAATGACAGGACAGTATCGCGATACACGAACGTAAAATACACATATACGTTTACGATCGAAAAATGATTGAAAAAAAAAGGGAAAAGCGAGAAAGGACGGGAAGAGAGGAAGGAAAAAAAAACTGCGGCGCGAATATTTTGCGCGTGCACGTCGCGAGCGTCATTATTTCGCGGTATTTCAAACAGATTTAAATGTTTCCCATGATTTTGCAACAGATTTTAATTACCCGTCACGTGTGCGCGCCGGCCGTCAGATCGCTCAGCGGCGATACGCCGTCGCCCGGCGCCCCGGCGCGGTTTTTCCACGCTCACCCGGGGTAAATGCGATGAACGCGCGCCCGTAGATAACGAAATTTCGCGACAGTTTCATCGACGCGCGAACGCCGACCGCGGCGTCTTAACCGCGTTAATCCCGGCGGACAATAAAATTGCGCCCGCCCGGACGTTTCCCGATCGCGGACGCGATTTTATCCCGGTTTTAATTTTCCCTCACGTACCCTCCATAAATTAAACGTGAACTATGCCGGAAGACAAACAGATTGCTCCTTATCTCGCGATTTTTGCCAGCTCGTGCGCGATAATGAGGTTAATTATTCCTGTCGCGTTGAAAGTATCTTCAATTTAATTTAAAATACATATCTTAATATCGAGCCCTGAAATTGAAGATCATGTTCACCGATAATTTATTTGCGAAATTCGTTAACACGTTATCTTGTTATTAGCGAGTTTCTGCCCTAGTACAATTTTTATTATTATAAATTACATAATATTTTATATATTTATTATTATAAATATATAAAATATTATGTATAATGTGATTACATTAATAGTGATATAGGATACGTAGTGTGCTGAGAATAGCGCATTCTCTACGTTATTATGTCATGCAAAATTTTATATTACCATTAAATTTTATAATCATCTTTTACAAGCGCGTTTTTTAAAAATTTCCAGTAAGTGACCACGAGGACGCCACTAAAGAATCAGACGCCGGCGACGCCGGTCACGGACAGCAGTCAAAAATAACGACGGGCCGAGCGTTGCAGACTGTTGTCAATAGTTTCGATAGTGTGATTAAAGTGAGAGACCGATCAATCGTCACGGCGTCAAGTTCAGAGGCACGAGCATAACCGTTCTTGTTTTGACGCTCGCGTCCTTCGCTAGGGTACTATATTATATGGGAATACGCATCGCCATTTTGGCTCCTGGTAACTGCACTTTTCAGCTTCTGGTAACTGCATTTTTCAACCGCACTTATCAAAATCATTCTGCACTAAGTAGGAGCCAAAATGGCGATGCGTATTCCCACATAATATAGTACCCTACCTTCGCTCGCCCAAGCGTTTCTCTCCTTGACTCGCGCCAGTCGTTTTGAACTAGTCTCGCGGCGCCATCGCCACGCTCCATACGGATGTATTTCCCATCTCGAGATCGAATTCGCGCTTCGTGACTCGTCGGCGGGCATTGAACGCAGAGCGATTGTCGCATTTTGCGTTGCACCACAGGAGACCGTATACTGCGCTCATACGAATTGTGACGTCAGTAGTGCAAACAAAGTGCTCGTGCGACGGATCTTATGTAGGATCGATCGATCCTGTAGAATTCACGAAGCGCACCGTTCCTATTTTGAGACGCGCAGACCTACAATATCGAGAATGCACTTACGAATCGGATGCGCGTTCATGAAGACGATCCGTCGTCGCTCGTGCAACGAGAGAGCAGAATATACGAATAAATGGCGGGTAGCAGTAAGTAGTTCTGTCTTTTAAAAATTGAGCAGACTCGTATGTAATCGGATGCAAAAGGAATTTACGGATGAGAATCGCAAAGCGAGCGGAAAAGATACGAATAACTTATAGATTCGTCCCGCTTAATTCTTTGGCAAAAAGGTCACCTGTAACCTTAACGCAAAATTATCGCACGCCGACGATGTATTGCATTTTTCATAAACAAGCCATTATCTGGAAGGCAGATTAGCGGTGGCTGCGTTACGGCTAAGCACTTAACGGTATGCTTAACATGCAACTCTCACCCCCTCCGGCTCCTCCCGCTTGCACCATTATCCGCTTTCTTTCATAGAAAAGCAGAAACGCTGGCTGACGCTGGAAGTGTCCTCGCGGTTCGCTATTTTAAAATCCTTTTCAAACGTTGCGATACACGTACCTCAGAAGCTCGTCACGCGGTAGCGCGACGGATCTTAAAAAGCGGAGAAAAGTATATAAGCAGCGCGGGGACCGGTTTAAGCGGATTCGTTCGTTCGAAATGCCGCGCGGATACGCGTTTATTCGCGGCGTTAAGTCGCGATATATACTTGCATTCTTCCCGAGAATAACAATAGCGCGAGCGGGGAATACGAACGACGCCGCGCGGATCCCGCTATTTTGCGGCGCCCGGAATGTTAATAACATTCGCGCGCGTGTGCACCGCGCGCGGAGAATTTGAGAAATTTATAAAAACGCCTGCGTCGCATCATGTAAATCATTAGGCGGTAATTAACGGCGAAAGAGAGACGCGATCGCCGTGAAATGAAATCAATTATGGCAGTATAATTATTACAATTTGATAGCGTTTCACGGCTTGAAATAACGATTTGCTCGTGGTATATAATGATCAGCGGAGGAACTTTAATTATGTGCCAATTACAACGGCCGCGATAACGCGCGCGGGGCTAGAGCGCGATTTAAACTATGCAGCGCGCGAAATCCCTCGTGGATTTTAATTTATTCCTTCGTGTCGACTGATGAATTCATCCGCGGCCGCGCGGTGGGACAACGCTAATAAACATTAATCGAAATTACCGCGAAAATGACGCCTGCCGTTAAAATTACCAACCAAACCGCGGATGTATCTTTTAAAATCGAGCACCGAAATCCGATTGACAATTGACGGGTGCAACACGAGAGTACATACACATGTGTGGCCGGCCACGTTACCGATGGGCTATCGTTAAAGTCCGTGGCAGTCAAAATCCGTTCGCGATTTTTTTTTATGCCTTCTATGCCAAAATTTCGTTATTTGATACGTCGAGACGTCGATTCTGCACGAGCGGCCAGATGGTACGATAGATTTTCTCGTTAAAAATTTATCATTTGCCTCCAAAAATACATTCATTTCCGTATTTGTATATTTTAAATACAAGTAAATATATTTTAAATGTTCCTTTAATATAGTCTACTTTAATTTTAATTTGAACATAGGAGCCATTTAAAATTAATTGAATAATATAATTCTGCTATCTCTTATTTTTACTAGAGCTCAATTCGTCGGAAATTTATTATTTTTTTTTATATTTATTATGTGTAAACTATAAATGTCGCGTCGTTCAAGAAAGATTAACGATGTTAACTATGTCAAAAAAAATTATCATTAAGAAAGTAATGTGGCAAAAGTAGAACGCTCCGCTTCAGTGTCTTTAATACCTTCGCCTTCGTCAGACGCCCGGCGTCTTTGCAAAACTTTTTACGTCGCTTTATAAATATCCCTCTTTCCCCGTATCGATTCAAATTGGCTTTCGGAGCGAAGGGGAGCTCGCCCGATATATAAAAAAAAAAAATGAAAAAGATCTCGCGACAAAAACGCGAAAACTTCGTTGTATGACGGAGAATCGCGCGCGGAGACAGAGAAAAGTTAGCGGGTTGACGCAAAACCGACGACGCGACGTTCCGGCGGCGGGGAAATCTGTGTTTTACGGGAATGGCAAAACAATCGCGGTTTTGCAGTTCGTTTCGCTTCCTCAATGCAAACATTCGCCGCGTTTTGTCTTTGCAACAATTCCCGTAACGAGTATTTTATCTACCATGAAATTATTCTCGCCATAATTCAGCGAGGCAGCGCCGCATTTTTCAGATGAATATTTTCATTCGCGTGCTTATTATTGCAGATGACACATATCGTAAACTGCACGATATAGCATTTCGAAAATCTGTCTGTCGGATTATTTACATGAACGGCTGACTGCGTCATAAAATATTCTTGCGAAATGCAGTGCACGTAATACAACATTTTGCATGACCTACATTTTTTAATGACGTTACAAAAGCATTTATCTCGATGAATGGAATTTTATTCATATTTTTTTTTTTAATTCCAACGCAATTTAATCTTCCGATTCGCATCTCTGAAACGGAAATTATCACATTATCATCATCATTATTGCATACTAAATTCATTTACACGTACAATTTTAATATGTAATATCAAAAGGTGAGAGAATTTATAATCTAGTGATATTAATACGATCAAATTCTCTGCTAAAATACTTTTGATACAGCTTAATATCATAAGCTCTCTTTTATTCGAAAACGAGGGAAAAGGAGCGAATGCACGTTCATTATAAGTATTCATCTATTGTCCATGAAGGGATTGTGCATTCTCCAAAGGAGATTAATGCAAAACGATAGTTCATATCGTCAATGCCTGGCTGGTCCATCCATTACTGACGTGATTTTTTTTTTTTGTTGTTACAGCATCGACGCCAGGAACCGGGAGTTCGGTGTCGCCGAAAGATGGTCGGACAACAGCGTATTCTCGAATCGCGCCTATTTCATGCTGGACAAACAACCGGCGCAGCTGGGCGTCGAGAACACGAGAGAAGAGGACGCCGGTATCTACAGGTGCCGCGTCGATTTTCAAATCGGCCAGACGAGAAACTCCAAAGTCAATTTAACAGTAATCGGTAAGATTTATTTAAGCTATCCGATATCACTCGATAAAAGATAGCTATATACATAATATTATAGATATATAAATAATATATATAGATATGGTTAAGATAGATATAAGAAGTAGAGAGAAAATTTTATTAAAACTTGGAAAGTTATTTTAAAGAGAGGTAACGTTGTCCCAAATTCAACGTAGTTATTGAACACGATTAATTCAAATTTCAATTTGTTATTCAATTAAATTTTGATCGATGAATCAGACATGGTAGCTTCGCTTAAATTATACGTTCTTTCATACATATATAAAAAAAGTTTACAGTCACGTTTTACAGTGAATTATAATGTAAATCCAAGATTGAAATTGGTTGGATTTTGTAACTGTACTATATATGATAAATATTAGCGTGTTGAAATGAGCCAATCGTGAAGCAGCTTGGCAATTTCCATCTTGGATTTGCATTATTATCCGAAACGCGTTGTCGCGAGAAACTCTCTACTCAGTCCCCTTATTCTTATACACGCAATAACGAGAAAGTCTTCAGGGAAGATCGTTCCAAGTAACCCGAGTCAGTTGTAACTTTGCCGGAGCTTCTCTCCCTGTACATAATTACCTCTTTCATTAATACCCAATTAGCCGCTCGAGCCACCGGCTACTCGACGTGTATTGCGATTATGCTAAAAATGACACGAAAGTTTTACGGGCTTCGTGTAAGTACCGTCTTAAAGTTACGTGTCGCCCGTACTTTCGCAACTTCACTCTTATAAAACCATCGCAAGGTATTGCGAGCGCTTAAGGCGCGAGAGTTGTAAGGATCAACTTGAGACTCATTGCCCGAGGTCGCCGAAAAGGACTTCTACCGGTATTAAAGCCATTTGATGTTTGAGAAAATGTGGCGAGTGCCGCGCGAGCCAACAGGTTGCAAGCCAGTGCGCGGGCGATAATTATTTGTCGCTTTTCCAACGATGCGATAAATCCCGATAAATCCCCAACTTCTCGAATGATGTATTTCGGTCAAGAAGGTGCTTACGCATACACAATTTAAAATTATTATCATTGGAACGTTATTATTTTTATTCGCGTATATTCGACTTCTCGAACGTTTTAGCGAAATTTTAATTACCACCTTTTTATGTAAAAAGATTTAATTAAAATGGATGGATGTAAAATGTCATCTTGTCTGCCTCCCCCCAAGTTAAATCGTAAACTCCGGAAAAAAAATTTTAATTAGAGCAATTTTTAAAACTATTCCTTTTTTTCAAACTACGTTTTAATATTACGCCTTATTTCCGAACCATGGTTATCGTTCGACGTGACGGGCATTTTTAGCGCGCCAACAAAAGAATCGTAAAACGGCAATTAAGCAACGTAATAAATTCGAAATAAAGTAAGCGGCCATCGGGGCGAAGCGAGCATACACACGACGACGGAGGAAGGTGAAGGGGGGCAAGAAGGAGATACGAGAACCGAGGTCAAGGAGAGAAAAAGGAATCCAATTAACACCCTGTTGAAAAGTTATGGAAACACCAACGTACGAGCGCGCGCGCGTCACCTCGGGATTCGCCGTTGGCCGGCATGTGCCAAGGAATTTTTCCCGCGGGGTAATTAGCTCTCCCCTCCGACCCACCGACATTTCGCACGTCCTTGCTCGCAGACACTCCGACCGTTGGTAAACCTTTTCCAGATGAACGCCAATTAACGTGCCTTTACTCCCATCGCGCTTTCGCCAGCGAAATTGCACATCATTCTCTCGTCGGTTTTCTTTTTTTTTTTCCCTCCCCGCAATGGAAGTTACGAAACGTACGTCCAAACAATTGCGACCGAATGTACGTGTATTCTTCGTTACGCGTTCGAGAAATATGTATGTATAGATCTGGTTCTATTGAAATTTAGAGATCCCATTTTTTTTTCTTTTTAACGTGAAGTCACGGAAAAGCGAACTTTTTCAAACGTAATAGTGTCGAGTTGAAATCGAGTAAAAAAAAATCGCGTTTCTTAATAGTTTGATCGGTAAGTTAAGAAGAAGACTAATATTGGTGGTATATTAATGCATGCTTATAACCGCCATCGTCATCGTTGCGTTGCAGTGAAGAGTGTGTGCTTGCGAGATAAGAGTGACTGGTAACGCCCGTTAAACGTTGCACTCGTGGAATTTAAATCGTTCTTCCAAGCGCGTTTCGACGCATATTTGCGCGTTGCGACCGTCAAAGACTCGTGTGTGCACCGAACAAGAGAGGCGAGAACAAAGTAGTGAAGATGCATTCGAATCAGATGCACTGTGACAGTAGCAGGGTGGATAGTGAATGAGGAGGAAAACGACTCGACCATTAACAATGCGAATTTGCTTTTTCGAATGATACGTTTTGTATTCAGAGATACGTAGCGGAGAACGGATCTAAAACTCGTCATCACATGGTGAACGAATTAAATTTTGTTTTTTATTCAGTAAAACGCGAAAAAGGAAAACACATCTCTTGATCGAAAATAGGTACATTACATACTAAACATATTAAAAACTAAAAAATTGTGTTTTTATTATTTCAAACATTAATATATAATGGCTTTGAAAGAACTCTAATGATCTCAACTAAAAATTATAATAAATATTAACATATATACATAATATAATAATTACAATTTTTATGTGATAAGTCATTTTATTTCAAATTGAAAATACGATCGATCGCACGCGGTGTTATATAAAGTGTATTCGCTTTAATCCAATAGACAAGATTATTTCGGGGTCTTCTTGTCAACGCCACAGACGGTTCGTAAATATCCAACTCGTCATATTTTCTGCCAATAGCTGGTATCGCGGCGGGCTGGCCGAGTTACCGTATATCGAGGAACTTTGTGTTTGACAGTGGTTTCCAGCAAAAAAAAATAAAGGGAATAAAGGAGGGTGAAAAGTTTCGTACAGTTCCGACGGGTACCAGACCTTTGACCCGACGTTAAAGCTTTTGGTAAACGAGAGCATTTATCGTAGCAAGACGCCGTGTGTCCCCTTTCGGTCGAACAAGAAATACAAGGTATTCCCAGTTCCGAAAGTATAGAATGTAATTCGATAAATTTTCCGCGCTGTACTGGCGATTTCACGAGGGGCATACCTCGCAATTTCTGTCGGCCAATATTGACATTTCAATGCGGATAACGCGCGCGCAAGCAGACATAAATTTTGTGTGTATTTTATAATTTTGCAAAATAATAATGATACCCGTTATCGGGAAACGTTTTCGCAAATATTTCATTGCATAGGTATTCTTTAATAATTATCGAATTAATATTTTTCGGTTATCAATTATTGCAGGGCATAACAATGTTCGCGTAATTTAATTATCGCGTAATGAAACAGAACGATTTTCTATCCCATATTTAATTTTAATGAAATTGCGATTATGAACGATTTAAAAATTTTATGCTGCAATAAAAAAAGAATAATGGCTTGAATACGGTCCCAAACCGGTACCTAAAACCCGCTCGGCTCGGTCTATACCTATCAGTTCTCGTTTAGAAGCCGAGATATTATATCATGCTTTAGGGTTTCATAAAATACGGGCGAGCTGAAGATAAGGTGGTTCCCGAGTAACCAACCGGGGGAACCAGAAATCGGTGCAAAAACTCTAAAAGAAATGGCGGCTCTTCGCATTAAGACTTCCTCGAAGTCGAGCTACAGAAAACGAGCGCATTTATCTTCTTGAACCGTTGTTTCTTCAACGGTAAAGGAAAGGGATGGAGCGAGGCGAGAGCCGCTGTGCGAGTAGGTTTTTTTGCCACGGAAAAGGACAATACATAACTGGGTAATACCCCACGTTCGCGCGGACCCGCCATTCGCTCTTGCCCGATCCCGAACTTTGTAATCGCGATAATCGAAATCCCAGATATAAAGGCAAACGAGCTGGTTGCCTGCTTCCTCCTGAGATAGAACGTAACGTACAGCAGAGCTCTATTTTGTAAAGCGTTTCCATCGCGTGTCTGCGCGAAGCGACAGCGTAACACCCTCGCATAGCATGTGACATCGTCTCTCACTTCGCCGTCTCTTCACACTATCTGATATCGTTGAGTCATGGAAACTCCATTTCCGACGAACGCGCGACAGCACGTCGTTGCGCGTTCAACAATAAACTCACGGGGGTGAGTTTTGTTTATCGCCTTTAAAGAAAATATTACGTTTCAAGCGCGTGCGAGCGTATACAGCGAGCGACCCTTCGCGCGCCCGCTTCCACTGCATTATGATTAATGCACGCCAAGCGCACCGCGTTTAGGAATTTGCTTTGTGCACACCGTCTGATTAACGAGCAGTCTACCTACACCGCGGCACTTCGTCACGATTAAGTAAAGCGGTCGCGAAAGAGGTATAGAGGAGAGGTCGCGTAGAGAAGGCGGACGGATGCGAAATTTTTATTCAACGGCGCGGTGGTCACATCTGCGAAGTTAGCGCACACATTTTTAGAATCCCGATACAATTGATAGAACCTTGGCGCTCGGCCAAAAAGTTCTAGGCTCGTATTTATAGTCCCGTTTTTCTACCAAGACGATCACAATTCTACCAAGATCTCATCTTGAAATGTGATACGGTTTTATCACCGGATCTTAAAAGACCGAATCTTATAAAATTTGATATTCTTTTAATAGAATTTAAAGGCCGCGCGGATTATTTCGGCATATTTCGTAAATATTAGCACGCTTTTTCGTTTTCCGCGCTTCGCTTGTGTTACACTTTTGAGATGAGATTCCGTATAACGCCTATAAATCCGAACCTCGGCAGTTTTTGATATTTCAAAAAATAGTTCCGGCGATTAAATGTGGAACTAGAGAATCGAAAATTTGAGGTTTTATCTTTACAGAGATGAGAGACTGTTACCCAAACTGAATTGAATATAGAATTCGGTTTGCTGCAGTGTGAGTAGTAATAGTACTCGGTACACGATCTGGTATGCGCTTAGAGACTGTCGTGCGAGCGGATATCTTTGCAAGAGACAAGGGTGTGAATGGCGCGAGATGAAGAATAAAAATGTTTTCAACGAACGATTCGCGTTTGGACTTTATCACAGTTTGAAGCGGACGACAAGGGCTATTCGTCTTGACGCACTGACGTCGATATATTGAAACGGGGAGAAAAAAAAAGAGACGGAAAGACAGCGTGTTCTCATCTATTTGAAGGACGAGAGAAGGAGAGGGGGGGGAAGGAGCCGAATAACTTGGCAAATTTTCCAGGCGTGTGGAAGAACTCGTGTGTTCCGCGGGGGATATCCGTCACGGTCTCCGCTGCAGAACGTTGGTGTCGATATCACCGGTGTTCGACTTCCAATATTGGAGCAACAGTGTGACCAATTCTTCTCTCCTCGGTTACGTAAACCAGTGCAGAGTATCGAGTTCGGCGCAAAACAACAGACGTAATGTCGGATCGACAGCCAGTCGATACACGATACAGCACCACTCGACTCGTGTAAATCCGCTGTAAGTTCACTCGGCCACAAGCGCGTTCTTAGGATCCTCGGTTTATTGGAAACTGTGGGTCGGCACGTCGAATGGAAAGGAAAAAAAAAAAAAAGAAAAAAAAAGACAGGAGAGAAGTGCCGATGGAACATGTTAGTCTCGGGAGTTATATTTACTTGAATCAACTCTCTCCCCTCGATGAGCGGTTGGAATTACGGAGAGCCGAGAGATAAAAACCGATCGCAAGTGCAGAAATATCTTTTTGCAGAAATAACATTTCAGAAGGAGCAACAAACGTGATATTTCTGCAAAATCTAACTCATGCACGATCCTTTAAAGAAATAATATCTTTAAAAGCCCCGACAAAGAGGTGGAAGAGGGTCGCATCTGGCGCGCGCCGCGCGATAAAGAGATAATGCATCGCAATCAGTTTCAGCCGGGGCTCTCGAAATCGGGATAAATTTAAGTACGATTATCGTTTCTCCCTCATAATCCGCGCGAGCGTTTTCAACGCAAATAATTATTCTCAAGATTATACCCCCTCCCCCCCCCCCCGGGTTTCTCTCCCTCGCCTTCTAATGAACGCGGCCAGTAAAATATGCGCGAACGGTACGTTGGGCCATAATGATCGGGATAAAAATTAACCGCGGCGATAACAGTAAAGTGAAACTAGAGCAATAATAATTTTAAAGCGGATTATAAGACTCCACTTCAACCGAAACCGGTATCCTCAATGCGGCCCGTATTCGATTTGATTCTCCCCTCGTATAGCGGTTTCCTCCGTTTCATGCATATATACATGGTGCTCACGCAAGCATATTCACCGATTCGGAGGGGCGTGTTATTCAAATGATTATAAGCAGCGGAATCGTATAAAACATTCCACGATTTTGTCGCGACGCGTGACTTATGGATTTTTAAACAGTCTCGCAATGCGTGCTGCAATAGTAATTGGTCCGACAGCGCCGTCGAGCGGATATACCATATATATATATATATATACGCGTCGATTATACACACGCGGTGGGAGATCCAAAATTCCTGTCACGGCCACTCGATCGCGAGCACTTGCGAGTTTAAATATTAAAAATGGCACGAATTTCAAACGAATTCCTCCCAGGGCGCCCTGTGTAATCTGCGAGTTACAGGAAATCCTCCTTACGCCACTGAATACGTTCGATTTGCTCGCCCCGAAAGTTACGAATGGAGATCCATCCCATGGGGGCCGAAGTTTTCAGTATCCCCGACCCGGTGCCCGCCCTCGCGGCCCGGATTGTTCTCCCGAAAGGTAATTGATCTGGATTTGCCCGCTCGCGCCTTTCCCCCGCGAACTTTTAATAGTATTTTACTTCTAAGCACGCCGCCCGTCGCCCTGCCCCCGTCGGAGCGGCGACTGATGCATCCACCTCAGCGGGAACGGGATCCCGTCGATCTCGCGGACGCGGGAACTTTTCCTCCGATCGCTTAACGGGAGGGTAAGTTCCGTTCGAACACCGAAAGAACTACCGAAATTCTTGCTTACTCACTTACCGCCGTAAATGCGACTTCAATGTCGCGGATTTAGCGGCGGGGGAGAAGGGCGAGGACGGGGGATGAGTGCGGATCGTTATCGCGCACGCCGACATCGCGGCGCTCCCGAGGCATCCTTTACCTACTCCGGGTATTTTACTCCGTTTTACACCGCGCGCCGCTTTCCGGCGTTGTAATAATAGAGAGAGGAGAGACACGACGATGTCTTCCCGTAAAATAGCTTTATTAAAACCCCGAAACGTATATAGCTGCGCGTGGCGCGGTTGCTATACGTACCCTTGTAAAGCACACATCGCCGCCGTGCAGTAACGGCCGCGACGTGCCGTTTACATCCCCGTCGTTACTTCGGAACGAAATTACGGTGCTTCTTTCTTCCGCGACGCGAATATCCCGCAACGCGTTACTTTCAGATCTCCGATGCGGATGAGTTCAAACGGAACGACAAGATAGATCTTGGAGGAAAGTGCGCGCATAAATTTTACGGCGCGCTCTGCGGTGCCGCTGAAGTTCTTAAATCCGAAAGATGCGTAACTTTCAATGAAAGCTACGCCTTGGAAATTTCTTTTTTTTTATCGCCGTATACCGCGCGGTAAACAGACATTCCTGTAAGGGAGGAAAGATTGCGCGGGACTTCAATTTGGACGGCTTGAATTCGAGATTTATTCCTCGATACTGATACTCGTATTTCCTTGATATGCAAGCTGCTTTCTTCCACGCAAGATGTATCGGTGAAAATCCCTCGAGCAAACTCCATTCTCCGTTACTTTTCGAGAAACTCTGATCGGAAATTTATTATTAAATCCACTGAATATCGCAAAACGTGACGATTTTAACAATGTGCAGACAAAACATTGTATCGTATTGTATTACCTTACCGTGATTAATATCTCCAATGGCTGTTTATGGTATTAAATTGTTACGATGCATCAGCGACGATAAAAAGTACGGCAAGATCGCAGAAGGCATTGATCCATTACCAAAATTGGTAACCATCGGCGGCGCACCTGTGCGTACGTAATGAGTAAATACGAGCAAGAGCGCAATCGAGTTTTTAGCTTCTATCGTCCGGTGGTTGGACCCTGCGTGTGTAAACACGTGTACGTAAATACGCGAAACTCCGTCACGGGACGCGGAGACGAACTGGTCAGATGAAGTTAATTGTCGCCGGGGAACGCTTGCACCGAACGTCCGTTGATTTTACAGAATTGAACGTTGTGATGGAAAACGTGTTGCCGCGCGCGCGCAGTGAAAAATCACGGGTTCACGGTGCGCACCCTTATCGTAATAAGTCTTCCGAAAGTTTATCCAACTTGGAGTTTCCTCCCGCTATTTCCTCGAATCATTTCTTTGCAACGTACATTTGTTACTCCGGAATATTAGCTTTTTGCGCGCCACTCGCCCGATTGTCTGCTTGATGAATCGACTCGCGATGGAATAAACGCGATCCAGAAGTTGCGCATTTCCTTTCGACTCGACTATACCACTATCGCCCGGGTGAATTTTTGTGTCGATCTTTCTATCGCGGAAATTCGATTGAAAACATACGTGATTGAAGGGTAGATATTTCCTTGATCAAACCGCAGATAAAAAATCCATCAAAATCGAGGGGAGTGCGCTTACCTAGACTGTTTAGATTATTTACACGTCTGGAAAATTATTTGCCAAATTGGTGTAAGATATTCCATCATTGGTATTTAATTATCTATGAGTTTAAAAAATGATTTGTGCTCCATTTCGATTTTTAGGTTTTTTTTTTTACTTCCAACCAAAGAAAGGCACGTCTCCCGTGACGTTCTGTACGAAATTGCAGTTCTACGACGAGCGATATCCACAAAAATAGTCGAGCATAAACATCGGGTATCATCGCATTGTAAAATAACATCGGTGCACTGTTTCAAAAATACGACTGTAAACACCGGCTATTTCGCGCGGTACAAAAAAAAACGCTTAAACAACGCTTTTACTTTAAAAAGCGGTCAAAACCGACCATAAAGGGAAACACGCGTCCCGGATACGTAGACTTTTTCAGATTGTTAGCGCTCCTCGTCGCTTTTGCTTCGCGGTTTTGGAACGCGGGTGAAATGTTAAGCGACTCCGGAAGACTCTTTCGAGTTGATGAAGCTCACGGTTGGCCGTCCCGTGTGCCAAGACAATAACAGTGTAGGGACGTAATGGTACATAAAGAAAAGCGCACAGCCACCGTCCGAAACGATCTCAGATAGTACGGCCAACTCGCCGTCGGGAACGACCGGAAACGACGTTCGAATTCTGTTGCACGAGGTGTTGCGAGGCCTTAATCGTTTCGATCCGACTTTTCCAGCGTTCCGGTAAGTACACAGACGGGTCAGAAATCGCGAGGCATTGCCACCGTGAACGTGACGACGTTCCCTTATCGAATCTACGCCTCGTCCATCCCGATTCTCTGTTTCTCTCTCTCTCTCTTTCTCTCTCGCTTTTTCTTCAACGGAAATAGGGGAATAGAGAAAATAATTGCTTCGGGTTTCTCATTCCTTATTCCATTCTTCTTCCATCCCCCCTTCGCTTCGCTTTTTCGTCTTCGATGTTCCATTATTCTGAAAAACCGGAGTAAACGGAGAGCGCCGGAAGCAGCGCCCGGAAGACTAATCGACGCGTTCAAGATCGGTTAAGTAGAGAACTGGAGAACAAACGGATGCCGTTACACTCCGTTCGCTCCCGATGTTAATTTCGGCGAGGAGGAGAGATCCGCGCATGAGGAGAAGAACCTCGGAGGAGGAAAATCGGCCCGGGAGAGTGCGCGCGGCGGTGTATCGGAAACTCCCGGCGAATTATATCGGCGAACGGCGGGGGCGCTCGGCTTTCCAAGTCGTTTTTCTGCAAGTCTTACGGGAAACGCGATCGGACAGGGGGCGGCGCGTGAAAGTCATTAAGAGACTTATACTTATTCCGCCGCTGGCCAACGAAGCGCGGAATCGATCGCGCCGGTCGACGAGAGCACTTACGTGTATCACGTTTCACGAGAGATTCCATTTAGAAGTTCTTAGGCTAGAGAATATCATGCCGCTGATTCACAATGTATTCACAGTGTAAAATCGATATTAATCAAAAGGCCGTATAGTACCAAAAAGCGAATAAAACTGCATAATGTCGTTAACAATCGTTGAATAATTATAACCTGGTTTTGTTTTATTATATTCGAATTGGGAGGGACGTTATATAATATGAGTGCCCGTGAACGTACGAAAACTCGTTTTATTAAACTCGTTTATTAAATTTTTCATCAATTAATATTAATATCGTATACTTTCTTTTATGCAACATGCTATTATAAGTACGTACAAATGAACGCACAAATAATAATATAATCAATACAATAATAATAATAATATCTTTTTTAATAACAACTTCAGTTAAGTGCAGAAGATATATGAGATGTTGTGTACAAAAGGGGTAGAGAATAGTAACTTAATAAATCAGCGAGAATGCTGCTTATATGTCTAGGCTTTCAATACATAATTAATATAACAGTAAAATCGTAATAAACTAGTGATAATAATAATAATGATAAATTATGCACGGAGATACAATTATAATCGCGGAGGAGGGGGATGATCCAAGTCGTTTGCGAATTCGTCGTGCGCCACACATGACATTGTGCATTCAATCGCAATATGTAAAATAGATTTCCTATCGCGAAGTTTCGTAAGTGAATCCATCAAAACTTTTATAAAAGTTCCGGCAAGACTGATGAGTTTCTCCCTTGGTATCGACCTACCTCAATGCCGATTCTATCTAAGCGCTCCATAGGATTAACCGAGTAGAAATCTGAAACATTCAGCGAAGGACGGAAACTTTTCGGACGCGTCTCGCCGTGGGAGATTTACGTACATGATACATAGCCGGAATATCAGCGAGGGAATTTAAACTGGATTTCCCTCTGTTACATCAGCTACCATGAACTGCTTCGCTCGCGGTGTACTTGTAATTAAGCAAGATTACAGCGCCGAGAAATTATCGCTAATCACGATAAGAGTCAAAGATTATATCATACAATGATATTTCGTGCGCAGTACATTTTGTCTAATAATATGATATATATTTTATATAATTTAAGTATATAGCAAATATATAGTAATATATATTTAAAAACACTGACACATATAATGCAATGGACGCTCTAGTATTTTACTCGATATACTCTAACAGGATTAGCCGCACATTACATTACATGTTAAAACCCTACCCATCGACAGGAACCGTCATAAATCAAGGCGCATCGGCTTATTTCCACGGGACGCGAAAATTCACGTTGGACCGTGTAAAAAATGACGTCAATTTTTCAACGGTAAAAACTTCGCGACATGGAGACTTGGTCGCGACTCGAAATCACATCTACTACATCGTGTATACCATCCGTCGAAGTCGGTGTATATACACTATATAATATATATATATATATATATATATATATATACATATATATGTATGTACGCGCTCCTGTAGCATGATTAATTATCCCGGCGGATACGACCGCGCTACGTCGTCGCCCGCGCGTATCCGCAGAACAAATACCGCTCGATACACCGTTGCAGTGGCGACCCGCGCCGAGATCCGCGTGGATTCGTAGCGCGGCTATCTGCACACATCAGGGCGAAACACCCGGCTGGTATTTGCCAACCCGAGCGGTTCGTGGCTGCGTCCTGATCGCACGGATACACGTCCGAAGCCGGGCGGATAAACCCGGCGGCCGCGAACGCGGTGAAATTAAGACGACGACGGCGATCTCCGGGGTGGGGGGAAGAAGTTCGCCCGTCACCGTCACGGCCGTCGCCGGAGTCGAGGCGGCGGCCGAGTTTCGAAGTCACTTCGCACGTACCGCCACTTGAATCTTATCCGAGCGCCAGGCAAAAATACTCCTGACTGTCCGGGCTGGAAGATTGCCGTCTTCTTCCACTCCGTGAGTACTTCGGGACGTCGGGCAAAAGTCGGCGAAAAGTTGCCTCGCCCGCCCGCTCGCTCGCTCGCTCGCTCTGCGGTTCGTCGCGCCGTAAGAAACGCTCTCGTGGAACGAGAGTTGGTGAAGAGGGTCCGCGACGAAGCCGGACCAAAAGTTCTCGCCGAGTATCGGGACAAGAAACGTCACCGTTGTAACGATCGCGAACTCCCTCTTAACGCGACGTCCGATGATTTAGTGGCCGTCCGTTACAGGGACGCGCTTGAATCTCGGCGCCGGTCACGGAGAACAAAGAATCTTTCTTGTAACATGTACTCGGTCACGTGCGACGTATCTTATTGGAAGCGACAATCGAATACTCTGCGATGCAAGAACTGCACGGTCCCGATATTGACAGGGCCGGGAGGTCTCCTGAACTTCGATTAACCGACGGCAACGGGCTTGTCTATTAATTGATGCCGTAAACTTCGTAACTGCGTGAGTCTGTATAGCCGAGGGTGGCTTTCGGAAAATTAAGCCTGCGCAACCCGTAATTATTCACAATATATAGACAATATAATACATAGACGCAAAAACAACTCTCTTGGCACACGTACGTGGAACGTTATATGTATGTTGGGATAAGCACAAATTTTTAATAACTTTTCTGAAGTAAAATCTAGCGAAATTTAGAAAAGAGGATTAGCTCATATTTCCATTAAGATATTCAATTAATAATTGTGATTAAAAATGAAGAGTATGTTTAAACCATGTTATGAAAGTCCGATGTGTCGAGTTAAAATATTTTATCATTATTTATAACATACGACAGATTTCATTAGCAGAATATCACTTGCACAGACATTACAATAATTATGTAAATTTTCTCGAAATATCCTCTCGTTATTCTCTCTCTCTCTCTCTCTCTCTCTCTGTACTCGATTCAAAATAGTCTACAGAAATTCTCTTCGGGGCATTTCAGTTCAAAGGCCTTTTATAATTTAAAGTAGCAATCAGCCGTCGTGCATAATTTATTGAAACCCTTTAAATGGTATACAGAGGTGTCTTTTATTAGTAAGGATAGCAGTAATTAAACAACATTCCCTCCTCCCTCCTCTGTATTTTGATACATTTTTTCGCATTATTCGCGTGGCTTTAGTATTCCTTGATGGATGCGGTCCGCAAAATCCATGCGCATATCTTCCTGCAACTCGACGAGAAATATTTGCTGTACGCTTCGCCGTTTCGGTCTTTTCTTTAGATACGTTAGATATTTCCGTCAAGCATGAAATATACGAGAGTAAAATATTCACGAATAACGTTGCGCGATATCCGTGAGATATATCGTTTTCTATAAAAAAGAATGGACCGGCCGTAATAGTTCTGATCGAATATTTATTTAACGTCGATTCGGGAGAAAAAAGTCTTGCTTTTTTCGAAATCACGTGATGCGAGAGGTAAATAGCAATAATATTACAGAGAAAAAAAAGGGAACTGGAAAATTTTGTCCTGCTCCTATCCCTCCCATTTTGTTTTCCGGGAATTTTCTCGCCGACTGACGGCGCGAACGCCGAGAGAAACGACCGTGAAAATCGCTACGTCCGTCGTCACGTGTATTTAATTAAACGATACCGGGCGAACGCATTAATCGAGGCACGGTCGATTGGTTATGAGACTTATCTCGAATTGGCGTTGAATTATATAACACTCGCGCCGATTTGAATATTCATACGTGCGTGTGCAAGATAACGTGCACGTGCTTCGCCTACACGCGTGCCTCCGATAGCGAGCACGAAACTTCATCCGTTTCTCGCGCGCGCTTTTTTCTTTTAAATTCCGACGCGCCCGATGAGCCGGTCGAGATAATTACGCCCGTCATCGCGGATGGGATTTATGCGTTTTGTCAATGCACGAGAAATACGCGTCCCTCGGTAATGACTTAATTAATTAACTTCACGGCAGTAAGACGAGAAATAATGTTATTTGGATTTAAACTCTTGAAATTTTTGCACTCTCATCTCTTTGAACTATAATATAATGTTGCAATATCATATTACATTTTTTAAGACTTCTATACAGCATTGTGCGCCGCATCATTCCGGACCGTAATTTCTCTTTGTACAAAAAGCTATTTTTGCTGGCGACATGCCTTTTATTAATGTAAATAATGAAATGTCGCGTAATTCTGGGAGAGACAAAGGATTTTTAAAAAATGATACACTGTACATTTTGCATGCGTTACCGCCATCTATTTAAACTTAACAGACGACATTACAATAACGCAATATACATATTTCTTAATCTAATTTCTTACGTGAACAAATCTAAATTGTAGGTTATATTTTAAAAATAACTCTAGACGCGTTAATGTGTCGATGGCCCTTTAATTCAATTTTAATCTAAGAATTCAATACGTCTCAAAAATAGATTGCAAAGTCCGAGAAATAGAAATTCGATATATCAGATAACACAACCTCCCATACAACGCATCTAATTCGGTCGAAAATTCATTTCGCATCCTATTCCCTTCCCCCTCCCCCCTCGCGACCATGGTATGTTTCGGCCGGACGAGAGGGCGATCCTGTCGAGAATAAAGGACAACCCTATACTAACGTGCAGGCTAAAGGAATAAAGGGGATGAGGATCGGTTGTACCTCATCCTGTTTCACAACAACCAACCCTCAAAATCTCTCTCTCTTTCTCTCTCGCTCTCTCTCTCTCTCTCATTTTGGGAGCAGCGAGACGTGAAAGATTACGGAAAGACGGCGTTGAGAGAGAGGATTCGGACAAAAATACAAGCGTATTAGCGGCGAGAGGGCGGCGCAAAAAGACCGGGACCAAGGAAACAGGGAAGACGGAGAACCTCGGCCGGGGGACGCGCTTCGACAAGTTCGTTGTTCCAACCCCCCCGACGTCGGATTATACCGGATGTGTATCTACGGCGTGTACATGGTCCCTGACCCGAGCACGTACGGGACCAAAGCCCGTCGCGTATACGTGTGCGAGGGAGCGGTACATGAGAGCGGATATTACGCCATGCGGTACACCAGCCCCCCCCATCCCTGTCTGTCTCAACGGTTGTTTTTGCCTCCTCGTTCACGCGGTCGCGTTCACGTGCGATTTTTCGTATATTACCGCGCGGTACGCCGAACGTTCGGTGCCGATTCCGAGGTTTCGCACAAATGTACGGAAGTTCGCGCCGCGTGACTCGTATACTCGAAATTGGGAACGTGCGACGATAAAGTTCATACCGTTGTCTTCGCGCGAAATACATCCGGGATACGGTGTCTGATTCTATTGTTTGCTTTAAAAGGGGAAATGAATTATCACAACTATTCCCTCTTAGTCAACTGTGTGAAGAGTTGCCCTCCGCCCCACTACTGAAAATTCAAAAACGACCATTATCACTCGTTTGATAGTATTTGATAGTCCATTCTCGACGATTGGTATAGTCAAAGTTGTAAATAATAATATGAAAAAAAAGACATACGCGCGTTAGCCTGTCCTTTCGCAAAATATGAATTTCCAGATTGCGTAAGTAATCATAAACTGTAGCATTCGTTTGGTGGTTGTTTTTGTTTACTGACGTTTGGTAGTTCATTCCTCTCTTAGTCGAAGCTTTATCAAATATATAGAAGTCGTTGATGTTAATTTTATATAAAAAATGCAGTTGGTTATATTTATAAAACAAGTCTTTCGAATAAAGGATTAATCAAACGAAATGAAGAGCGTATTTATCAAAAAAAAAAAAATTGTATTTATTTATCTCGACGTCGGACGTACAGTTTTTAGCCGGGCTTTTGCATATTCAAACAAAATTCTCCGCATTCAACAAGTCAGTTTTATATCTGGTTTAAGTTAAACGCGATACATCCGGTTTTTCGCTTTATATAACGCGTCGTATGAATAACATTGTCTCTTAGAAACAGTCGCATAAATACGAAGGTGTCGCGCTTCACGTGGCGATGATACATTGCGCAACACGTGATCGTGAGGTTAGCACGGGGAAAGCGGCACGGCGCAACGAACCTCGTCGGCGACGGCAGCAGTTTCCGAAGCAATTATTATAATAGGGTCTTCAAATCCGTCGCCACACGTAGCGAAGTACGGTGACGCTCTCGGGCGTCGTGTTGCGTCGTGGCTATCCGCCTGAGTCAGCTTCGTCGTTGAGATATCCGTCCCTCCTCTCTCTCTCTCTCTCTCTCTCTCTCTCTCTCTCTCTCTCTCTCTATCTATCTATCTATCTATCTATCTATCTATCTATCTATCTATCTATCTCTCGCTCTCAGCTGAGACAGATCGACGTAGAAAATCAGACAAGAGTCGACCCGCTCGTCTCTTCCTCGTTACTGAGAAGATGCGTTGCAACTAATAGTAACGGTCAAATAGTTAGGCCACGTTGTAAACTAGGAACGATAGGTTACTTGAATACAACATTACGTTACATTCGAAAACAAACACAAGAAATTAAAAGTCGTTACGTTAATTTACTTTCAAAAATTTTATATTATTTATTTATATCAATCAATTTCACGTGCGTAACATAACAAAGTTTATTGAAAAAAAATAGAAGGGGTCAGTGAGACTTTGAAAATATTACAAATTGAATTTGCCGAGCTAGAAAGATCTGAGAAACTATTCTGAACTAGAAAATTATTTTTGTAAATTTATTTAAATAAAACATGGATACTGGTTGACATAAAATAAATTTGTACAAAAATTATTATAAAATCTTAAAATTAAATGATGATAAGACTGCATAAGACAAAAAGTAACGTAAACACGATTACTCTCTATTTTTTTGATTTTCTTCCCTCTATTTTCAGACGATATAAAAATTATACGGTCAGTGATTACTTACTCGTTGCAATTTTCGCGACAGGCAGCTTAATTTTTTCTGCTGTATTTGCGTCGCGCCGTTTTCTCCCGAACGAGCGTAGGAAATTGCGTCGCTGTAAGTGGAAAAGTAAACCCTTTCGCGCGCCTATAGTATTAACCAGTAAGTTAAGTTTGTTTTGCAGTTAAATTGTTTCGCATTAGCGCGCAGTCTTGGCACGTGTACATCTAAATTACTGTCCCGGCTGCAAAACTAATCCGATATAACGGTAACAATGTGAACGAACTCGTTCCTTTCCTTTAATTGTCACACTTCTAGGGCTTTACGGTTACCGGCTATAAGGTTTCACTCGTGCGGCCAGCGTAATATATTCTTATATTGCAAGTGAACTCATATTCCGTACCCCAGCACTTACCTAGCGCTACCCTAGCACCATTCCAGACTTTGTAATAAAAAATATCTAATATACTCCGTAATCCGTTACTAAATATTGTATCACTATGTTAATAATAATAATTTATACATATGACAGGGAATTTTTTTAATGAAAATATATCTAGTTTGTAGTTCAACAAGTAAAACGTATTTCTATTCTCTAGATACTCCTTATAATATATTGATAATATAAGAAGCTTTCGCCATTTTCCAAAAGTTTCAATTAGACGTGATATCTTTCTCGTATACACATACCTCTATCGCCAAAAGGCAACTCTGCTGCCTTTACTATCAGCTACATTTTCCAGAATTTACAGCCAACGCGACGCGAAACTTTTCAAGTGACAGCCAATACGTTTTTCACGACGCTCTTGCGAAACAGCCGCAAGTGCGTTGTACCAAATAACGGTTCTCTCCGTGATGTTCCCGCCTCTCCATCTCACGGGATTAACGAACGTGTTTTGATTCGGCACGTGCGGAAAAAGAGGGAAAGAACGAGTGGTGCAGTATGGGATACAGACGACGGCGCGCGCGAGCGACAAAAGTGAAGCGTTCGCCAAAGCGGAACACGCTCGCGAAACGAATCGGATCACCCCTATTCATCGGCGCAGCATTGACGAAAATCGAAACGGCCGCCCCTTTTAGAATTTTATATATATACCCCTGTGACGCGCGGCCGTGTGCGTGCGCGCGTATACCGACCTAATTTTTTTTTCGCGCGACGTCGGCAGACCCTTTATTTTTTTCGCAGCCACCGCCGCTTTATGAATAAAAAGCGTACTTTTGTCCATGAATACCTCTGTGTATTTCCTGCTGAAATATTTTTCAATCACGGGTGCAATTTTACGCATTCCCGTGACGCAGTTTATATAAATAGCAGTCTAATCGGCCCTGTTGTCACGCGTCGAAAATTAAAAAATCGCTGTGACTGAACTTCATCGGCGCCGCGCTGCATACCATGCATACCGATGGCGCGGCGACCAAAGTAAATCCGATGACAAAAGCGAAATTGCGATCGTAATTTGAGAATAAAAACGGTTCGTTAAGTTGATTCCGATAGAAATATGTAATCAAAGCTCGCGCGATGAAGCCAAAAATTTATTCATGGCGTATGCAAATTATTCATAAGGACCAAGGTATTACGCTATCATTTTCGATCGTATCATATTTTTTTTTATATTCACTTAATTACAATCAGAGAATCGAGTGATGATCGAGCGAAAGGTCGTAACACCGGTGTCTGAAATCTCTCTACGCATTTGCGGAATCTGCAAAAAAAAAACCTATTATGCCGCAGTTGCCGCGAATGTCCGCTTATGACGTGCGATTTCGATTTGAGCCCTTTACACCGCGCGGTCGCGGTATTTTATTTCACCGAAACACCGGTTTATCAGAGCGAAACTTCGCGCGCGACGGCAACGTAAAGTTCGAGACCGAAATCAAATCCCGCACGTTGTTATGGCGCGCTCGGTCGCCGTTAGCACACCGATATGGCTTCATTTGCGCGGCGGCGACGGCGGCGGCAGCAGCAGTAGCAGCAGCAGTAGCACGCGAACCGCAGTAAAATTTTTTTTATGGTCACGGCGGGAGCAAAAGGCGGAAGTAACTTTTTGGAGGCTCAAATTAACCAGCGTAACTGCGGGCACGACAATTACCACCCGATAGCTCGGCCGTCCGTTAATACCCCTTTCTTCCCCGCTCCGCCCACTTCCCCAGCGCTGCATTAATCACGAAAAACAGTTTCGGACTTCCCGGCCGCGCGCCAACGCGACGCCGCGCCGCGCTCTCGATGCTGATGATGCTCCCCGAAATCAAGTGAGCCTTTATAAACAATAAATCTGACCGGTACGCGCTGGTGGCGAAGCACCGCGAGCTCGTGAATGAATTGCGCGTGCTGATCATCACGCGTTGTATGCGCGAGCGAGCGCAATTGTCGGATGGAAATGTAAACTGAACTGTAAATTGCAAAAGGGCGATTCTGAATGCCTATAAAAAAAAATTGATAATGAAGAATAATAATAAAATTACCAATAAATTAAAAACGAATAACGTAATTTAAAATTTGAAAAAACTTTAATAACAACAAATTTGAAGAAAACAATTTATGCCTACTTAATTATCTCGCTCAATTATACGATTTAGTTAACGGTTATTTGCAAAGTAGAATTTTCTATAAAAAAAAACTGCGTGTGTCAGAGAACGGAAAAAGGTTATCTCGTGAAAAGTTAAATTTTAATATTGTATGAAAAGCCTTTATCATGCATCAAAGAACCAGAGTTTCCGTTCAAAACTCAAATCCAAAACCCTACTTGGTACATACACTTTGTTATAACAACTGCATCGTGTGTTGATACTTTACGGAAAATTTCTCGTATAATCGGCTCTGTGAGCTTTGCGTTAACTATATGCAACATAGTCGACCACAAAGTGTACGAGGCACGTTTCAAGCCTCAAATAAGTCGATCGACTTGAGAGACATGATGTATAGATGCAACGCGTATTTTGTGAAACAACTTCACTAAATATAGAATATCGTAAGGATACTGTATTTTATTACGAAAATGATAAAGCTTAATGCGAAATCAATTTCTTTTTGCGTGGCGTTTTCCCAGAGAGTTATATAGATGTTTCCTGGAGGGGGAGAGAAAGAGAGAGAGAGAGAGATCGCGCTGTATCGTCATAACCGTAAATATCTGGTGGCGTTCATAAGTCTAAGAAAGTTATGTCGCGCCTTAGTAATTGAAAAAGGGAGAGAGGGGAATATTAATGGCGCAACAGTGCGCGCGTTAATCGTTTCCGGGCCGCCGGGCTATGAATGCGAGATCTATTTTTACGTTAATCAACGATCGCTAACGAGAGGAACAAATTTAATCATCGTCAGTTCCCGGGTCGAAAAACGGGACTCGCTTTACTTACGGGAAGAAACATATTCCCCGCCGAGAGTAAAATGAGATGTATGAAAAATGATTGCGCCGCGGCGGAATGATCTCGAGCGGTGCGGCGCGGTGCGGCGCCGCTGAAACCGCGTTGCGCGTTGAGCTTTAGCTTTTAGCTAAACGCGGCGGATAATTAGAGGAAAGAAAGTGGCCGACGCGAAGTCGGACGTGAAAGCGCGCGCCCGGAGTCGGGGATAATAAATTGAGTTTTACCGGAGGGATCGGTTTCATTAAAGCACGATAATTCTCGTCAGTATAGAGCAGCCGCGCGGCAGTTTCCGCGGAAATAAATAACGGCAGTAGTGCAGGTGCGCCACTGTCAGCCCTGTCGCGGATTAATGGCGCGCCGCGCTATTGCGTCGCTAGACTACTGCATCGGGCGTCCTTACGGAGAGGGGCTGCGCCTTTAAAAAGAGGTCGCGGAAACCGGCATCGACGCGAGTACATCATGTTACCTTCTCCTTACGCCCGGCGGAGAGGCAATCGAGATACGTAACGTATTACACGGGCGGACTATGATACTGCAAATACTACAAAGGGCTAATACCGATAAATGATGCTTCCCCGCATACCATTTGTCAGGATTACGGAGATGTAGACCGAGGAGAGATGGGGGAAGGAGACGTCCTCGGGAAAGGAAGAGAGTGAGAAGGAGGAATAGGAGGGGGGGAGAAACGGGATTTAAAAATATTTTATTTTACGATTCTAAAAATACTTTTCATGTGAAAAATATTTTTCTGTGAAAATTTCGAATATATACTTGGTTTATTATTGTACGATTGAAAGGGATTGGTAACGAAGTTGACGGCGTGCACAAATTTGAAGTTAGAATTACAGATAGCATTAAAAGAGAAAGATCTGGTATCCGCGGATCCCCTTCTCTCCGTGGTAGTAACAACACATTTGATGTAAGCTGAAGGGAAACCGACTGTATTTCATCAAGCTGCTTTTGATTTCAAAAGCCCCCGTGACTGTCGTGCTTGATGTGCCATGAAAGAAGATTGCAATAAGAATAAAACGCCGCTTCCACTCCAAGTGCAGCACCAAAATAATTCTTTATGCGGCGAGAGAGGGCTGCTAGAGAAGAAAAATAAGCTAGAACGAGGTGGCGTTCTTGAATACGGCCTTCCGGCGTGATTTTTGCGATTGTAATTTTCCAATTACATCGCCCGGGGAATTCCGTCGGTGCGCCGGAGTGGCTCTCCTCTTACAAACGTCGTGAACGTCGCAATCTGATTTTTCCGCGAACTCCGCGAAAGGAGTTTTCCCCCGAATAAACTAATTTACGTAAGAGAATTAAAAAATGTCGCACGCGCGCTCGATGGGAAACGATAAAAAGCGCCGGTTTCCCGGTGACCCCATTCTTATTATTTTAAGTTCCGCTCGCCAGCAAACTTCACGTCCGCCCGATATCTGATATCGCGACAATTCCCAGCTTCTGGACTACTCGGGGGGGGGGAGGGAGGGGGGAAATGGGGAGAGAGAGCAGAAGTGCGCCGCGCGCGCGGACGCATCATCCGGTATGTACCCGCCCGTCAGGAATACATCGCGGCGCGGGCTCTCTCGCGCTGCGCCCCCGATATCGATTTCAGATTTCAATTTAATGCCGTCGCGATATCTCAGGCACGATCTTCCAATACCAATTTCGTGTTATCGGACTTTTCGTGACGTGCCGCCGTGCTCCTCCGCCGCGTCGCGCACGGCCCGGGACAACCCCCGTCCGCGCCGAGTTGTACGCGGCGAGTCGCGCGAGGCTTCCCCCCTCGCCCAGCGCGCGTCATGAATATTCCTCGGCGTTAACTACATCGACATTTCCGTTTCGTTTTCCAGTACCGCCGCGCAAGATTACGATCGTCGACGAGAACGAGAACGGACGTACGATGGTCGGGCCGTATGTGGAGGGCGACAACCTACGGCTCTTCTGCGACGTCCGTGGCGGTGAGTATCGTAAATCGGAACATGGCGCGGTATGTAAAGACAAAATCCTTTTTACCCTCGATAAAACTGCATGAATTTTTTTTTCTGCCCGGCAATGCGAGCTTTGTAACCGTGCCCTGCGGTCGTTTGACGAAGAGAGTGAGATAGAAGGGCGTTCTGGTCGAGATACTCCTTTTTTGCTTAATATAATCTGTACGACTTATTTCTCCATATAAATAAATATATACGTGTGATGTTTTGATTTTTATAATAAAGTAATGTTTCAATTATTATTATTATCACTTTTGACTTATTGTTTACGTAGCAAACTTGTTAATTGGTTCGTAAGACCTCTTGGAATATATATTAATTTATAATATATATTAATTACATGCATTAACATCCATCTATTTATTCTATAAATGTATGTGATAGCCATTAATTACATTATGAATAATATTATGTGAATAAATATTCTCATGATACAAAACGTTGGTGCATATTTGCAGATGAATAATATTTATACATATATATATTGATTGTATTTGTACATTCCATAGCTATAACGTTGATATTTATGATGATTAATATTACTGAAATGATGTTTTGCAGCGTTATTATAAAGTTTTTATAGTTTTACGTTACTAACGGCACTTTGCTTTTGTCAATTTATATAGATTTATGTGGAGTATTTAACAATTCCCCGAGATTAAATTTATAAATTTAACAAATTAATTTTCCTAAAATATTTTATCGTTACTTTTGCATCCTACAAAGCATAAAAAGTTATTAATAGATAGTTTAAAATGCAGAAAGACCCTTTATGTTATAAATCAAATCACTGATCTGTTTCATTTAAGCTTGAATTTTATATTGAATATTCTTTACATTATATACAATAATCAATCTAAACATTAGAATATTCTGTAAACTTGTGTAATATTAATTAATAATCTTTGTTAATTTGCTGTATCTAGATTTCATCGATTATATGCGTTATACAAATTATATGTTGCATTAAGTAATTATTCAGATACGCCACATAATGCGGATAGTTGCGATAAATAATTGCGAGTGTTCATGCCTGTGACCGCCGATAATATTGAAACTGATTGTTTAATGACACTATCTGTTCTCATTCGTAATGAAAGACCGATTCCATTTGCGCCATGTTAACCCTCTCCCTCTTCGCTAATTATAGACTATAATTATTACCCTTCATTATCGTGCTTTTGAATGAAGTCTCGAGTGGTACTCGATACTTGCGCCATTAAATTTACGCGCGTCACGGTAGTTACGCGATACTGTCGAAACGAGCGAAACCATCAAATCACCGTTAAATATCCCTCTCCACATGCATTCGCCGTCGCGTGAAGTTTCCGCCGAAGCGTCGCGATTTTCTCGCCGGAGTACCCCGCGGATAATATTTTCTTTTTCCGCGCGCGACTCTGTCGACAAGCAACGAGCTGAAACGGAGATTTGACCTGTTTCCGCAGGTAAGCCGGCCCCGATGGTGTCCTGGTATCGCAACGACAGATTCGTCACCAATCGGACCACGACGCGGAGCGGCGGCGTGACACGCAGCGAGATCGTTATACAGAACTTGAGCCGGGACGACGTCCACTCGGTGCTGACCTGCAACGCCACGAATAACAATAGGTCGCTTCCGCTGTCGTCGTCGGTCCGCGTGGACATGCATTGTAAGTATTCCAATGCGACACGAATAAAAATTTCGCCCACACTCTCTCGGCTCGGCCCGACCGAGAGCGCCGCGACTACGTCTGAATGAATACACGCGAGATACGCTGCCGCCGGGCACGTTTTATCGACGTTTTTAATTTGCGCGATGTATGATAATTATTGCGCGCGCAATTACCTGCGAGCAACGATAATAACGACGTATCATTACGGCAAAAACTGCGGCGCTTTAAAATATTCATGAGAATTCGCGTGGACGCGCGGCGGATCTCCAGTGTAACGCGAGGGAGCTATTCGGCATGAGTTTCCAAAAGTTGCCTTTCACTGGATTTAATCGTCTTACGGCGACAATGATACGCGAACTTAGATAGATGAACTCCCGATCCTTTAATAGGATAGAAGCTTGAGCGTGTGTTTGAAGGACATGTAATCCCGGACACACTCGGCACGATATTGCATTTACCTTTATCGCTAAAGAGGATTCGTCGAAAGCTTCGAATTGTATTATACACCATCGCGCTATTGACAAACCGCTCGGAACAACCGTGAGATATTTATCGGGATAATAGAAAACCTGATGGCCATTTTTCTAGACCCGTTTGCGAATCGACGGCGAGTGAGCTGCAGGAAGGAAGGAGGGATGAGGGGGAGGGGGAGAGAGGGGAAACGAAACGCGCGCGCGAGAGAAAGAGAGCTCGTCGACGTAGAGACGAGATATTCGGTCGCTCGGCCGGAGCTCGACGGCTCGCATTGAGAGAATATGGGTCCATCCGAGCTTTAGTAAAATAGCAGCTTCTCGCTTCCGCGCGCGGCCGGCCCGTCCTTTAAAAGATTATACTTGATGGAAGGATCTATATTCGCTAACAATGATCGCGCGCGCGTCTTGTTTGAAAACTCAAATCCGTCCTCCCGTTTTGCGATTGTGCGGATTTAATTCCTCATTATCTACGCGTATACGGACACATCGATGTTCGCCGAAAGTCGATAATTAGTATGGGATGGACGATAATGGGTTTAAATTAATAGCAATGATTATAAAATGATGCTGGACGTCAATAAGATCCCATCTAATTACTCTAATTTTATCCCCTGCTCCTCTCCCACGTATAGTTTATATAAAACGATTCCAAAATTAATCCGAGAGGGCGGGAATTTATATCAATTCCGTGCGCTCTGTGTACTTGGTGGACGTAAGTCAATAGGGCGCAGCAGAAAATAAATAGCGATGTGCTTTTTCGGACCGCACGGAACACGCCATAATAACGTTTGCAGTATAGATACCTAAGGCATACACACAGCTATGACAAACATCTAGATCAATACCGGGCCGGTGTATTGATATAGATGTTTGACATCCATACCGATGTCAAATATCCACGCTAATACAAGACAATCTCAATGCATGGATGTAGAACAAACCAATGTGGTCCTGCTGTTTGCAAGTAGCGGGAAGGTTTTGTGTGCACGATTGCGTGATTGATATGTGCGATTTAATACGCTCCCCTTCCTCCGTGTATCTTCGTCAAATATTATCGGAACGAAAAGAAGTATATAGAATACCGCCGATTAATAATTTAATCCCCGAGGCCCTTATCTGACAGTTATCTATCGCGGGCACGTTCGACGAGCCAATAAATATCGGTATCCCTTCGCAACCCCGTAACTCGTACGGTTGGAACGTCGGCACGTAGCGGTGAGACCCGGGGACGCGGACGCATCGGCGATGGAGATGAGATGATCGCGCGGCGTTCTCGCCGCAGCACGGGAATCAGGCTGGACGGCACAATTTACGGGGCGATACGGTCCGGAGGACGTACTCCCGGGTGTTCCCCAGAGGGTGCCTCTGCATTCTTTACGAGATCGGGCCCGTCGCCCGTAGCAGCGATGCGTAAATGGCGCGCCGAAGGGAAAAAGAGGAAAGAGGAAAGAGGGAGAGGACGTTGGGGACGAGGGTGCGAATTCGCCATTAAAGGGTGAATAACGTCCGTGCGAGCGTGGTGCGTCTTCCCGCGGCGTGGAATTCGATTATCTCGGACGTGATTTAAAATTTTCCCGATAGCACGGCGCGGCGACGGGGAAGGGGGAGGGGAGGGTGGCCTCGATGTCGCCACCGCCGCCATCGTCGCCGCCGCCTATCGCCGACCCCCGCAAATTCCGAACTGCGTTATTTTCCTTTTCTTACGGCCAGGGATAAAGGCGAACGTCACGTACGGCTCTACTTTCGCTTCGGCTCTTTGGGAGGCTCCGGTCGCCGTGGAGAAAGTAGATTATCGTGAGATCTTCGATCGCGTTTACAGGGCGTTTACTGATGCTACCATTTTTAGGACGGAGCGACGAGATTGACTCAAAATATACAAACGAAATAACATTTAAATCCTTATTTAAATCCCAAAAATATATTGTGTAATGTTGTGTCAACATTTGTTCCATTCGAATCGATAATACGACCAGAAATTGAGAATTTGTTTGAATAACATTAAATATTACGCTCTATTTTTAGACTTAAAATGTTGCTAGTAAACAGAGTGCTATTTAAATAATAATATTGCGTTACACGATTGCGTGTAATTGCATTGTTTCTATACATGTACCTTACACGCGCGGTTATATTGAATATCATTTTATTATAATATTTTTGTTTTACAAAAATTATAGATTTGCTGCTTTCGAAACTGACCAATTAATTTACATATTGATTGGTTTTCTCTAATTCGATTAGTTCGGTATATAATATTGGAAGTAAAATCATCAGGGATGAACTTTATTTCACCTCTTTATATAATTATTATTTAATTTGTAATTTTTACTACGTTTTTATTATGTCGTAATTTAAACGTATATAACTGATGCATATAGCAGCGCATGCATCGCACAGATAAATTAACCAGTGTATGATAAGAGAAATACGGTAAGGGTTTTACGGAAAAATATAGGGTTCAGCGACTAAAAGTATTGCAGCCGTGAACGCGCCCCGTAGGTAAATGCATCGTTTACGGGAAAATAAAGCCCGCATTAAATACACTTTAATTGTAAAGTCGGCGCAAAAAGCAAACGCGCGCCAAGCCTTCGTGAATTTCTTATAGACGGCGTAAAGTAAGCGTTAGAAGAACCCGAGAGAACCTTCATTAAAGAATACACACAGAGAGAAGTTCAGCCGCGATTTAAAAGCAATGGGACGAAGAGCACAATGGAAACTCTTCTGGCTCCAATTCGAGCTCTAATCCGAATGTAATAAGGGAAAACTTTTGCAGTCGCTCGAACGTAATTAAATGTGCACATATGCGATATTTTTGCCGACTAATTGATTTTCTACCGACTCCCAAGAAAGGAACATTCTCTATACGCGTTGCAAATTTATAATAGAATTTTTCAATCTCTTTCCGTCTTTTAAGAGAAACGTTTAAATGTTTTTATCTACTTTTACATGAATCTTTAAATTTAAGAATAGTATAACGATAAAATATCAGGAATATAACATAAACTTTTTTTACGTACTCTTTAGATATAGTATATAAATATTGAGCGCGTGAATAATTGCAGTTTTTATTCAATTCTTGATACATCACAGCGTAAATTAGATTCGGAAAATTATTACCGTAGATGTATGAGAAAATGTAGAAATCGGATATCGATACTTTTTCAATGTGCAATAGTGAAGGAAAGAGAGTCTGAACGGAAGCAACAAATGTGTAGGCGAAAGAAATGTTTATCGTATTTTACACGATAAAACAACGAAAGAGCGTCATAACATTTTTCTGGGTCAGTGATTACTTTCGAGGAAGCTCGCGGACGAAAGCGCGGCGTGAAAGTCATTCGGAATAAAATCGGTTAAACACGCGACGTTACGTAATAGCAAATTATTCGAGATAACGCGGAATTATCGGTGATTGTACGTTCGGCAAAAAAGACACGGAGATTAGATCCCATTAGCATACGCGAATTGGATCGGAGCGGGGCCGTCGTTCTCAGTTAAATCGATTTTTATCAGGTATTGTTACGCGACGCCCGCCTTTCGAGAACGATTCGAGAGCGAGGTAACACGAACGGGGGGAACGTTTGCCGCGATCTCAAACTGATTTGAATTCCCTCTTTTTTCGCTTAACGATCTATTTAACAGAAAGCGTGGCTTTTATCGCGAGAAATATAAGAAAAACCATATTGCCCCCTCGATTAAGAGCAGAAAGTAAGTATTGAGTTCAAAATTGAGAGAACTTGCGATGTGAAAAGACACAAGTCCAACAATTCCTTCTTATTTCTCCGATAATTTGATATTTATTCTTTTCCATTTTAGTCTTTTTTTTGGAAATATCAGGTATAGATATTTCTCAAAAAAAAAGATCGAGCTAATGGAATATGCATGTACAGAATATGCGGCGGAATATGCATAAAAGATTATGTAGTTAATTATGTACGTTGCAATCTTCTGTGCGCATTCCTTTTTATAGAAATTCGATTTCGATTGATTCGATTGATTAAAGTATACTTATATACTTTTACACGGCAAAAATATTTTTTGTACATATTGATCTATATTTGCGTAATTATAATTATTAAAACTCCTATTACTCCTCTAATTATTACAAATGGCACAAGTTTTTTTTTATCTCCGACAATTAAGAAACTATTTAGCGTCCTAAATTGACTTAAGGCGGAATAAGCATGTAAGGGATATATAATATAATAGCATAAATGTGTAGTTGATACGTTCCCATTTTCCTGCATTTTTTATTTTTACAAAAATACGATTATACCTTTTCGCCTACCTATACCTCGAAAAGATCGGATATTATATATATATATATATATATATATATATATATATTCCAATACATTTGTGCTGTTCTATTTAATTCGTTCCTGCAATTAATGCGATTTCTCACGCGAAGGATTTCTTGATTTTTGACTTTGCTTTTCTTTGTTTGTAATTTTGCGTGATCACGAATATGCACTTCTCAC
>NW_012026814.1:2698550-2737676 GCF_000956235.1 Wasmannia auropunctata
ATATATATATATATATATATATATTGATTCACGCGTCACTGTAACAAAACCCCAAAATGGGCCGAGTATCACGAACGACACTTTCCTTTCGAGGATGGCTAAGAGGAGCCGAGAAGAGAAAGAACGGAGAAGCGTTCTCCAGGCCGGATACCACGTGGCGTTCGGCTCCCTTGCAAGCAGGCGCCTTTGACGGCAACTTTCGCGCTCGATACGCGACGCTCGGCGTAACACGGATTTCCCGGTAATATATCTCCCTTTCACGTAAAAGCGCGATCCCTTTCAATATGCCGAGAGCGGCGCGGGCGCGGAGAGCGTTAGCGTCCCGGGCCCATCTTTTTCGGCTGATCTTGGCAAGTGTTCGCGCGCGCCCCCATATGTAACGTCGCGCGCGACGTTATTCATTTCACTGACAGAATACAGAAGTCATTTGTCGACTTCGTAGGCGCTAGGCGGACTTGACAATACCTATTACAGACGCATCCCCGTGAATACCGAGTTGCCTGTCTCCCTCGCACGCGCACGGATTATTACCTTAGCCACTCAGACGTCAGAAGGACCCGACGAATGTCGTCGCCCGAAGACAATAACGAGACTAATGAGCGATTAGCAAGAAGGTGAATAATAGGAGTGAATATCGCAACTGGGAGAATGATTGATTACCAATTCGCAAGGAACTCTTACACGCGAATGAAGAATCTATATTATTCGCGTGACATAAGCGCGAATGTGAAAATAAAAGGGCTTCCAAATTATCGAAAAGCAAATATTTATTGTTACTTAACGTCGATCTTCCAGTAATGGATTCTTTAATCTATTTAAAATAAATTTTTCTTTAGAAAAAAATGCCAATATTTAGTGCATCAAGTTTATTGATATTTAAATCTTGAATTTAAAATCTTAAATTTTTCGACGTAATTAAATTGCTTTATATTTAATATAAAATGAGATTTTATTCTTTTTTCAAAGCTTAATTCTTTACATTTTTTACTTACTTTTAATTTTTAGATTATTATTACGAAAGTAAATTGTGTGAAAGAGATATTTTTAAAATCTAATTGAATCGAATTCCATCATCTGAAGGAGTCAATCTCGAACCTCTATTTAGATAAATAAAGAACAGACGCAATTGTCGCGTATATCGCCAGACGCAGTGAATTGAACGCGACTATTACAAACCGATAAGTCAACAGTTTATCTCTCTACTGTGCTCAATAAGCTTCCGTGGCAAAGGTCTTTCGCACTTTTGTCCGCGGAGCGGAGCTTGGCGCGCCTCGCTTTGCGCTTTAACGATTCGCGCGATCGCAACCACGTTTAAAAGGAATCAAAGCGATCGTTCACTCAGCGGTGCCCTTCCTCTCGGCAGCATTTCATTATCCGCGCGAAATTGAATCTGCCGATCAATTACCCGTCTCCGTGAGAAGTGCGCCTTCTTCGCGCTCTCGAGAATGAGGAGAAGGCTCTCCTCTCGGTTCCGGCCACGCGCGGCCGATTGCCGCTCCCCTTTCCTCCTTGCTCCCCCCCCCCTCTCCCTCCCCCCCCCTTCAGAAAATCCGCATCGAATCTCCGCATCGCTTCTACCTTGGAAGGAAGGGACGCGATTGCATTCACCGTCTCACGATTCCGCGCACGTGTACGCGTAAGCACGCACACGTAACACGTGCCGGAGACGCGTGTCGCCGATTCCGGGGACGCTCCCCGCCGACGACGGCTCCTTATCCGCGGGGTTTGGTTTTCATTCGCTTTTGCAATTCAATCCACCCGGGATCCCGCGGGGATGTTCGCGTCCCCCTCCCGCGCGCCGCGCCGCCGTGTTCTACATCTCGAACCGGCGCGGTTTACCGTCGGTTACACGACTCGTCGAGATGGTCCGGGATCATCCGGGCGGAGTGTCAGCTCCGTAGCTCGTGATCTAGATTATCTAATATACTATTATTTGATATATCGCAGAGAGATACGAAACCATTTACGGTACAAGCATTATACGGTATGGCTAATACGTCAGTGAAATTAATACATACCGGATACCTTTGGACATTGAAATACGACGTAATAATCAAGTTTCAAAATATATTCCGTAATATTGCTCTTATTTATTATCGTGTGCAGGAGGAAAATTTTATATAAAAATGATGAACAAAATACTAAAATACTAAAATAAAAAAATACTAAAATAGTTCTTCGAATATCGAATATCAAATTATTGCGATATCGAGATTTTAAGAGAGATTTTCGCTTCTATTTCGTTATTCCCGGATGAGTTCACAGAGACGTGCAATCTCTTCGAGTCAATAGAGCCGGAGGGTAAAGCAGATTAAAGCTGAAAACTTAAAGGCAGGGGTAACCACTTTCTGACGACCCGAATAATTAAGAGACTAAATTTGAGAAAGAGAGAGAGAGGATGAGAGGACGAATGAATGAGATTTTAATTAAAAATCTTACAGGTGTACATATTCTTGGATATTTATATCTAAGCTTTGAATGCAATAGAATTTGAGATAACTGCTACCTAATGTTGTACGTGATTAGTACAAATACGCAATGTTTTTAGAGACCTTTTAGCCTCGTAGCATCAATGATACTGGAAAGTGAAACGGATTAAAGACGGGGAGGGGAGGAAGAGCAACCGCTTTCTGGTGACCGGAACAATCAACAGGCCAAGTTAAATGTCTGAGCAAACGAGCAAGTTTTTAATTAAAAATCTCATTCATTCTCTCACGTCCCATTCATCCACCGCTATCGTGTTTACTCCCGTAACTTACTCTCGAGATGGAAATTTCGCGAAAGAGATACGCTTTTTTTTAAGGGCAAATGTAATGGTGAAAAAATATCGTAATTTTTTCATAAATCCCCGTAAAATCTTCTTGTCTCTGATATCGAAGTGAAGGAAAAACCCCGCGCCCAATTCGCGGTGCGAGGTCGTGCCGCGACGCAGGTTAAACGCGCGTCCAGCAGCGCCGAATTAATGATTACATCGTGCAGCCGCGTGTACAGCATCGAGGAATATGGTAATCCTGCAAGATTTAAAGCCTCTTCCGCGCTGCTGCGGACTAGGTTCCGGAACAACGACGGGACAATTACTTCGCGCTTCGATGAGGACAATCGACTGTACAGGATGTCCCAAAGCTCACATGTTTGGTCCCTCGGTCATTTTGTTTATTTTTATTTTATTGAAACTGATCTTTTTCTATTATATGTTACATCTTTAGAGACTATGAAATAATTAGTAAAATTATTCTAGTTATATTATATATTCTAAACAAAATAAATGTATCTAGAGTTTCTGGTTAAGTATTCAGTGTAAAAAAGTTAAAGTTAAGTAGCTGAAGAATATTTTAAAAAAAATTTTGTCATATTTTCTATATATACATTTCTAAAATTTAATTTATTAATGTTATTTAATTATTGAAGCTATATATGTAAAATTTTTGATTTTTTTGGCATTAAAATTACCGTCATTTTTTCGTTTTTTGTAAAAAAAATGTATGGACTTATGGAGCAACCTGTACAGGGAAGAGTGCGTGTCAGGTTTGATAAATGCCATGCACTTGGGCGGCCAGAGTTATTAGCCGTACACCGAAGTTGCTACAGCAGATATTGTGGGGTTTCAACAGTCTCGTTGACAATCTTCTCCATTCTACAATGTCGCAATGATTACGTGATCGATGAAATCATATCCACATCCCTATCTATTAGGTATTTGATGAAACACACATAATCCAATCTCTGAGGCATGTGCAGCAGCATCATCGGCAGATTAAGAAATGCTGATATAATTCTCTGAAAAGCTCTCGCGAGGCAATATAAAAGACTCTGTATGTGTAACGAATAAATTTTAGGGACTGTATACTAACTGTTATAATGCAGTATAATTACATCGAAAAACAATGCGCGTCATACGCCATGCATCGCGCAAACATGGCATTATTTACTCTTTCGTTAATCAACTAATTAGCCAATTATCCGAAGCTTGCTATTATCCGGAGTTTGTTATGGCGGAAACATTTTCAGTGGAACATTATAACGGAAAATAATATCTCCTCTGCGAAAAACTCGGCGCTTCATTAATTTCCTAAACAACCGCGCGTTATAGAGAATGCACTATGCGTATAATAAATCCGGCAAAAATGGAGGAGACGAATGGCTTCGATATAAAAACGCGGTAACTGACATTTTTATCGAAAATAAGTGGGCGTATGCGTAAAACGTGAAAGAAAAATAGATCCGTGATTAAAGCGGAAAAATTCGCGGTATTCTGTGTAAACAATGTTGGAATGTGTTCAACAATATTTTCTTCAACTGTTACATTCTGATATCCTGCGCGCGATGATAAAAGTATCAGTTGTCTGTATAGAGGTTTATTTAAAGAGTATCTATTAAATATTCAAATATCTCGCAATATTTAATTGTTAAAATATCCATATGTGTTTAATCATTGATTAATCATTACGACGTATTTTTATATACTTTATATTGTGTTACAAGTTTTTGTTATTTCCCCAAGGGAGATGCTTTTCCATAAACGAAAAATAATGTTGTTTCCATGTTATATAATGTATTCCCAACAATCTGTTTTCATACTAAAATGAATTTTCCTTTAACAGCAAATAGCGATGATATTTAAAAATATTCAGAAATCTGAATATTGAAATGCATTGATTATGTGACTGCTCGTTAAATCGATCGATTGTTTCAAAACTTTCGTGAAGGAATTTATAATATTACGAGAAGAAGGGGGAAAACACAAAGGAAGTTTAGATACATCAAATAAATGTTCGTAATTTGTTGTCAAAAGAGTATGAATAAAATATCACATATTAAAGTCTCATATATTTATATTATTTTAAAGTTTTTAAAATAATATAAACTTTTTTTTTAATTTCTGAAACTTTCTCGATCAATTTGGTGAATCACTAGATAAAGAGATGAGTACAGAAAAAAGTTTAAAAAGTATATTGACGTTGGTATAATTTTATTAAAACTATTAACAAAAGGGTGTAAACAAAGATATTGCTCTGAATATTAAATTATTATTTCATCGAATATTTACATATTAACTATGGGTAGCTTCGCTATCACCGCGTTTTTATTTCCCCATTGTCGCTTAATCCGCGCAGAATGGCATACGATATCAACGGCGCCTTCATGCGCAACCCCGTGAGAAAACAGCATCCAACTCCACTGTGTGGCTGTGTGTTTGCATTTCCTGTGGAACGAGCTGCGATGATCCACGGTGGTGCCTGTTGAAATGCGGCAGTCTTCCTTCTTCCACTCGGTCTGAATAGGCGCGCAACCGCTGAATAGGAGATGCTCTGCGTTCACTCGCGGCTGGCCTGAATTTTCAGCTACGAAAATACTGCCGAGCAGCTCAAGCAGAGAGAGAGAGAGAGAGAGAGAGAGAGAGAGAGAGAGAGATAGAAACGTAAAAGCGAAAGAGCGCGGGGGCGAAAAGTCTAGGATCCTTTCCTATAGCAGCTCTTACAGGGTGATTCAAAAGAAAACGTTGCTGATATACCACAAAAGAAGATAATTTCAGGTCAATTATTAAGAGATGACAATATTAATTCTATTAATTGCCAAAGAGACAATTAAGAAAATTTTCACGTATACACACTTCGCATGTATTTGTGCGATTCATTATTTCCGTTCTAATTACTTTTGTTATGATATTATCTCTGTATCACGTAAAATTAATTAAAATTAATATAATATTCTGATAATAAAATTAATTATGTTAAATTTCTCTTCCATTATCTCTTGTAATAATATTTTTGTGAAAAGAACCAGTTAATTAATTTTTGCGATAGTACTGACTCCGCTGCTTTTGATGACATTTGTTAAATCTGTGAATGAGAATAGTGAACTGAAAATATCGTGTTTTTTTTTAACTGTAACTTTGTAAATGTTTCGGTTGGCTCTTGAATCGTCTTGTAGGATGAACCAAATAGAACTTTTTGCGCATGTACGTACAGAGGTGGGCGACACACCGGAATGAGGACGGAAATACTTTAGCAGCTCCGGGGCAAGGGAAGCCTATCGTCGGGTCTTCATGAAAACCCGGAAGCTCGCTAAAAAGTAGCTTCGACTCGCTGTATATATATAATAACGGCTATTCTTGAAATTCAACGAATTCGCAAGAATCTCATTAAATGTAATTGTCCGATTATCATATCAAAATGCTGTACGATTCGACCGATCAACAGCTAATTAATAAAAACGAAATGCGAAATTAATATGAATTACCGTTATTTATACAGACGTATAGAGAACAATCTGCCTCGTTCCGCTAATAATTTCGCGAATAGTCGGGATTCCAGTTTCAATTGTTGTTCATTTATCTTTGCTTCGGCCGCATTGTATCGGCGGGAGAACTGAGATTTCAGATATTCATGGTACACGTAACGCACGTTACTTCGGAGCCACAGGCTGCATCGGGAAAGTTTCATTTCGATAAAGGCGCGCGCGGTCTCGCCCCGCGATGCGAGAGTAAGCTCGTCCGCGAAAGAACGTATGTGCGTCGCATTAATGTTGAAAGAAAAGCACTCGGGTGGCTCTCATTACGGCGCTATAGAGGAGCGCGTGGCCGGCATCTCGCCGCAATTTCTTGAAAAGCATCAAGAACAGATGCGGGGCCTCGCGACGAAATTGAAGCTATCACGGCCATGCACTCTTTTTAAACTCAATTTACGCTAACTCCAGGTTGCGCGCAAATAATAATCTTGCGACCCGACAACTCTCTCTCTCTCTCTCTCTCTCTCTCTCTCTCTCTCTCTCTCTCAATGCTAATTGACCCGACGAAAATGATTATGATTTAAATATATCGCATTACGACAAATTGATGTTGTTCAGCGTTGACGGTCATTCCCGGGCGAGGGTCATGCAAGATAGAATAGATGACCGAGTTGAGACATCGAAAGGGAACTCCGCCCAATGTGGCCCAATGCATTTATAAAGATACGAAATTAGAGACGTTCCTATTTGACGACTAGATTTAATGATGTCGTGCGACATTTATTTGGCTCGGTTTAGATAACTGCTTTGAATAAATTATGTTGCAAATTTTATGTCAATTCAATTGTTACGTATAATTATACCAATTTTATCTGTCAATATGTTTCAACATATCATTATTCATTCTTCATGTATGTATTGGCAATTTAGGATGAGCTATTCTCCTCTCTTATAAAAACTCGTTTTATATGTACAAAATATTTATGTTACGTATAATTATAGTTTGCATTCTCCATGACTATCATATTTACATGTAACAAGCTATCTGCAAGATGAATCGCAAGTATTTGCGAGTCCAGACTAATTCCAATTGAACTTATGATATTGTTTCTCCTCAGAGTTTACCGAGCGTTTTCGTCGTTTCTTGTTTACGTTTAGGGACAGCGTAGTTACAGGTGCCTCTCTCCGGACCGAGTCAGGAGAGAGCGCTTGCTATTCGCGCAACAATTTCGTTACAGTTCCGTATCCTCGCTGTCCAAAGCTATCCAATGTCTCCTCTCAACTCTCGTAAGTCAGGATGAAATATTGTTTACACGTTTCCCCTGAATGATTCAACCTTGCACGGCCTCTCTCAAAGCGAAGACGGAGTAGACAGGCTTCTCGACTTCGTTCGTCACTCATTCGGTGAACGGTTTCTTTTTTTTTTTCAGGGAAAAAGATTGCTTACATAATTTAATCTTCCTTTACTTTGGACTTTCATCGCGCGAGAGTGAGATGCTCGGGAGGTGAAACGGCATACATCTCCCGCCTTTCCCCGAAACGAGGTTCTCGCGATGAAGCCTCGAGCATCCTCTCTCTTTCTCTCCCTCTCCCTCTTCCCCCCCCTCTCTCTCTCTCTCTCTCTCTCTCTCTCTGTCGGTGTATGCTCGCAGTACCAACCCCCGTGCCCCGTGCCCGCGTTCGTACGCGTTCGCAATATACCTACACGCGCGTGACACGGCGCGCCCGCTTGTTATAACGCGCACGACAAATCCCGAGCTGCCGGAATTACGGATTAATGAACGGTCTCGTTATGCGACGCGAGTATGCCTTGTTTATCGTCGACCGTTCTATCGTAGGAAGCGATATGGCGCCCTTGGAAATCGATAGTCATTAGCGTGCGCACGTATATGCGGCGGGGCCGCAAGTATAGAGACGTACACGTGAAATACGCACGCGTTTGCTTTCAAATATACCCTTTTTTACGTGCATGTATTATATATGTACGCCCCGCAATATCACGCATACGGGGGAGGGAGGGGGGGGGGACTCGTGTAATCATTAGATTGCGCAAATTGTGTATATAGCGTGTATACGTGCGCAGACTTCGCGACCGTTTCTAAAGGGATACGCTAACGACGACGAGAGAACGAAGGATGAGCAGAATGACGTAGTTAGACCGTGTAGAATCACGGTGGAAAAGGGCAGGGAGGAGGGAGGAGGAACGACAGTGTCACCGACAGGCTCCTCGCGACGAGCACCGCGAGAAAACTTTAATGCACGTTGCCCGAGCTAGGGTTGTCATAGTCCGCAAATGCGAGCTAATTTAAGTTAATTCGTCGCGACGTCTGTCAGAACGCACAAACTGTGCGGCTGGAAAAAGAAATTCGTACGTTTTCCCCTTTGTCCTTTCACATCCCTGTATACCGCGTTGCTGCGCGCGCTCCCAAATTTCTTAGCGTCTTCCACCTTCGGATAACATTCGCGCGCGCGAAAAAGATCTATCGTGTCCGACTGTTTCAAGTTTTATCAGTAACTTGATATCTCGCTCGGAAAGTCCTAAAATATTTGCTGGTCTCCCTCTCCCGGGAGAATATGATATTCCTCGCACGTTGAAGTACGAAGGAGCGGAAGTAATAAAAGCGCGGTCAATATCGGGAGAGAGATCCAATCAGCAAACGGGGGCTTTATCACTATTCGCCTCGTCTTATCCGAGCACCCCTTCCTCCCCTCCATTCGCCGTAGCCGATTGGTTAGCTGTAATAGCTCTCCCTTTAAAAACCATCAACGCTTCAATATTTCTGCCTGAAGATCTCCATTTCCATGCCTCTCCATTTCCCGTCACGCAATCGTTCTTGCCCCATTAATGAAGCGGATCTAATTCTATCGTGGTTCCGTACTTCTTTTTTTATGAAATAAAAATATAAATGAATATATATTTTATAAACAATGTGATAATGCTGAGAAAGCTAAAAAAAAAGATGCTACGAATAAGAACAAGCTTTTGCACTTTGAGAGAATTTAAGTAGCATTACCGCGGCGGCGGAAGAGTCGAGATGGGTCCTATTAATACTTTTTAACACAAATACTTATTTTCTGTCATTAAAAGCCGCCATTTTTTTAATTAAGAAATCTAATAATTAAATAAGACATGTTTAAAATGACGAAAAAAGTTACATTAATTTGTATTAAAACTTTAGTTGAGCTATGTATAAAGCGTAATGAAAAATTAGAGCACATTTAATTATATGTATGCAATATTACTTGCACTTCAAATATTTAATGTAATTAACGTTTTATATTTACAAACATCGTTTATAAATATATTCATATTTATAAATGATGACGTATGTAAAATATATTTACATAAAATGTCATCGTTGAAACTTTTACTATTAAATTATCATTAAAAAAACATTTGTATATACTGTTCGAGTCTCTCTTTCTCTCTGCTTTTATAATCAAATTATCTTAATTGCTCGGCTCCTGTTCTTGAGAATTAAGGGTCCATGCTGAAGGTCCTCGTGGAAACCGCGTTGGAAGGCGCGGGTTGAACGGAAGAGGGTCGGATATCCTTTTTGCGGCGGACACCGTTTTTCGTTCCACGCTTTTTCCCCTTCCTTCGGCCCATTCCTCCCCTTTCTCGCGTCGGTTACGACGACGGCTTTCATCCAATTTCCCCTTGTCTTGAGGAGCTTCACGGCCCCGCATGGCCGGTGCTTAAATGGAAGTGCTCTTTCGTGCGGCATTCGACACCCGCGAGACCCATTGTCAGCCCCGAGATTGACAGGGTCTCTCTCCTACGCGTCCAGGGCGCAGTGATTTTCTCTAAAGTTGCGCCTTCACGACCGACCGACGTCATCCCCTGACAGTTCTCTTTTTTTTTTATCGCTGTCCCCATCTTCGATCCCTATGCCTTCGACATTTCGCAAGAGTTTGCCCTCGCACCGAGTCTTCGTTCTATTAATCGGTTAATACTCACGAAGTTCGATCGCCGGGGCAGGGAAGGCACGGAATGAAGTACATCCCCGTCAATGTGAACCCTCATCGAAGCATCGACCTTCCTCGGTGCCCGGAGTTTCAAGTTAATGCAACCGAGCTCGTATCATTTCCGAGTGTTTCGCGACGTCAGAAATCTATTACCGCGAGATTGGACGTCTGCAACCGCGTTTGAAAGATGGCCCCGGCGGCTGTGGTACCCTCGGCTGGTGGGGCCCGGAAAAGTTCGACCGCAACCCGGAGCAAACTGTATCGAACTCCAAATTACTTGGCCGCGTAAGGATTCACTTTGCGCGTTAACGAACTAGAAGTTGAGGCGCGCGGTGTATTACCCCGGTATACCGTTTGAGGAAGCCTCGCGCACGAATAAAGGACCCGCGCGACCGCAAACATTAGTTACAGTTAATTAAGGCTTACGGGAGCCCCGTTTCACATGCCCGCTTTTTAGAGACAGAATTAGAAGCGTCGCTCGAACGAGAGAGAGTTCAATCCGAATTATACGGCTCGCTCCGAGCTTACTGTTTGCTGTGCAATAAGTCAAATTTCCGGATACGCGCGGTCTATTCCCAGCGCAACGCGAGCGCCGAGAACAGCTCTCTCCGCGTAATAAATTATACACATCTTAACCGTAGAAACCGCCGGTGTCGTCGAGGCAATTTTCCAACGTCGATCGATACGACCGGAGGCTCGTCTACACGTCTCTCCTGGCCTTATCACCTGCTCCGGAATAATCGGCCGCTAGGTTCATTCCCGCGGATTACTCTGAAGATCCCGCGCGCGTGATCGAGCGTGTTGCTTATCCGCGAGAGAGGGCGAACCGGGTTACAATTAACTTTTAATGAATATTTATGACGCGCCGGCCGGCGGAAATTACGTCGCTCATTGAGTTAAAACCGCAGACAATAGGGCTTATTTGCCGTTTCCACGCGCAACCCGGCGCGCGTTGCGCCCCGAGAAGTCGCCGAGAACTCGGTCGCGCCCGCCCGCCGCCGCTGCGAACAAGACGTGTACACCGTGGCAAAAAGTTGGCAACGAGTTTGCGAGGAGCTGGCTTTGCGACCGAGGAAAATGCCTTTCCTTCGCGCACCGTGCGTGCATGAAAAGATACGGAACTAAGGTACCGTAGAAATAGACGACAGCGTTACGAGAAATTACACCGTGGAATTGTTGTCACGAAATATTCAGAAACTTGAAACAGATTTTCTTGCATTTTCAGAAGTATACTGTGCTTTGCCAAGAAGATTGTCAATTTTTCGAAAATGAAGGGAATTTCATTGACGTCTTAAAAAATTATAGTTAACAGTCTAAACTCTATTCTACAATTCTAGCAAATAAATTCAAAAGTTTGTCTCTTTTGTCATATTTATTATTTTTTAAATGTAATAATCTTTCTCCCAGGAAAGATGGTATTCTATCATTACTAATATCAATGATATATACCGCACTTTGGAAAGAATAGCGGCTTCTCAATTTTTGGAGAGTTTTGACAGTCCCTTAAAAAAATTATAGCTAAAATTCCATTTTACAGCATATAAATTTACGTCTTCTTTCTTTTTATTTGTTATATTTATTATTTTTTTAATATAACGATCTCTTCCCCACGATGTGCGCGGTAACGAAATTCTAATATCATGAATTATTCGATTTGTATTTTATTTACCTCACTTTCGCGATGTTAATCGTCGTTTGATAGTCGATCCCGGGAGGCTGTTTCCAAACCTGTAGCGAGGAGAGCGCGCAGAAATACACATACGTACACATTTAGTGGCGTGCGTGAACCGGTTTTAGGTAAGAGAGGATGCGCGACTTCCGACCCGGTTGCGCACCCGCGGGACGTGATCCGCGGGGAAAACGGTTGAACGCGAAATGGCACGGAACGTCGGTGCGATACAGCCGCAGCCGGGCTGCGTGGAGCAAATTTTCCCGCAGGTGCACGCGCGATACGGCATTTATGGCATTCGCGATGACGTTGGCCGAGGGGAACAATAGCCGTATCCCGGTTTCGCGGGTTGCGCTGGATGAACTTAGCGAGCAAAGATAAAGCATCCTATCGCGGGAGGATCCGCGATAGATAGCTATATACGTATGCTTGTACATATATATACCCCGAGATTACGCTTAATTCTCTGTGTACCTACGGGATCCGCCGGATCCGCGTTCCTATTTGACAGATATACATTCGATCCATAAAAGAGATACGATCGCGTGACTTCGCGACAAGAGATCGATCTCGCGTAAGTAATTGAAAGATTCTGTCTTCTTATTCGATTTAGTTCTATAAAAAAAATGGATTTGCCAAGGGACACGGGAATTTGATAAATTTAGACAGCAGCCGAGATAGATGGAGTTAAATATTTCATGCCCCGCCCAAAACGATGATCTACTTTCAATCCGAAAAAAAAACAAGGTTTCGTTAGTCTTTATTTTTACACAGAAACAGATTGAAATTTTTTACGGTTTATTTTTTTGCATTATTACGTTTTCGATAACGTTATTTATTAACGCGATTCGTGAATAGCGATAGAACGGCATTATATTAAGGTGTTATCGAGATTCATGTTCACGAACGGTTACGTCTATAATTGGATGCTTTAATGGTGCATCTTTAACGGTGTCGAATGGCGCATATGCCATTCAGCGACGATTGGCATGTCCTACATGACGATTACCTACCGTTATAAGCAGATTTACATAGACGTGGAATATGTGGAATTTTGCTCCGAAGTGACAGCTAAATCCACTAATATCCGCCAACATGCTAATATGATTTGTAACTCTCCTGTGCACCGAGTGTGTGCGCCGTGGATAAAGCCGCGCTGAATCTACACCCATTTCGTCGATACGACTGCCTGTTAATATTATTATTAGTATTATTATTGAATAAGCGAAAACACATTTGCGGTGCATGGAGGAGGGAGAGGTGCACGCAATTCCGCAAAGCAGGTTAATCTGCTTAAGATACACGTATTTCTCATCCTTTGAAAACAAATTCATATGTTGCAACAATATAGTATATATATATATGTACGCATATACATATTATATATACATATATTAATGTAGGTTATACAAGTAGCGCATGAACATATATGTTTAGTGTTTGGAACGAAGTTTTGAATTACATGAAGATATAAATACATAATTGTTCTAATTAATTATTAATTATTATACATTACTTATCACAATCATTATTTATTATTAAAAATTGCTGCTAATAATTAATTGTTATAATTATTAATACATAAGACTTTACAATCGCCTGTTAAAATTTACTTTTACTTACCAAATTTATTATATGCCGGATTCCGTTGACAGATTGCTAAAATAAAATGTAAATAAATGCATTCGCTCTTTCACGTCGTTTCCGATAACGTAATCAATTGCGTAAAAATTATTGAAATTAATGTACACATTAAAAGCAAGGTACAAGCTGTTAGTCACTTAAGAATCTACCACGTTGCTAAATCAATCATTTTCTTTCAAGAAAATAGATCTGTCATCTTCGTAATTTTTCCTTACTATCGCTCACAAATAGATTATTGACGATGATTAATTTGATCGTAGACTTGTCGGTCGGTGTCCGGTAAACACCGGTGATGATCGATTATCGAGCGCGATTGATTCCGAGACAGCCGGAAGTAAGCGCCGCGCGGAGCCGCGGCGAAAAGAGGATGACGTGATACGCGTCAAAGGGTTAAACGTCGCGGCAACATTACAGTTGCATTAATTAATCGGGCATGCTGGGAAACTTATCGCTAATGAAACGGTCGCTTGATTAAGATGCAAACGAGACGCTTCTCGCGTACGTGCACGTAGCCACGCGCGTCGGCTCCGGGCCTCCGGCTCTCTCTCTCTCTCTCTCTCTCTCTCTCTCTCTCTCGCCTCGTTTTAACCCTTATACTCCCCTCCCCTCCGCGCCTCCCCGATTGCGAGTCCATAAATCTCAATCCGTAAACTCAAACACCGGCGGAATTGCAAATCGTAAGTAACAAACTGCGGCGCAAAGACTCGCGGCATCACAACGAGCGACAGGACGGATAACCACCCTCTCGCTCTTTGAAGCGGGAGCAAGAATGAGAGAGAGAGAGAGAGAGAGAGAGAGAGAGAGAGAGAGAGAGAGAGAGAGAGAGAGAGATCGGTAAGGCGTCTCGGTACCGCCGTCACCATCGCCACCGTCATCCTCCGCCCCGCCGCCCACCGTCGCGTCGCGCCTTTGTCAATATTAGGTTTCCCCGTGATTACGTAATAAAGTAAACGTCGTTTTAACCCCTTTAGTCGGCGCGCTATCGACCGCCGCTCGAATTAGTTCGGTGCAAGTCATGTAAATTAGTCCCGAGCCGTAACTCAGGGGGTGGAAATTGGGGAAAGTGGTGGCGGCGGCGGCGGCGGCGGCGGCGGCGACAGCGGCGGCGGCGGTGGCGACGGTGGCAACGGCAACGGCAATGTCGGGGGCAAGGCGGCCTTATTGCCGGTGGCGACGGGTTAGAATGTCTGAAATATTACTCCGGCAATCGGGCTGTCTGGGCGCGATGGCGACGGCGGCGACGGTCGCGGTGCGATTAAGTGAGTTTCTTTCTTGCTGAATGGAGACGTCCCCAAGGTAACGGGCTGACCAAATTGCAGGGACGGTATCCCACATATTCCCAATTGGATTATTCACGCGGGCGAGGCCGTGCGGACCCACCAAACGCTAATTTTGCATGAACCAACGATATGTGGTTTAGATGGCTTATTTAATAATAATTCTGGAATGCGTTCTCTCTGATCTGATTTAGTCGTGTTAAAAAAAAAAAGACAAGAAAGATAAAAGCCAAATACGATATTTTACGTGCTGAGTTACAAGCTTGTTCTACCTTTGCGTCACTTACGATAAAAATCACCATCCAATTGAATCGGGAAGTTTGGGGAAATCCCATTTATTCGATAAACCAGACTCCTCAAGATGGAAAAAGATATTGTTGTGTAGGGTTTCTGTTGGAACTGGAATATTTGTGCACACTTACTCCACGCGAGTTACCGAAGCTTGTGATGTTTCTATCTTCGATCTGAGTCTACACGATAAGAATATGATAACTCAATTTCGTGAGAGAGAAATGAGATATACCCCGCTTATAATATTCTCTAGATTCAATTTGTTTTTTTACGTAGCGTTCGAAACATTATTCAGTTTGTCAAAAACTTTTTTTTTTACTTCCTGCATTTGTAATTTTTTCTGTGTGTCGATCAATATAAATATTGAGGGTATTGCAAGAAAGTATAGTAATTTTCGGCAGCCGCGATATAAGATAGATGTTTGTCCCAAAATAGCAGTAAAATCCTTGTTTTATTTCAGAAAGCGCGCGCGCTTTATCCGTCAATAAATTCATGATAAAGCTGAAATTACGAGCGATTGAGGTATATGGAGCGTATGCACGCGGCATAATTCTGTAATCGATCTTGAATTATTGAGTGGAAGTAAAACTGTAGGGCGGAATAATATCGGCGAGGATTTCACTGCGGGCAGCAAGATAGGAATCGGCTTTAATTAATTTCATTATGTGCTCTCATCGCCGGATAGCCGGAACCTATCGAGATGAAGAGGGGAGGGGGGGGGGAGGCGGGAGGGAGGAGGACGGTTTGTGGGAGCGGGTTGCAAAAATGCAACACCACCCTTTTTAATTAATAAATGTCATTTATGAGGCGGATACCCGTCCGTTACTCCGATTGATGCTATTCAAGACCGACAAGTTTTCGCACAGCATCCCCAAGCTCTCTGTGTTCGACGTCACGTCGGAATACGCCGTCCTCCGCGAATAATTACCGCGGATCCGCAAATGGACGTGCGCGCAAATTACTTTAAAAGAACGACGAAGATAGATCGTTTCCGTACGGATATTTTCGGTCCATACAACTTGTGACGCTTATCGCCGTCCATATCACGCCGTAAATCAAGGAACTTCCATAATGCATGGTCCTATAAATACAATGGCCAAAGCCGCCTCCGACGGCGGCAGGGGTATACGCAACGGCGGCAACGTTTACCATTACCGATTTGCGCGCGGCGCTTCCAGTATCCGCAAAACCATCGTTCGCGGTCATTTTGCGCCGTTATCGACAATCGCCTTACTCGCGCCTCTATAAATTCTCAGTCACATCGCGTGCAACGTACGGGTATAGTCGGGGGCAACGCAACGGGATCCGCAATTTTCCCCGGGTTCAACGCACCCTCGGATGAAAATCTTTATCCGCGCGCGCGGCTATTGGAAAATTCAGAGGACGCGCGAATAATAGCATTACGACGCGCTCCGCGTCAAGTACGGATGTTTGAGTTAAACCTCACGAGCCGATACGCGTCCAATATCGAAGACAATAATATCTACTCAATATTATATCTATCTCGGAATAATTGTAATTTCTCTTGGAATTCGTAAAAATTGATTTTTGAGATACGTATTAGCATATTATACAAATTCCCCATTCCATTATAATATAATAATATATCATAATGTAATTGACTTTAAAGCATATTAAACATAAGAAAAGATTAGTCGATCGAATAATCGTGATAATAATATTAATTCTAATGGCAATTCTTTAATGGTATTAAATCTATTATGATTCTAATGCCATTAAAGTGAAGAGAATACCGAAAACTATTCGATATCAAAAGCTGGAAGTCAATATTTCAGTGGTATATATACATATACTCGGCGTTCTGTATATATGTACAACCAGCGACAATTTTCTGAATAACTTCAATTCCTCGTGTGCGAGCGAAGTGCGCGCCGATGATGTATCGCTTTATAACAAAGAGGATTTATCAACGTCAATTTGGCGTGCAGGAAGGTACGCGTCTTGCGGCCAGCGACCCGCTATAACGAAGAAACGAGCGGTGGTCGAGGGCAGCCGGGCGGTTAATTTTACTCGCGCCGTTATCGCGGGGACGTTAGAACAACGAGTGGGGTTAATTAATTGCGGACCTTTTTTAATTTGTCTTGCTAGACGCCGGGATTACCGCGAAATTTTTAAACCGATACATCCAGTCGAGAAGCGGAAGCGGTAAATTGGAGATACTTTGTTGAAATGCGAAAGGGGACTTGGGAGAAATTTATTTAACTCGGAAAAGTCTACGATGATAAAGAAATGTGATGATAAAGCTTGTACTTGGGGGGAAAAAAAACCTCTCAGTTTGGACGAAAAGAAACTTATACCGTATATTGTCCAAATTATTATTTTATTTCGGCTTGATACATTTCTTTTTGTACATGGATGTACATGGCGACTTAGGAAGAATTTACATACGGAAAAGAATCCACGAATGCTCATTGCTAAGTCGCCTTGAGAAACACTTGAATCATCCTGAAAAAGAGCGCGCAAGATGGGACGCAAGATTAATTGTCCCCGCTCTAAATTAAGTTATTCACTTTGTTATGGTACCTGAGCTATCGCACGGCAAGATACATGGCGCGTGATAAAGTAGTAAGAGAGCGGAAAAGAGAGAGCGCGGTAGGATTAATGAGGAGAGGGAGAGTTTATGATCCCACGCTTAAAATTCGTCATACCGGCTATATGACTGCAAAGGGGATGCGGGAGCACCTTTTCAATTCGGCATGTATCTTATTGCTCGAAGATTTTCTGTCTAGACGAATTTATTATTTCTTTGTCCGCGTTTTAAGGTAATAAAATTTTATTTCTGTTTAACTGAAAATACCTGTTATTTTTAATATTTTTTTCAGTTGATTTGGAACGTTTAGTGTAAAATAAAAATAGTATTGACGTTTTATATCCATTAAGTTAAATCAAAACCGTGCTAATAATTGATTTTAAATAAAATGGTTCTAAAAATTCTTACCAATGCAAGTTTTGTGAAACGTTTCAATATTTTTTTTACAAACAATTTACAAAAGAATAGGAAGTGTCGGGCGTTATTTAACCAGTGAATTGAATAATTTTCAGTCAACCCGTTGGAGGTGAAAATAATTGACGGAAACCGACCGCTGTCGGCGGGCAAGAAGTACGACTTGGTCTGCACAACTTCCGGTTCCAGGCCACCAGCCGGCGTCACCTGGTGGAGGAACGGTCAGCGCTTAGTGGATTCCAAGGAGACCGTAAGTGTGTTCCTTGATGGAACAATTTTCGTCCTTGCGCCAACATACATTCCACCCAAGTATTCTCGGTGGCGCATAAACTCGAATTTGCAGTCTTAGGGATAAGAGAGAATCTCTTGATCCCTTTATCAAGGATATCGGGTTAATGCATATTCACGTGGATAGTTAACTCTTTTAAACCAGAAAATAGAAGCGTAGTATTTCTTTAAAAAAAAATCATATATTATACTATTATTTCTTGCAGTAATGCGTTGCTTTTCCGATTGTTATATTTTTTGCAATAAATGTAAACGTGAACAAATGTTACAATAATCAAGTTAAACTATCCGCATAAATGCCAAGTTAAGCTACTTTATCGTCTATGCTCTCTAATATATTAAAAACGCATCTGTCACCGCCGGAAAGTTCTGTTCCTACGCGTGTCTAAACTTTCGGAATTTTTCTCACATATTTACTGTGTTTTCGCCAAACTGTAGAAGATATCACGAGAGTTTCCGAGAGAGACCTTTTTCCTCTATTTTTATTTAATTTATATTTAACTTAAGAAGAGGAAGAAGAGACTTATCTGATGTGAATATATATATATATCAGAAAATACGAGAGAAACGTGTAATTATATAACCTTTTCCAAGTAAAATTAATATATTTTTGGTCGTGTGTTATTGACGATACATTTAGTATCAGATTAATCTCTTCATTAACGAAAAACGATTAATCTCCCGTTGCGCCTCAACTCATCTGGCTGACATGTGTCTCCTAATTTTGCGGCAAAGCAATTTCCACGTCCAATTTCCGGGGATTTAAGCGTCGCCAAAAAAGACATAGGCCGATTACGTGATTGACTGCCGTTTATAGTGAAGAGTGCCGTGCAAGGATTATGTCTAATTGATAGGAAATAAAACTATCCTTCAGCTATCTATAACGTCGAGACATATTCCTATTGAACGTCACGTTTAATGCATGACGCGGCAATGATTTAATGAGACTGAAAACGTTAAGAATATTTTCAATGCATTATCCGCTTACTGTTGTAATTGTGTTATTCACAGCTGATTTTGCTCATGTATTAATTTTCTGCTTTTTGTTTTATTTTATTTATCATCTATCTATTTTATTGAAGATTTTTTGGAGAATTTTTTTTTTTACAGAATTAAATATTACTTTCCAGATGAAATTAGGTAATACGCTAGTTAATAACTAGCGTATTACTAGGAATCAGTTTTTTCTTTTCCTTTTTTTAACAGAAAGAAAAAATATTGGAACAGTTGCTGGCAATGTTGTAAAACAATTGTTTATTGAACAGTTCGAACGTTTGGTTCACAAAATACCAAATTCCCTCCATATAAATCTTGCATCGATTCGCCGTGGAATTGAAAATAAAATGAAAAAAAGTTAGAAACTGCTTTATAACGACGTTACACAATCGAGTCATACACTGTGCTCCGATAAAAAAGCGTAACATTTCGTCGTTACGGGATTAATCAACGGCAATGAAGAGGTACGTCGCAAATATCGATAAATCTAATTACGGCGCGCAGCTCGAATAAAGAATATATCTCGCCGGGGCGATTACGATGATACTTGATCTACGAGAATGGAATCTTCTCTCTCGCGCGCGTGTATCCTCTCTCTCTCCCTCTCTCTATCCCTTCCGTTCCGATACAATTCATTAATTCATTCAATTTCATTCCGTGCGCGCGGCGAAATAAATTTCGATTTAACGTAAATCGAACGCTCTAACCGGGGCGCGGCGTTTCTGTCGCGAGAAACGGATGAAGGTATTTCGTATACAAAGCAAACAAACGTCAATGGAAACGCGGATTAGCGAACGAAATGAAAGAACGTACTTTCGAATAAATTGACCCGTTGTCGGGCGAAATCGAGCATCGGCCGCTGTTTATTCTACTTCGATTTCCCCCGTGCCAACCCCGATAAAACGCGGGGGTGCGCGCGGAGTGCGCGAGGGGACGTAGTGCACACGGACACGATGCGCAAACAACGCGACGCGCACGTCGTATCCGCCGCGTTTTGATCCGCACTTAAGACGACGACGTAAATATTTGCCGGGTAGCGGCGGATTAAGGACGCGGGGAGAGCGACGACAGCGACGGGGACGAAGGGCCCGCGACGCTGTGCGCGGGACAGAGAAAATATTGTTTCAAAGTCGATACCCCCCCGCGCTATACGGCGACGCGACACTGGAGATTGTTTCGCTGCTTATGTATAAGAAAGTTAAATACAGAAGCGAGACGGGCCGAAGGGGAGGAAAATACGGGAGAACCGGTATAATCCACGGTGGAATGTCGACCGAGTACGAGAGAGGAGGCCCGTTCCTCTTCTCACTTTTCCCGTAATCACGCAGTTTCACGGCGCAGTTTCTTCATCCCCATTCCTCTCGGCCTCGCGCGATTACGCAACCGCGTGCAAAAATAGCTACCCTAAAAAATATAGTTATGATAAACACAACACCCTCGTAAACGAGGGTTTCGCAACGTGGAGTAATTCCTCCCCCCCCCCCGCTCTTCCCTCGCTCGTATCGTATCGCGGAATTGCAGCAATTATGTTAATCGATTCGACCTTCCCCGGAATGCGCAGTCGGAAATATATTTTTAATGGATGGCGCATCTCATTTCGTAATTATCTTTGCGCGCGCGGGCCACCGCGTGAAACGGCGTGAAGCCCACCGCCGCCGCCATCGAAACGAAATTAGAGCGCGAGAGTCCCCTGCCGTTGATTTATCCCCCCCCCCCCTCCCCTGCCCTCCGACAAGACGCGAAATTTATTATTCGCGCGCGCTCTCTGCCCCGCGATTATTTTTTAATCACGCGACAGAATCGCGGGCGGGGGGTATTATCCCGCGTCCCGTGCGTTACATCCGTCGCGTCGCATCCTCTCTCGCGCGAGATTGAAGGCTCGCTCGGCTGTGCGCGCGTCCACTTTTTCCTGCAATGTCACGGGAAAGTTGAAAAACCGCCTCGGAATATTTTGAGATTTTATGAAATATTTTGCTTTATATTTCGTTCAGGGATATGAGTAATGTGGGCGATGCGTTTTTTTTTCTGACTGCGTCCCATGCGCTATAATTCCAGTTTTATGCGAAGAGTGTAATTCCTAAACTCGGTTTATTGGACGGAGCGAGCGTTTGCACGGGACGAGTAAGGATATTTAATTCACGAAACGTAAAGCAGAGTTATTACGGGTGCTTCATAATCCATGAACTTGATTTTTCGTTAACTACGGAACTTTTAAATAGTGTAAAATTGTAAATTACGCTTGATTTCGGTACGGGAGTAACGATATGTTATTTAAAATATAAAATATGGTGCGGAAGAGAGAGCGAAACTTTTGAATTTTTCATGATTTGCGGCAAACAAGTCTCACTTGATGTCGGCCTGAATGAATTACTTGGATTTTATCTTATATCGAGTTATCAAATTGACGAGGCGCGATATAAATTTTGCTACACAATTTTATCCGGAGATAATAGCCGCTCGACAAAGTAGTTTTCACTTTGATATCGAAACAGATAAAGGAAGAAAAAAATATATAAATTTCGCGTTTCTTTCGACACCTCGGGGCTATTTGAAAAGTATTTGCTCGGACAACAAAGAGAAAACAATTCTCATGCGAATGTTTCGTATATACACTGATCGATTGTTATAAAATTGGTACACGCGTATTGGTTTACCCTCGCGCTTCGCCCGATTTGTTCTGCGATCAAAATCGATAGTAAAGAAAAAAATTCGCTTTCCGTCATTAATACGCGTTATTTGCTCGTCCCTGGCACTGCCAGCAAACGACGGCCGGGTCACTATTTACAGAACGCTAACTGGCAAATAATTCATTTACGGAAAAGGCGGCTTTGCCATGTTTTTATCCACCCTCACGTGCGCTCGAAAACCCCCTCCGATTGTCCGGATAGACAGAGATAAATTTCGGCGATCGTATCGACGGGGTGGTTAACCGGCCACTCGACGTATCCCGGCGTCCCATTAAGGCATCGATTCGCCTTAATTACGAGCGCGAATTCGCGGAATCGCCCCGCGACGCTCTGATTTAAATTATTCGACGCCTCTAACGACGCTTTTACCGCGGCCTCGGGCATGGCGCGATAACGATAATTCTCGCGCCATGCCCTCGCAGTGAGACACACTTGCGCGCGGACACCGGATGCACGTGCGCGAGAGGGAACCTTATTTTATGGTCACTTTAAGGAGCTGTACGAGCCGTGGTCGAGCTTGCAAATTACATTGAGTGCGCGCCCCGACGGTGTAAATCGAATCGGAAGTCCTCCTCGGGCGCGCGGCTTTCCACGGAGGTGCGCGTCTGATTATTCAGTGGTGTCTACTACTTGATCGAGTTACGTAAAACGAATCGATTATCGACGGTTTCAAATCGAATGTTCTAATGACCGTAAATATAAATATTTCTTGCTGTTAATTTTTTTTTACAATTTTTTGTTCCCCGCTTTTAAAGAATGAAATAAAGTCTAAAGAAAATGTTGGATTATTTGTTAATATTTAAAGAAATTTTTGCTGTGAAAGACGGATGTATGATACGCTTCATACTAATAATAAGTAATTGTTAGACGGAAAATTGGAAACATCCTCATTAAAAGAAAATAAGAATTTATTTATAAAGAAGCTCTGTGTATATTTTGAAAAAATTATTCTTTAATAATAAAATTGAGAGAAGCAATACGTCAAAAGCTATGTTATACGACGCATTATTATCCGTACATTTTAGAAGTTTCATCATGTACAAGATAAAGTTTCTTAGATAAAGTCTCTATTGATAGATGCGTTTTTGATATATTAGATAAATAAGGCAGTATGTGATATAAACAACCTAGAAAAATAGGAAAGCGCGGGATCCCTTATTTACTGTTTGCGCACTTCCTCGCACAAGTTGCGGAAATTAATCAGGCACACGTACATTGAATAATTCAGTGAAACCCCGTCATAATGACGGTTCGGTCCCCCTCCAAAAAAAAAGATAAAGACCACTTCTTTATTGTTAGAAAATAGGCCGATCCCTCGAGGAGGGTAACGAGAGATTGATCGGGAATTTCGGGAATATATATATATAGCTAGAGCCGACCCTCCAGGCCGGGTGATAGATACGCTTTTAATATATGGGGGGATAGGAGAGTTGAACGTCGGCGCCATCGATGACAGCGCGAGGTGGATAGGCAAACGATCGTTTCGATGAGGAAAAAAGAGAATAAATGCCGACGAGTGTCGGCGTGGGTGGACAGGCGAGGGGAGGAGGGTTCACGGAGGCCCCGGTGAACGTTATCATAATGTTGTTACAGACCTCCGCCGATGGGAACACGACCACCAGCGTTTTATCTTTCATGGCGACGAAAGCAGACGCAGGCAGACACTTGTCGTGTCAAGCTGAAAATCGAATCATGGGAACCGCGCCGATAGACGACGGCTGGGTACTCCAGATACAATGTAAGCTCATAAACGGCGACGGTCCCGCCCCCCTCCCCTCCCCCCTCCCCGAATCCGGTCACCCGTTTCCCCTCCGGATTCGCGCTCGACGCTTTTTCCTTATTTATTCAGACGCCGGGAATCCGGTCGATTTTGACGGTTTATCGAAGGTCGTGATTCGCAGACACGCCGGAGACGCAGATCCAGCTCGGCACGTCGCTGAATCCGAACACCATACGCGAGGGCACGGATGTCTACTTCGACTGTCTCATACAGGCCGAGCCGTCGGTGTACAAGGTGGAGTGGCGGCATCAGGTGAGGGAGAACACGATATTACTCAAGCTGAAACTAGAAATGTTGTTTCGGCTTCCGAGTAAGGTTTGATACTTCCGAGTACATTCCCTCCTTACTTCTGAGAGTTCGAGCTATGCAAATACTGGGATAATATATCAAATTATTACGAAACTTAATTATCTCAAAATGAAACATGAGATAGAGAACATTTTCAGAAAATCACAGACTGTTAGACTGGTAAAAAGCAAAGTTGACTGAGAAAAATCTAAGAAAAAAAAAAAATTTTTGCAGAGGGCAAAATCTTGAAATTACAAAAATGTACTCAGCGAAATTTATTTAAAAGTTTCATCTTTGATTAATCAAGGATTTAACTTTACGTTAACAGTCCAATTACCGCGTTTACAGCGTTTCTCGTGCGCGAAGTAGAATTTATCATAATTACGTATAACAAGGTTTCTCGGTACATCGAAAAATATCTTCCAGAGATGATTCTCTGAAAAAAATCCAGATATTCGTGAATCACTCGTGGACCGGAGGGATGCTGTCTCCGCAAATATCCCCTCGTTCCGCCTCGCCGCGAATTATCATTAATCAATCTCGAAGATGCGTAACAATGCTCGTCGCGCGAGTAATTCGTCCCGTATATCCCTCGCGCGCGCTCGAGAAAGTTCTAAAACCCGGGGTGTCGTAAACAGATTGGTCTCTCGCCGGCTAACAAGCTCGATTATGCCTGTACCTGCTCGCGCGCCACGCGAGAGAGCATCGACTTACGTTAAGATCGAATACACAAACTTCGACGCTCGAAGCATCAAACTTTTATAATAACTTGCCGTCACCCCTGCCGCGCGATGAGTACCCACTCACCTTTCCCGCTCTCTGACGAGCGAAGATGTTGTATTGCCGCGATTCACTTCACGTTCGCGTGGCCGTATCTCATACACAGACACGGGGAAATAATCCTTGCTTATATACGAACGTAGCTCCCGGACGTTCAGTCTAACAGCGAGAGAGAGAGAGAGACACGCCAATTATCGTGTTTCTTTCAGGGCAAGACTCTCCATCACAACATCACGCAGGGCATCATAATCAGCAACCAGAGCCTGGTGCTGCAGGGGGTCGATCGCAAAAGCGCCGGCAATTACACGTGTGTGGGATACAATACCGAGGGCGACGGCGAGAGCTCGCCCTTTTATCTGAACGTGATGTGTACGTATTCTTACATTCGCGCTAGTAGTAGAACACTGAATAAGACAGACGTCCCACACAGCGAAGGAGGATTTATTTCTGTGCCATCGGGGCGTATAAATTAAGTTTAGAATTCTTTTTCAGGCGTGATTTATTAATTAGTATTTTTTTCTGAGTCAATATAGTGCCATAATGCTTTCGGTAAAATAATATGAAACGTTATATATATAATCAAAAATATTTCACTCTATAAACATATATAGACGTTAATGTTTACCGATTTTAATCTGTTATTCGGATTACAGTACTATTCCTAAGTACAGTACTAAATCCTCTCAATGTAGCTAAGTAATAATTAGAGTTATTTATCATATTTCAACGTAAAAATGAAATACATAGTTGTTAATGCTTATCGATTTTAATCCGTTATTCGGATTGTTACAGTCCTAAATACGGTGCTAAGTCCTCTCGGTGCAGTGAAATTATAGTTCGAGTTATTTATCGCGTTAAGAATGCGAATAATAACGAGACGACGGCACGAAGGCCGCAATGAAAGCGTATTCGATCGGCTTTAATTAAATAATGGATTGTAATGAGCAAAGATTCGGTACTCCCGGTAAATTCGTAAAATTTTAATTCCTGGCTTACATGCGTACATCTCTATACGTCCCCCGTGAATATTGCGCGTACAATATTATTATCGGGGACACCCAGCTGTTTATCCGTTTGCGCGCAGATTATCGGACGTGATATCGAAACATTTCGGATCGCAATAGTTTTGTTAATCAATATTTGAATTTATCCGAGTGCCTCGAATCGCAGGCTGACTATGAAACGTAAAGCTTATTAACTGTGAAGCCCGCGTATATATTTTAATATAGAAATTCGCAGTTAAAAATTACAATAAGCACATTATTAACATTCTATCCGGCCAGCTATAAAAGAAGATAATAAAAGGATTGAGCGGATTTGGAGAATGTCTAATTTGATTAATAATAAAATTGCTTAATGCCGAAAATTAAACTGTCCAACGATTTATTTTAAAAGATTTATATTAAAATATTGAAGTGGATTTTGAGAGGTGAATTTTTTAATCCTGATTTTACTTTAGCTATTTTATTATTATTGCGGAGTTATTTAGCATTGGAATTAAGATATCTCTATGCAAATTATGCTTTATTCATTTAAATAGAATAATAGACGACAGAAACTTCTCACGTTTAAAAAAAAATTACAGGGACGTTTCAAAAATACAATTTGTGGCTGAGTTGTCAAGATAAAAAACTGAAACATTTTGAAATAACACTTAAGAAGAGATATTAATCCAGATTCTTAAGAAATCTTTCCAATAATTGAAACTGAGGATAACGATGATATCCTTTCGAGCAATTGTGCATCCTGTTTATAGCTTATCAAATTGTTTCTCTTATTAGATCCTTCGCGAGAAACTTGAAATAGATCGTGAAAAAAACGGTAAATCATTCTTAATACGTTTAACGCCACGGTGGCATAAGAAATTCACCAAGCGCACAGAACGAAGGTATCCCTCGCGTCCGCGCGCGCGCCCCAATTATTTATTGGTGACGTTCGACGTTCGTGCCCGCAGTCGCCCCTACGTGCAAGCCGAACCAGACGAAGGTCCACGGCGTGGCGAAACAGGAGAAGGCGAATATATCCTGCCAAGTGGATGCAAATCCGCCGGAAGTGCAATTCAAGTGGACCTTCAATAACTCCGCCGAGAGTATCGACGTTGCGGCCACCCATATCGCGCGGGCTGGCACATCCTCTATCGTCTCATACACACCAATGACGGAATTAGATTATGGCACGTTACTCTGCTGGGCCAGCAATCACATCGGACAACAACAAGTGCCCTGTGTATATCACATTATACCGGCGGGTAAGGGTATATCTCTGCATTCTGTATATGTATGTATCGCGAATATTTCGCGAAAATGCGAACCGACGTGGCTGCCGATACGCGGCGTGAATTTTCGATCTAGAAGATTGATCGTCGCGACGACGAGTTTGCGTGATGTGGCGTAACGAAATTATGCAAACTACAAACAAATTTTTTTCAGAAAAATCGATAAGTAATACCTCTCACGTTAACTCAATTCGATTCTTCTTTAATTTATAATTTGCCCTTGGCGAGAATTAGAATGAATAGATAGGAAATAGAAAAGGAAATTCCATTTTCAGAAAGAAGAATATAATACGAAGAATAATAGGAGCCAGTGGTGATAAATTTAACATCGTTTCTACATTTCGTATATTAAAAATTTATATGCTTGCACGAAATTAATTTCTCTATCCTGCGCTTCATTCGCCTGTAATTTCGTAAATTAGTAAAACTAACAATATAACGCTAACAGTTTTCACCCGAGGGGTTAAATCTTTCGGGAATTGCAACTTTATGCTAATATACGGGATTCGGATTTTATTCCTAGTTTCCAAAGTCTCACATTTGCTTAATTGAATAACTAATTCGAATCTTAGTAATAAAATTGGAAAGACGCGTGGTGTGTGTGTGTGGGGGGAGGAGGGTGAGTGCGCGCGCGCCTCGTTTTAATAAAATCATCCAATTACGTGAAACTTCGAAGGCTTGCAACCATAATTAATTCCAATTAGTATTGTTATAATAACGATGTGAATTAGATAACGTGATAATGAAGTCGCGATTTATCTTCGAATGTCAAAAGTCTTTGAAATGTAGATAAAACTTAAGGAATATTCTTACTACATCGCAAAATTCTCTCTTTTCGCATTTGCAACATAAGACATCCGGCACAAAAGAGATCTGGGGTTTTTTTCAATTATTAAACCATTACGATGAACGAATCCGATACTCAGTTGCTTTTTATTCAAATTTGACTTTAAAAAATCTATATAAGCCCCTACTGAATCCATCCGTAACATTGGCATACCCCGTTATTCTCATGTCCGCGTTTCCGCCGCGTATCGATGCTCGAGTTACCAATTAATTGCGATTCGCGGATCGTGCTATCGGATTGCTCTACAAAGAAAACGCGCGTACGCGTACACAAGGATACGCGCATTCCGGATATAAAGGAAAACAGCTCTCGCGCCGCAAAAAAAAACCACAAAAAACAGGCGAATCCGACGCCGGGTAAAAAGGGGACACTGCAAGAGATGGTAGCAGGTGTCCTGGTGCGCCATGATTTTTCAGCAACCATAAACGTGAGAACAACTCGGCATATTCCCGCTTATTTCCTTTTCTTTATTTCCCCTCCACCCTCTCTCTCTCTCTCTCTCTCTCTCTCTCTCTCTCTCTCTCTCTCTTTCTCGCCTGTCTCTCCACGACGCAATGTGCCGTTATCGTTTCGTTCGCGCCCTTTTAACCGGCTTTTACGAGCCGCGAAGTGTACCGCCGGCTAATGCCTTTACAGAAAAAAAGCCAGACGGCCGTATATCTTTACAACCGACTCTGTTACAAGTGGCTTGTATGCGCCGGAGCGCACCGGATTTACAGGGCAACTATCACGCCCTGATTCGCGAATCTACCGCACGCGAAACGATATGTTGCATAACCGTTTTCCTCCCTTTGCCGTCGTCTGTATGAAACTATACATCATTTTGGCGCGGGGAAAAGAACGCAGCATTGAAAGTTGCAGTAAACTGCAAAAACTGCTGACGCTGAAGAGTTACTGTTCTACTTATGTAATTAGTTTCCCTTAAAATTCAGCGCACTTTAATATAACGTAAAAAAGTAGAAATAAACAAACTTCGAGGAAACTACGGAGAAGTTATTACGCAATTTTTTTTTACATTCGTACTCTTTTTTTATTCATATATTTTTCGTTTGTAATTTTTCGATTCCGAACATATATCTATGGGGCTTTAGAGTTCTATGGTTCAGGAGAAAAAGTTATTTTATTTTTCTAAACTACAGAAAAATGTAGCTGTTATATTGAACATTAACCATTTTTAATAAAAGGTGACAAGCCAATTTTTTTGCGAAATATAGAATTGAACGGGGGAAAAAATTGTTTTACATTTTTTTTATTTAATCTGAATGCAAAATTGTTAGCAATCTTAAGAGGCTTTTCCGGTTGTCATGCAAAACAAAAATATCTCGATTTTTTACATCGTTAATTCATTTACAATATATTTCTACAATTCACCTGGCCATCGCTGAATGGAGGCAAGCAGATGTTTTAATCTAAATCTGTCAAAGCTTCGAACAATATTGTTTTAACAATTATTTAAAGCACTGAATCGGATTCACGATCCGATAGTAATTTCCGAAAAAAATGATATAAATCGTGAAAATTATCGATATCCTTTATCGTTGCATATAATACGATTTTGTATTTTTTTATTTCAACTTTAACAATCGTCGTCATTTCGTCATTTCTATTGTTTCCCTTTTGTTATCTGTCTTGTTATCTATCCTAATAATTCCGGGCGTGCAAAAGAATATCGATTATCGAAAGGGCGCACTTGGAGAACTTGAAAGTTACCCCCTCCGGCTTGATATTATCGCGAGGTTTCGTGGCCATTACGAGTTGTTACGAGCGCGCGAATAGTCTCTCGTGCACGCGCAGCATTTTAAAACGCAGGCGAACTTTATCCGTGACAGGTCGACCAGACATGGTTCACAATTGCACGACCTCGAACACGTCGACCAACTCGTTTTCCGTGCGGTGCTCGGAGGGCTTCAACGGCGGCCTGCAGCAGTCCTTTCTACTGGAGGTGCGCGAGAGCAACAGCCAGGAGTTGCGTGCCAATCTGACGTCGCCGGTGCCGCGCTTCAGCGTCACTCACCTGGAGTCCGGCGCCCTTTATCAGGCCTGCATTTACGCTTACAACGACAAGGGCCGCAGCGAGGCGATGGTGGTGCAGGCCGGCACTCTGAGGCTGCCGGAAAAACAACTGACATCCGAGTCGGGTGAGAGAATTCTCTTATTTCTTTTCCGTATCTCCGGATCAGCAATCACGCGCCGCTATTTTCACGCTGATATTCTCGCGCTAAGCATCCAATATTTGGCGAACGAACGCACATATGCGTATTATAATGTAAGTATATATGTTCCCCATCAATGCACATAGCCACGTATATTAAAGTTAAATTGATACTCGTTCAATATTTCAAAAATTCCTGCTACACTCGCCGTAACGTTAACAACTCCAAAGCTTTCGATGTCTTTTGGGCAAGCTCCGGTACTCGATTTACTTGAAAGTTTCCGGGAAAGTATTGACTCGAGAGCCATCACATCATTTTACGTGGTGTATCCTATACATGAGTGGGGTTTTCAAACCTTTTTGCTTGCGACACAAAACTTCTTTAACGTGAAAGGTCGTCGCGCGACCGTACCGCATTTTCGAAAGAAAATTGATATATTACAACTGAGAACAAAGTCCGCACACATTTGTGGGAATAAAAATTGTGAAACTCAATCGATCTTGTTAAAATTACGAATTAACCGACGAGAGGTATCGTTCTGTAATATTATACAGATGATCGAAAACGTAGATCAAGTGAAATTACAATTTTATAATCCTTATACGTATCTCGTTCCTTTTAATCTTCTTCCAATTTTTTATGCGTATTGTAACGTGTTTCTCTTTTTATGGCACGGTATCCAGCGAGCGTTCGATGTTATACGATATGTATTAATCCCAAAAGGCTACGCGGGATTTAGGTAATTACGGAAAAATTCCACGTCGATGAGGCAGCGCGGAGCGAAGAGCCACTGCCAATTGGCCGAATTGATGAAAAGCTATCGACTCAATATTAATTCGTCGAGCGAGCCGCGTAAAAAGCTTCCGGCGCTTTTATGACCTGGCGCGAAAAATCGGGTCAGGAATTGGCGATTTAATACCATCGGACAATTTTCCCGGTGTTTGCCTGATGCGATTGTTATCGTAATTTTTAATTCACCGGGGTCCGGACGGGGGAACGTGCTTTTATATCTCTATTGAAATAAAATGCGCTGTATTTGGGGCATTACTCATTGCGTTTTGACAGGATATGTATAAACAAGTCAAGCGTGACACCTGTGCCCGCGCACTTTTTATACTTTTACGAAAGCCACGTCTGTGTTGCGTTATTAATATTTCGTGTAGCATCAGCCGAACTGTTCTAATTATTGTATCACGTAATTCGTTAAAAATCCGATGCCACGTCCAAACTTTAAAGTGGTTAAAAGCGTTTTCGTTAAAGGGAAACGTCATTTGTGTCGAAATGCCTGACATTGAAAGCTGTTTACGCGATACCATCTCGATGAGACGATCCCGAGTGCTTGGTATCAATCACTTTTTTAATTCTCGATTCTTTGACTGTAAACGCTGCAGAACGACCGAGGCAGCACGACAACCTGACACCGATGCTGAGCGTGACGATCGGCGTCGTGATGGCTCTCATTATCGTCGCGATCATCGTGATGGTCGTTTTACGGATCCAGCACACGCACGTGGAGGAGCAGAACAAGTCGCAGATGGAGGATCACGCGAAGCAGACGAAGGCCATCCCTATACAAAGGGAGCTACGATTCCGGGAGGGATGCAGCTTGCTCGCGGACGAGAAGCATCCCAGCAGCCCGTTCAGAAAGCTGGACACCAGTGGCGATCTCAGCGAGAGCGACGAGAAGAATCCTGACATTATTCCGCAGCAGATTACTGGTTCGTATCTTCGCGATTCCTGCATTAATTTCGAGTTTGTCATGCAGGGCAGCACGAAAGTGAGCTTAAAAATTTTTAAGAAATGTAGAATTAACAAAAATACATATTTTTGTCTTTTCAAATATAATTTTTTTAAAGAAACGCGAAGAATTAAAAATTCGATATGCGATATATAGTAAATTTAAAGGAGTATGCGATTCGCCGTATAAGTTACAAAGTGCGCAAAAGCACACTTTCTTCAAGATTGAAAGAAAATCTCGCCGTGAGAACGCTTCCCGCTCACTTTTACGCGGTTGTTTCGGAAACTCCCTCGTTCGTGTTTACACGGTCGTAAAAGTCCGCGGCGAAATTTGGTGGTTGTAAAACTGTCGTGAAATTTTCGCGCAGGTGACGAGCCGTCGGAATACTTAAGGAAGAGACGTCTGGTATCAACGATCGAAACGTCACCGTCAAGGAGTCTTCTCGAGCACTCGACGGTGACTTCCATCAGCGGACACAGCAGTTACGTCGGCTACTGCACAATCCGCAACGGCATGCCGCTGCACGAGTTCTCCAACTTGTCAACGAAGCACAAAAGCGTAAGTTCCATTGAAGATTCGATAACGTAAATCGATCGTGTAAATATCCCCGTAAATATTTAGCGAAATAACAATGTAGCTTACATTGACAACAATCGAGCGGTATTATGCAACTGCATGAAAGGATGATTATACGAATCGGAATTAGATTAAATGATTAAATCGAATAACCGATGATACAATGAAACGGAATAATGACAACGTCCTGCGAGTCTCTCTCTCTCTCTCTCTCAAACAATAACATGATTTTACATGAAACGCACCAATTCGTCGATACATAGACGTACGAAAATCATGAGTGACACGTTTCAGTTTCAGCCGATGGTGAGCGACGTTTACGAGAGCGGCATGTGCACCCTGCCCAGGCAACACTGGCCCAGCCAGAGCGTTCAATCGATGTCGATGACAATGAGTCCTCCGATGTTGTACGCCGGTCTGGGCGTCGTCACCAGGACCTGTCCGAGCGGCACGTTGCCGGCGAAGGACTGCGAGACACGAGTGCCCGGCCAGTGCTGTCCGGCGGTCCAGACGCAGAAGGACGCGACGATAGGCACGCCGGTGGTGATGGCCAAGCGGGAGAGCTCCGTGTGACCCTACACCCACCACGGGGCCTGCACCTGCAGCGTGAGCGAGCTGCTGTGAATCACGCCGTTGTCAATCGCGAGAGAGAGAGAGAGCCGCGCGGATATCCTGGACGGCACAGGAAACGTTTTGGGAGATGTCTACAGGTCGCGCGAAAAATTAGAGAACGTCTTTTAGGAACGAAACTTCGGAATAAAACTCCGAAAGACGTTTGGACAATCGTCATCTAGATCTGAAAGTTAAAATAAATCTCCTTTGAACGATTCGTTAGGGGGATGATTCCTTTTATCTGGAACACGTCCCTCCGACGTCCGTGTTGTCCGGGACGCTTCGGGCGTGCGAGCCGGTTCGAGTTCGACGGGTTTACGTTTCCACTCCACGACAAACATCACGAATTTGCGTCTCTCTGTTGAATCAAGTGCCCTTTTACGCTGAAGAACGACCAACATCCCGACCGGCTGGCTGCTCTGCCGGCTTCTCTCATTTCGTGTGCGTAGCCTCGTGATCGAGCCCCGGTGGAACCACGGCCGGCACCTCGTAATTCGGATAGAGAGTGAATTTACGAAAATGTACGTGTGCGCGAGAGCTCGCGCGAGCGCTCGCCGCACATACTCCTGTACATACCTCGAGACACGGAAGATATTTTGTACGAGTCGCGTATATTAACGATTTATTCCCACTTTTACTATGAAAACACAACACTGTACAATTTGTCTAGTCGATGTAAGTATAAATATGTATATGCGTTAAAGTCGTCGGGGAGGCGTCAGACCAGAATAACGTACACTGAGGGGGATGATCATCACCGTCGCGTCACGCCGCGCGCGCGCGCGCGCGCGGCGTAATTATTTATAACGTTGACAACGCGTAAACGCGAAATAGCGGGACTCTCGCGGGTACGGGAGAGAGAAACGGGGGCGGGCGAAGTTGTCAGAGACATATCGTTTGTATCTCCATCCGCGGGAATCGAGTGCGAGACGAGGCGTACGAAGAGCGGCGGAGTAATGAGACGAAAGAGGAAGAGAAAGAGGAAAGAGAGGAGAGGATAGATGAGGAGGAAAAGAGGGGGGGGGGAAAGAAAGGAAAATCCCCGTCGCGCTTTCGTCTCAGTCTGCAGGATTCTGGATTTCACCGTAATATTAAGTATCTCTTGTACAATGTATAAAGTAACGACTTCCCTTCGAAGTAAATGTACCGAGTATGATGAACGTTGTTTTTTCAAAGTCTTGAATCTTAACTCTATATAGGGAGAGAGAAACGCCCCCGATTTACGCCCTAAGGAAAAAAAAGGTGTGGTAATCGCGATAGCACTTCTAATTTTACTGCCTGTTTCGACGCTTGTGAATCTCGTTTGTAACTTCATTCGGCAGAGGTTTCCCGGCCTCTCTCTGTATCATATAGCTTTAAAATGAGGAAAAAAAAAGGAGAGAAGAAGAGAAACGAAGGCTCGTCGAAAGGGCGCCCTCGTCATATCCTCCGTACGATACAGGGATAATCTCGTCGATTAAGAGCGGCCCCGAGTCGCATCTCCGGGTCGTCAATACCGCGAAAGGTGAGATAAAAATTGACCATATAGCCTTCCCCTCGATATCGAGCAGTCGATTACTGGGCGGTGCATTTCAGCTGTACTTATTAGTGAGATACGCGCGTTACAGAAGTCTCTCCTTTTCGCGCGAAGTGATAAAATACTCCCCCCGTACTTTGCCTCGATCTGTACAGATTGATTTTTCGCGTATAGGATTACGCTCCGAGCACGCGACGATCCTGCTGCGACTGCAAGGACACACTGTGAGGATTCGAATTGCACTTCGCACGGCGTGAGAAGAAGAGAGAGAGATATCCCTCGATGTTCACGTATTATATCTAAATAAGATCGTCGTGTGTATAATCGTTCTAGATTTCGATAACGTAATCGTAATTAATCTATCGACGAAACGATTGTATATTTTTTTTCCTGACGTTACAGCGCACTCCACGCTTTTTCTCTGAAAGCAGCGATATAGATCTACATACTTCAGGAAACTAGAACAGGAATTCGAGACAAAGCTCTCTTTCAAGCGCGTTTAAAGAGCGCGAAAAGTACCTTTTTTTTTTTAGTTGGAAAAATCGCGTTGCTGCCTTCGCGTTTTAATTATTAAAGCGTTAAATGATTTTCCGTCTTTCTCTATAAGCGAGTTTTATGTTCGAACGGAGTCACGATTTCTGCCTCTTTCGACGCGGCAATGCCGTCAAAAGCCAAAAGTTTCGTTGAAGCACAGCACTGGTATTTGTCTACCAGATCGGAACTCCGCGCAAATTGACTATAAAGGGAAATGTAGGTTGTGACTGTTTGCAGTCGCGTCGTCGTTGCAGTCTGTTATACGTGCTTGCGAATGAATATGCAGAGGAGACGGTCCTACACACGAACGAAGGCGCAACCTACTGGCGGCGTCTGCGTTTCCGTTTCGCCGTATTATGGGGAACGACGGGCGATTATCGGGGATACTTAGCGAATTATTCGATGTGTAAGGAAAACGTAGAGAAACGGCGGAGTCGAAGATTTTACGGAGCGGTCGTAAGAAGGCCGTCACGACAATTTCTAGGGCGAACACACGTTGTTTCCTCGATCACTTAGACGTTACGTTAACACGTTGACGCTCCCGTGAAGATCTATTAACATTTAAAAAAATTTGAGATGAATCGTTGATTATTATTATTACTGCCATTAATGGAATTGATGTCGGAAACATTGTGAGTGTATGTTGTCAAAGAGAATTTTTAGTAATCGTTGATACGCAGCCGATACGCGCGTTCCTCAACCTCTTCCCCCTCCCCCTCCCCCACCCCCTCCTCCTCCTCCTCCTCTCCCCCTTGTTATAACTTTTGCACACAAATAGAGATTGTAGCCGTATGCAATATAAAAGAACGTTGCAACAAAGAGATTCTGCGCTCCGACGACGGGGAATTCACAGGAACGAGAAAGGAAAAAAAAACGTACAATAAAATCCTGGATCCAAACTGCCAAAGTTTTCTATATACTTCGTTCGTACGTGTGATCTCATTATTATACATATGCGCACTGTGCTACGAAAAAAAGTGTGAACTTTTTAATATAATAGATTTTTTTTCTAACGAAAAACGCAGAGCTCGTCTGGGAAAATATATATTTATTAATTCCCTTTTATTCGCACGTTTGATTAAATCCAAAAGGAAAGATCAAGGAAGAAAAAAAGAGGGATGACAAGTCACCTTTTATTTCCGCGTCTTGCTGGCGACAGTTGGATTTCCAGGGCACGTCTCTACTTTTCGCTGCTCCGGTGATTCGGAACCGTTCGACCGTCGTACACGTCGCGAGGCATAATATCGCAAGGCGGTGGCCAGACATTATTATCTGTAAAAAATAATTAAACGGTCAGCTGGAAGATCAACGTGTGTGTGTGTGTGTGTGTGTGTGTCGATATTCCTCGATCGCGCGTGAATCCTGGTGCGGTGGATCCTCAGCGAAAATGATATTTCGATGTTGATCGCACTCGTTTATGTATAAAAGTATCGACTGTAAACGAGACATGTTAGGGGGACGTCGTTTTTTTTTTGTTAATTTTTTTTAAGGGTAAGAGCTGCACTGTTTCGTATGCGTCACTGCCTGTGTATCGTAATAATGAGACCGGATCTGACCAGCCGCCGCTTGCGCGAGACAACATTGAAGTTTGTATATGTACTTAGTTTAGGACTATCTCCGACACACACACACACCCACACACACATACACTTACACACGAGTCTCATGTACCCCAGAACGTTTTTTTGATATTGTAAATATTCTGAAATAAATAATCGTTTTTATTCACGCGACACGCGTGATTATTGTGCCCCTCAGCGGCGATCAACGATGTCATTCAGTCAGTTACTGATGTTCAACGTTATGTAATCCGTTTATTTCCTTGCGAAATTCAAAGTATAAACACGTACCCAGCCAAATCTATCGACAATTTTTGCAAAGTGTCAGCTTCGTTGGCAGAGTACCAGCAGAAATATAATGGCAAATTGATTGATAGAAATTGAGCAAAATCTGTTATTTCGCAGCTTTTTAAATGAAATATATAATTTATCCTTCCATTTATTTCTATTAATTTATTATTATTTCATTTCATTATATATTCCATTTAAATGCTTATAAAATAAAAAATTTAGTTCGATTTCCGTTGGTAAATCCTTCGCAAAATTATATCGGCAGATTCCGCTGATGAGAAGCTCAAGCCGACGTGAATCCGGCGCGATAATCTGCCGGCGCACAGCTAACATTTTGCTTACTCGGTGTACGTGTAATTCTTACCGTCCCAGAACGGGCTCGGCGACGCATCGGAATACATTTGCAAATACTCCTCGACGGTTTTGAGCACGGACGAGTTCACGTTCAAGAGAAACTCGAGGAGCGTGCTCTCGGGGAGATACCGGGCCGCTTTGTCTCCCAAGTTCCGTAGCACGTCTTGAACGTCGATCGACTGTAAAATCAAATGAAACCAGCGTCACGGAGTAAAACGGAGAAAATTCTTAGCTTTATGTACTCGGTGTGTCTCGAATTCAGAATCCCCCCCTCTTCGTCCCCTTCCTATCTATTCCTCAGACAATTCTTTGAAGCCTCATCAAACCTCTCTCTCTTTCTCTGTCCGACGTGCGCACGGAGCGCGCACGTGGACGCTTTTATATCTCCTTTAGATCTCTGCAAAATTGCAAACCTTTTCACGCACCGCGTTCGCAATATACTCGCATAACGTGTACACCTTTATTAGACAGTTTGAGACTTGCTTTAGAATTTCGTCCAACGTACGAGCTTCTAACGTCCCCAGTAAGGTCGGCGGTATCGTGTAGACGTGGCACCACCCCGAGAAGTATCTCTGCAAGTACAATATGTATGCGCAATCTTTTTTTTGTTTGTTTGTTACGGTATATGCACATGCACAACATATCAGGCCACTGACTTGATGAACGTGATGATACGAAGGCAGGGGAATTGCTCTCCCGAATTTACATTCATCGTCGTCCACGGCGTACACAAGCTCGTAGTGCTTATAAATGATATCTTCCCACGCCTATCAAGAGGAATAAATCTCTGCCTCATTTCCATTTCTCGCGTTAGGAAACAAATAACGACGCGGGCAGATGGATCAAAAATGAGAATCGCGATCGTCCGGGTAGAGATTTTACAATTCAAAGGTTTGCAATTCAAGCTGATGATAATTTATTTCAACATTTCCACGGTATAACGTTGTATAATATGGAGATAAAAATATTCAAATACCTCTAACACGTGGATGTAACATGTCGGGTAGACAAGAAACAGTCCCGTGATGGGCATGTTATTGTAATCCGCGCGTAAATCCCGTATAATATTCTCCATTCTCTGCAAAATATGGTAAATTATATAAAAAGTATACATTTTTTTTATTGCAAGTTGTGTAAATCAGAATTTTTGAAGTGGTATTGTTTTATAAAAGTGTCGCACGACAGGAACATAAATTGTCTTTGACATTCACTCATTATCTTCGTTGAATGTCACCGCCGCGACTGTAATGTCGCGAATTATATTTGTTATCGTTTCTCGAAGTATCATAGATCGTTCCCGAAGATTATTCCGGTCGCAATTACAAAACTCTGAGATACGATATACATATAATTTACGATGCCACCTACCTTTCGTAAAACTTCGTGAGTTCCGTGATATTCCCCAAAGTAAACGACCCGCGTAATGTAAGATTTCTAAAAAGAGAATACGACGGCATATATTTCAAGAAAGAACTATATAAACTCTACTAGCTTCTTAGTATCATTTCTCCGTATCAATTTTTATTACTTTTAATATTACAAATTCATTCTTTTAGAAATGACATTTTTTATACGCGAATCTTTTATGTCACCGCGTTTCAGTATTAATTTCATTTAAAAAATGTAATTATTAACACATATTAAACAATTTGATAGTACAGCTTACGTAACCAGCAGCGCGAAGATTATATTGCACCACGTCTAAAGCGCTTTTTCTAACTGGTTCAGTTAATGACTCCATTGGCTTAATATTTACTTATTAGACATTAATGCGTGACATCCTACTGTTAATTCCGTAAATTCGTCTCT
>NW_012026814.1:2737696-2752246 GCF_000956235.1 Wasmannia auropunctata
GATGAAAACAGCGATCTGAATGCATCCAAAGAATTCCTTTTCAACCTGAAAGCTCACTTTGACGCTACCTTCGTTTGCTGCAAGTTTTATATACACAGTGAATAAAAGTGGCGCATATACATTTGACGTCGTGAATGCTTTAATAGATAAATCTGCGCCGAGGATTGAGCTGCTCTTCGCAATAAATAAGACGAATTGAAAGGTAAAGGAGCAAAGAAGGTAAAATCAGTGATAAACTTTCGGATGATAAACGGATCGATGTATTAAATAAAATAATTCTTTTTTAATCAGATCTCTAAAAATATATTTATCAGAAACTTTTACACGTAATGATAGATTGCTTTCGCAAATCAGAGATCCATGTAAACAGTCGATATTGATGATATCAAAAAATCGCTATGAAAAACTAATTTGTGAGACATTGTGACATGCAATAAAAAAAAAATTTTTGCGTTTTATTTCCGCACGAAAGTATATCTGCTTATCAGAATCGAAATGAAATTAAAATCAATATCGACATTCGCGTTATCGCGCCTTATTCTAAATAATACTAAATCACAAATTGCTAGATCACGAGAGGATTCCAATTATTTCTTTGCTACAATCGGCAGCAACGGCGGCGTCGGCTCGCTAGGATTACCCAGCCACACGGATTTACTAAAGCGTCCTTTTATAACGGGCGCTTGCCACTTGTTACTGCACACAACGGTTGCGGTCGGCTTCTCCGACGTGACCGTGGCTATGCTTACAGTCCTGAAATAGTAACAAAGATTATTTAAGAGTACACGAGTGAGAAAAGATTACGCGCAACTGCGTAATACAAACCAAGAGTTGTCCAGTTAAACGAATTGAAATAAAACTGTATACAAAACATTTACAAAAGGTTACGAGGTAATAAAATGAGAACATTTTCATCGCGCGTATTCCTTAGGAAAGAAATAACTACTGAAGAATTTTTTTCACAGAACTTCGGCAGAACAAGGGAGGAGAAAATGAAAAGGTGCTCGTGATGAGAAACAACATTTTTATTAATAAAAAAATGTGTTACAAACCTTTTTTTGAACGTCGTTTATTTTATGTAGTAAATTTACGAAAAAATAATTTCTCAGAATCTGAGTATATATTAAGGATTACTCCGGGGCCTGCTGTAATAATACATACTACACATCTTATTCATATCCTCCACCCATATCCTCGAAAATCATTTGTGTATGTTATATGATGTATAAATTGCTTTGTGTGACCATTTGCAAAATTTTAAATTTTAATAAAAAATACGAGATAATCGAGATGAGTTTGTCTAAATAAAAAAGGGTAATTCTAATAAAACGTAAACTTACAATAAAAAGTGCAAAATGATACAAATAGCGGTGTAATATTTATCACATTGTAAATATTTTAGATGTAACTGTTTTAGATAACAAACCCAACGTTAAAGGCGCGATTATAGTAATATGTAAATAATAAACACAAAATAAAACAAAAGGATGGATGGAGAACACAGGTGAATCACAATTTTCAATGATAACGATCGTACATACAATTCGTATTTTCTATCTGGTAGAAACTAATGATCAAAAAAATAATTCGCGATTGTCTAATTCTAGAAATTGATTAGGTCCTCTAATGCCAAGGTACTTGATTTGGATGACTGATGGTACCCAGTTTGTAGTACCTGGTGGTAGACGGCATCTGTTGAGCTGGCGTGGACGAGCTCGGCGGAGTCGCCACGACAGGGGTTTCTGCACCCTGAGCCGGAACCCCGTCCCCCTTGAGGACAGAGATGCATTTCCAGTGGTTAATGAAATTGTCCTTCCACAATCGAACACAGCCATCGTCGCCGGAACTCGCTAAGATCGTGCCCATGCAGTTCCAGCTGACACGCCAGACGGTGCAGTAATGATCGTCGAACTGCGCAACTACGTTCGTTTCGAAATGCGACACACCGGTCTGGGTGCTCTCACTGAAAGAAAAATAGTATACGTTTATCCTTGCCTAACGCTTTTCCGTGCAGGGAAAGGCATGCTTTGTTTTGAACAGTTGTACTCACTCCGTCGGTTTTAAAGTGACTATCCGTACGTCCTTCGTAGCTATGGCCAATGTGTGGAAATTTCTGCCTAGATTCGGAGCAAACGCAATGTCGTAAACGGCATCCGTGATGCTCGACAGCGTCTCGGCCTTCATCCAACGTCTGCTATTCTCAGAATATTCGTAAATAAAGATTTTTGCCCCAAGCGTAGGATTTGGATCGTCGCTACCGACTGCTATCATAGGCGGATGTAATCTAAAATATATTTTTATTAAATGTTAGTACACAAGCTCATTAAAATAATTTTATTTCGTCTTATTTATTTTTTTTACGTTAGGCATCTATGTAATAAATTATTACATTTTTTTATATTGGTTACAATTAAAAAAGATAAAATAAGAGATAAGAGTTACATTTACCTCGAGAGAGATGGATTCCACGAGAGACAACTACACGAAAGTTTACAGTTGATGTCGTGCTGTAACGTCCACTGACTTAGATTCATGATATCTGGTGCTTCGTATATCCGAATGAATCCATCTGCGCTACAAGTGGCCAGTAGAAGACCCAAAGTCTTTGGTGCAAACTTTACATCTGTGACAGAGGTACGTGAGTCAACTAAGTTGGTTCTTTTAATCCAATGCTTGCTGCCACGTGCTTCTGGCCCAGAACCTTCACCAACTGTTATAAAAAAGAAAAGGACAGTAGTACATATATTATCGTTAAGAAGAATGACACCTGTTTGACCACGTTGCAATTGACCATCAGTCACTCACAGCGCTCGAACAGTGGAAAATCTCTCGGGATCAACCACTGTGAGTGGCTACGGTCAATCGCAACATGGTTGAATGGAACACTTCTGTCAAAAAAACATCTCTTATTGAGCCTTGTGTCTACAATACTAGAAATTGATCCGAGCTCTCGAGCCAAGAACTGTATAGTAAATAAAATTGCTTCTGTTCCATAAATGCTACAAATTGATTGGTTATACAGTTCTCGGCCAAAGAACTCGGATCAATTTCTAGTATCGTAGACGCAAGGCTTAGAAACATAGAAAAATATAAAATATCCATTGTACCAATTTCCTCCCAAACAGCAGCGGTGCGATCGAATGAACATGTAGCGAGAACCTGACCAAATTCTGGGTGTGCCCACGTGACCTTCCATACCGATCCACTGTGGGCCTTCCAAGAAGCAGTTAGATGCCAGTTTCCATGCTCGTCTTCATCCCAAACCTACAATATTTCATTACCTATATTTATCTATATTTCATAAATATGCAATATTAACTCTCTCTTGTAGAAAATTAATTCTGAATTACATATCTAATATCTGTATATTTAGCGAATTCCGTGTGTGAATAAGCAAACTGGTATACGAAACTTGAATCGCATATGTTGTAGTTCCTTCGTTTTACTGTACCTTCACAAATTGATCACTGGAACACGTCGCCATTCGTTCCCCATAGTAATCGTAGGCGATATCGTGTATGAGATCCTTGTGCTCCGCATTGATGCTGTGCGCCTCGTACATCGCGAACGAAATAACAAATATACTCGCACGCGGGAGAGATTGTTTACTAAACGCGCCACGCGCTGAAGGTTATGACACCATGTGACAGTGTCGGCGCCTGTCGACGGAAATACGGAATTATGGGTGCACGCAGGTGCACAAGCACGCGAAAGTCACGTGAATAGTAGGAACGCTCTCTGCATCACATTTCAAACGTCTCTCAAATATTAACATTCGCAATGTACATACATACAATTTAATGAACATTAAGGTGAGATTTAATTGCCAATCACGCAATATAGAGCGCTAATAAGTCAAAGAATATATAGCATAAATTAAAGATTCTAAGAATATATTAAAAATTTTGTATATAAAAATATTTTTTCATTATATATAAGATATGTTCTTTTTCCTGCTTATTCTGCAGAAATTAATATAAAACGAATATAGAATTAATAAAAAAATATTTATTTCAAAAATTATTTACATTAAAATTTTATTTCACATATCAGAACAGGTATTATCACTTATTATTTTTCGTATAGTTACTTACGAAGATTATTTTTCCTATCGCTTTTATATTTTTAACTATTTATATTGTTTTAACTTTTATATTGTTAACTATTATATTTTTAATTATTATAATTTAAATTTGCAACACAAAATGTGGAGATACAGTTTATATTTTATACAAATATAATAAATAAAATAATATAGCCGTTTCTTTCATGCTATTCAGTACATTTATTTTCTTCTCTTTTTTATCCTGCAGGCTCTAAAAATTTAAATTCACACTATTTATATATCAATTAAAGTTTTAGATTTTTAAAATAAAATCGATTCTATATAATTATGATAAGTAAAACATATTCATTAGTTCGATTACAACTAAAAAGATTTTTTAATCCTTCACTGCAAAGAACCAATTAAAAACTCTTCGAACATTAAGTGGATTGATGTGAGTTTCCGGTCACAGACAACTGCATATTTCATATATTATCACATGTACTGATATTGTTATTAATTGTAGAGAAGAGTAATTGTCATTTATTTCTTCGAGATTGAAATTTAAAATAGAAATATTAGAAATACATTCTTTTTTAAACTTATAAGTATAGCTGTCTTATGAAACAGATGGCAATATTTAAGCGTGTATCCTATGACTTCTTTAAGACCTTCCAAACACGTCGCTAATTCAATATATAGATACAGATATATATTATTAATTAGATTTATTAGTTAAATTAGTATTAGTTAGATTTGACATATTAATGAGATATCAGCAAAGAAGGAATTTATTAAACTAAAACAAAAAAGTTACAGGATCCTTAATTGATTTTTATAAGCTAATAAATATACTATCTTTCTTTTCTTCATTTCAATATAATAACAATATTAAATATAGGCGATAACTATTGTTACATTAATTAATTACGTTACGTAAAAGATCCCTCCAAGGTAGCTGGCATTGCAAAACCATGCAAAAGTCATGTGTAGGCGGTTTCGTATAACACTTTGACCCGTTCGTATGGTGTCCGTTATCCGAGACCAATTCTCTCTCGTGCAATTGCAGCTGCAAACGTATTCCTCGGCCACCCCGGCTGATCGCCACGAGTGCGATCAGGTGTATCGCGATAATGACCGGATATTTTCGCGAATCTCGCCTCAGTAATAGCGCCGAGCGAACCATCATTATCGCATAGCTAGAGTGAATATCAGGTGATCCTCGCACAGGTAACGACCGATTATTTTGTATTTATCCATATAATGCGAATATAGAAAAATAAATATACATTCTAAATTGAATTCATTAGTTTTCTCTCAACATTCTTGATTCTTGTACTTCAGAAGTATATTTTATAATATTCATTACATCTTCTATCTTCCTATTTCTTTTCTATTGAAATAATTTTATTGACTTTTCGGAAGAAGTTGAAATCTAATTACGAAGCAATGTCAAGCGAGCGATACATGCATTTAAAAAATTCATGGCGAATTTATAACATGAAGTGCGATATATATGACTTTTCATTAATTTTATATTTCTCAAGCTTGCAAAAATTAATGCTTGAAAATTAAAGAAACATCAGTCAATCGAACGGAAATAAAATAATGTAGAATGGTTAACGCAAAATAATTAAAAAATTCCTCGAGTATTAATACATCGAAAAGAACGGCTGACGCGTCGAGTCCTGGCATCTCGCTGTCACCTACACCCTTTATCGCATTTCCGGGCTATATTATGTCTAGGGTACTTGCATACGGTGTAAATAAATACTCCATATCGTCGAGTGTCATCAGGCACTTCGGGCGGCCGTCTTGTGTGTGAGATACGGCGATACTTTGCCGCCTTCGAGTCAGTGTCGAGACTGAGTCGTGAAATGTCGGATCTTCAAGCTTCTTTGTGTTAAAAAAAAAGGAGGGTGTAAATACAAAAATCGAGTGAAAATTTTCCGTGCGACTGAGCAATCAGAACATGGTTTTCGCGTGATTACGGAATCACGCGAAAACCACGAACAAAATGTTAGAGAATCATGCGAAATCAACGAAAGTGATGTAATGTGTCAAAAAGTACCGGAGAAAGAATAATTTCTTCTTTATTTTACATACGCTTACATAGCGTACACATACAAGATAACTGTGACATTGAAGCAAATGTGATATTAAAATATTTTATAAAAGAAATAATAAATATAAAATAAAACATCAAATATATGTCAAATAAAAAAATATTTAGAATTATTAAATCAAAAATTAAAAATATTAATTCCTCTTAAATAACATATATTTTGAAGTTAAAAGTAATGGCTATTAAATATATATGTATATATATTTAATAACAATCCTATATATGTTGCATCACATTTGCTTAAATATTATAAGCATATATTATAATCACGTTAATTAAACTGGCGATTTGTGAAACAAATATTTCCTGTGAAGAGACCTTCGCGATTAAATTAAATATTTACGTTTTGAATGAAATATAATTCAATAGTATTCGTCGTCTTGCGGTGACACGGGATTCCTTTTGCGAAATGTGCGCGCTGTGCTGTCGGTAAACAGAGTGTAAAAACTTTGTTAAAATGCCATTAAAAGTATTATGCTCCGTTTATCAACAGTACGGTGCGACGGGATCATCTGCTGATCATCGAGCCGGGAGGAGTCTTCGAGTTTGATTTTTGCGGCTCCCATATCCCAGCATAACTCAGCCGTGACGTTACGAGAGGCATTATGCTAGGAATATGCGGTGTCGTGAATTTGCATGCTAATTCTCAGGGTGAAAGTTTAGGAGAGTTTCGCCTACAAATTGTACGGCGACAAATAAAAAATTACAAAATATTTAGATATTAATATGTGTAATTAAATATTAATACGTTCGAAGCGACCATCGGAAATGCATCATCGTTTTCTGCACCATTTACGAGACCGGAAAAAAATACTCAGGGATTGTATTGTATGTATTTGCAAACTTCTCTTTCTCTCTCTTTCTTGTGACGAGCAAAAGTGGCGTTCTATAATCACTGTGATTACGAGGAGCATCTCGTCATTCGCCAAATGCCAATAAACGGAGATACGTTCGTTCGCATTGAAGAATCGTCTCAATGACGTATATTCGCAATGTTAAAGAAATCTTCTTCCGATTCACCGAGGTTATCCATCTCTGCGACCTCTTTGCATATATTTTTGCGCTGTCAACGTATATCGATAGTAGCGCGACGGTAATTTGCGCAAGGAATTTACCGAGAGCGAATCCGCAATTAATTTTGCTCTCGCGGTGACGGTTTCCTTCATGTCACGAACGAGTCGCGTTTCTCGTGTGATCACGCGATAGGAAGGTAAGAGTTGAAATTGCTTTAAGTTTTTGCTAAGTTCAATTTTCGATGCCTTTTTTCGGTCATGCTAAAAAAATCTGGATAAATACAAGAAAAATCAAGCGTACATTTAGTAATTATGCAAGGAAGATATCAATTATTAAATAATAATAAAGAATAAAAATATAAAATATGGAACAATTGATCAACTAACTTTCCAAAATATAAATATTACAAAATTATCTTACAAAAATTACTTCTTCAGTGTTTATTTATTAATATTAAACTAATTATTATTAAATTGATAAAATAATGGAATTTACTATTTTCTGTTTGTTGGAAATTTGCGAAGCTTAAGCTAACTTATAGTAAGCTTTGATATATGTAGATACCAATGCGTAAACACAGCCACTTGCGTAAGTAGTTATAATCTTCGTTATCACAAATAAATACAGATATTGTGCAACGTATCGCAATCTATATCTAACATCCGTAATCTCAGTGGAAAAGCAATAACTGTTGAGAGAAGATGCGCGTAGCCGTCGTAGGCGCTGGTGTAATAGGAGTAACGAGCGCGTTTGCGGTGAAAAGCGCTTTTCCGAGTTACGATGTGAAGATCTTCGCCGACGCATTCTCACCTGATACCACCGGCGATGGAAGTGCCGGTCTATGGGGTCCTTATCTCCTCACCGACACACCTGCGGAGGACATAATGTAAGTACACTCGATTACATCTATACGGAAAATAAAAGTGAAATCGCACCTTATGAAGTCCGAAAGATCCTCCGAAGGAAAATACAGATATTGATTTCTCTTCATGTTGACTGTGCTTCTACACTTTCACGTATCGCAAATACAAACGGATAGGCAAATAGCCTCCGAACCATTCAGTATTTTTAATAAATACAATAATTAATTACAATATGTAATTAGTTGCAAATGTTACAATAATTAATTGTATTGTATTATGTTATAGCCGATGGGCTGGCAGCACACATCGGTGGTTCGAGCAATTATGGAAAGCCGGATTATCGTCGGAAACGGGTGTTTCCCTGGTGCCTGTAACTCGTGTCACTAGCGAATGCGAGGAGGACACTGAGGTCACTGAGCCAGCATGGGGAAAACTGGTCTATGGCCTCCAAAAAATAAGTAACGAAAGATTACAACGCTTGAAGGAAGAGCACAAATCTAATTACAAGTACGTTTTTTTTTCGCATATATATTTAAAATTAAATTATTAAATAGTTAAAAATTAAATGATAATCGTTATCATTAGACACTGAACGAATCGTCCGATTTTAATCTTATTTTAATTACCTCTTTATTACAGTCTCATTTATTTCATCATTTACCGAGAGATTCAAAGTTAACGATTTCAGACAAGGTTGGCAGTTTATAACTTATACCGCCGAACCGGTTCTGCTGTTGCCGTGGCTCATGGAAAAGTTTGTTGCTTTGGGCGGAAAAATGGAAAGGAGGAATATTAAAATGTTGCACCAGTTAGCTGAAGAAGGGTATGATTTAATAATAAACTGCAGCGGGCTCGGTGCACGGGAACTCGTCGCGGATAAAACGATGACATCTATCAGAGGTCAGGTGTACAGGGTAATTGACTCTCCAATTTACATTGCATATCTGCCTCTTTTCAAGCAGATACAAGTTATCGTTTAAGTTACAATAGTAGTAGTGATTCGTTTATATATTCAACGTGCGCGAACGTAAAAATATTTTGAAATTGTCGTTTAAATGTCAATCTTTCCCATTGAAAATGGAAGTCTATTCTTCTTTTATCAATGCGTTTATCGATCCGATATATCTTTTTAGAAGTATTTTCTTACTGGATTTGAAGTAGAGAGAAAGGACTGACTCAGAGATGTTTATTTAAGGTAAAAGCACCTTGGGCAATGCACTGTATTTTGGTGGACGATGACGCCTGCAATTACATCATCCCTAAGTATACAACATTAATAATGCATATTTATAATTGGCAGTGATATGTTCGTTCTGTAATATTTGTCCACAGCGTCAACAGCATCGTAATAGGCGGCACGCATCAAGAAGGCGACTTTGATCGCTTCGTGCGAGAGGAAGATTCGAAACACATTTACGACGGATGCTGCCGTTTGATGCCGTCTCTGAAGGTGTCTAAGATTTATTATATACTTAAGCATATCTTTATATACTCGGCGTAAATTTAATAAAAAGGTCGGTAATTTCCCAAAATAATTCGCGCCTGCAATTCCTGTTCGCAGGGGAGTGAAATAATACGCGCGTGGGTGGGCCTTCGACCGGGAAGACCGCGAGTCCGTCTGGAGCGCGAGAGCCTCAGCTCGCCCATGGGAAAAGAGTTCAAGGTAAATTGTCATAAGTTATTACACAGTTAACTATATACGTAGTATACGGCGAGAGCAGTATGGCGCGAGCTGAACTTTAACACACCATCATTCGAGCGCCGCTAAACTTTACGGTCGCTTCCTGTATAACGCTTGTTTCGTGTTTTATATTATATTTCAGGTGATACACAATTACGGCCACGGCGGAAGTGGCGTGACGCTGTGCTGGGGGTGCGCAATGGACGTCGTGGAGATGATAAGAAACTTGAAAGTGCCCGAATTAAACTCCAAACTGTAACTTCAGGGGCAGAATAAACTTTTTATCCTTCGTACACATTTTTACCCGCAACGGGGTCGCGGGGCGTTTAACCTTGCTCGACCTTTTTCCCTTTACACGAAGGATTGTCGTCGTTAAAATTATTATTCTCATTTTTTCACTTGGTTCCTATACGAGATTTCAGACTAAAATTAAATCTAAATTGTTTCCCTGTCGCAAGGGACGAGCGTTACCGTCAAGGACTTCGGTTCTTTCTTTCGATTCGCACCGCTCGTACCGATTTGACACTTGATCAATATCTTCGTAATTCTTACTTTTAGACCTGCCTGTTTCGCATAACAACGGCATAAAGTCGAGAAACATAATTAAACGTCAAGAAAGCGAACGTAAGCGCGCGAGGGTTCAAACTGCGCGCGGGGCGCACCAACCTATTTAAAAGTTTTGTGTGTCGTGATCACTTCTGTAACTGTACAATTTCTAAATATGGTCGTTGAGCTGTAATTAAAGCACCAAACTAACTACTGAGATACCTTACATGTCGACCATGCCGCAGTAGTCGCGTAAAGCTAGACGTCGGTGACGCGTGTCTCTCTCTCCAGTCGCAGTACGATCTATATCGGCCGCACGGCTTTCCATTCGCGACAGCGTTTAACGTTTTATCGTCGCTAAAATTAAACAGGAAAATCGACAGGTATTTCATTAATGTAGTTCAATAAAATAGTTTCTATATAAATTTGATAAATTTCAATCTATTTTTACTTAAAAGATTTTTTTCATTTTTAGAAATATATTTTCTATATTTTATGCAGAGAATCATACCGCTATATTTTTAATATTTAGCAACAATTTTATATTATAATAATAATCTCTGACGATTGTGTGATATAAATGTCTTAATAAAATTCAATATTTAAATACAAATTCACTGCTGAGACTTCTACGAAAAAGAACGAAACTTAGATTAATTATAAGAAATTAAATAAATCTAAAAACGGCAGACGGTGACTAGTTTTTAAAAACTTTTATAAAAAAGAATTTGTCAATCTGGTTTGTGTGATCAATCGACAGAAGATCGGCAATGGACGTATCGACTAATACGATTTATCGCGTCTACGCGGCAAATGCGAGAGGGATTAAGTTCGGATTGAGTTTGACGCGGAATTGATTGACAGCGCGTTTGAAAATAATCGAATAATGGAAAGCAGCAGCGGTCATGATCACAGTCGAACGCCGCGATAAGCATCCGCTGGTGATATTGCGCGATACTAAAAACGATAATTCCAGAAACGAGAGCGTGACAAACGGCGAAAGCGTCAGCGTCGAGAAACGATCCTGCAAGTCCCCATTGCAAAAACGGGAATACGACGACTGTAACGATCCCTCGGACTTATCGCTTGCAAACGACAGAATAGGTACCAATCATGAATCGAATCATGCCAAGCATGATTTCGAACGATATCATTGGAAGATTACCACAGACAATGGCAATAACACAGGTATTTGTACAGTCATAATAAATCCAATAAATTGAGAAGGCAACAAAAATTCAATATCACAAATTTTAATAACAAATCCACGCGAGAGAAAGATATAACGACGGATATATAAGCACGACGGAAAGACTGCAAAAATTTTCGCTATTTCAGCGACCTGATTACTGCGAGACTCATTTCTTTAACTTAATATTAACTCTATAAAAATATTATTCTCCGAGTACGCTTTAAATCTTCCAAGTTTTTTTTACGACCGAGTAATATTTTACGATCCGTTGAATAAAACTCCTCCCGAACAGACGCGTTACGCGAGGGAAGCGATTCAGAGCGGCGCAAGGAGGATGCGGAAGAAACGTCGAAGACCAAGAAGAAGAGAAAGCGGAGGTACTGCGCCAAGAACTACATATCCCAGTTTGGAAGCTGAAATTGACTTTTCGATTTAACGAAAACAGATTTTTAACAATCTGCACGGCGAACTGCAAGTACGACGTGGTTAGGCGCGTGGCCGCGCGTTTCGGGATGCGGGAAGTTACGGAGGACAGCAGCTGGGATCTCTATTGGACCGACCTGAGCGTCAGCGTGGAGCGTGTCAAGGATATGAGAAGGTTCCAGAGGATCAACCACTTCCCCGGGATGACGGAGATATGTAGGAAGGATCTACTCGCTCGTAATCTCAACCGCATGCAGAAGCTGTTCCCGAGGGACTACAATTTTTTCCCGAAAACTTGGTGCTTCCCCGCGGAGTAAGATAACATATTTTATAATAATTATAATTAATAATAATTTTATAATAATTAGAACCGTTTATTAAATAATAAAACTTTATTGTTAAAACTATTTCGTTAATAATATTCACTTGACTCAATCGACAAAAATTAATGTTCTGTTTTACATTTAAAGAGATTAAAAATCAAGATTAAATAACCGTAAAATAGAAACCGTATAATTTCATCTCAGTATTATTTACCACGTTAAACGTACAAAACATTATTTATCATAAAATATTCATTTCTCGCGAATAAAATATTGTTCGTTCAATAATTGTACGGTCTGTTTTATATCTTTCGCTTTGAGTCTAAATTGAAACTTGATATCTAGATACGATCGCATTATTTTAATAATAATAATCATAGGCAAAACAAGATAAAAAAAATTATGTGGCTATTCTACGAAACAGTTTCGTATGTCAAAATAAAGAATGCGATCTATGGATTGAAAGGCCTCTTATCTATTTTACAAGCGCGAGGTGTTCCCATACGCGTGAGTTATTCTGTTTTGCTTCGCCGAACGATCGCTCTCGGGTTTCCAGTCGTAAATTCCAAAGGTTCACCATTACGGCGATAAAGAATAATCAATACTTCCCGAAGTCGATGAGCGAATGCGTAAGTAGATTGAAAACTCTGGATTTCGATTTTCAGCCACGGCGACGCGACGGCTTACACCAAGACGCGGAGGTCGAGAATCTTCATCATCAAACCGGATACGGGCTGCCAAGGACGCGGTATTTATCTAACAAAGCATTTAAAGGACATCAAACCGAGCGAACGTTTGATCTGTCAAGTGTACATCGCAAGGGTACGGAATATCAATTTTTTTCCGCAAAAAAATGTCGCTGCAAGTTTGCAGAGACCAGCTTTCTAGATAAGAAAAATTTTCCTTTATACACGTTTCACTCTCTTATATATATATATATATATATATATATACACACACACACACATATATATGTATATATATTTTCCATTATATTCTAAGATTCTTTGAAATTCGTTCAGATTTTTTTCCTGTGAATATCCGTGCAATCGTAATCGAAAACTTCACAGTTGCAATGCAAGTATATCCTTTTTCTTATATCCTTAGCCCTTCTTAATAGACGGATACAAATTTGATCTACGTATTTACACGTTAATCACATCGTGCGATCCTCTTAGGATCTATGTGTACAACGAAGGACTCGCGAGGTAAGGCACGAACTTAAAAACCATACTTAAAAAAGTAAATTATGAGAAACAAATACGAGATGCAGTTCTATTAAATATATATTTTTTTTAATTATGAAAATATTAAATCTATTTTTACACTTTCAAATTTATATGTATGTACATATATTCCGACTTACTAGAAAGTGCAAAACTTTGCATTTTTAGATTTGCGACCAGCAAGTACAAGGAACCGACCGGATACAATATTTCTAATATGTTCATGCATTTAACAAATTATTCCGTTAACAAGCACAGCCGACTCTATATCATCGACGATGAGATTGGTAGCAAAAGGTTCGCATATATGTCTATATAGAATTGGCGATGGAGTACGCCAATCGTATAGCAAATTATGCTTTACAGAAAAATATCAACGTTGAACAAATGGTTAAATTTGAAAGCTGTCAATGTAATCGAATTGTGGGGCAAGATCGACGAAATTATAATTAAAACTATAATCGCCGCGTATCCCGTGTTGAAACACAGTTATCACGCGTGCTTCTCGACGCACAACAAAACTTGCGCGTGCTTCGAGCTGTTGGGATTTGACATTTTACTCGACTGGAAGCTCAAGCCTTACCTTCTCGAGGTAAACTTTCCAGAGAGATTGGGATACCTAAAAGGAATGTTATTAAATATTCTCTACATTTAGTAAATCTATCAGGTAAATCACTCGCCAAGCTTTCATACAGATGCACAGATAGATAAGGACGTAAAGGAAGGATTGCTGATGGACACTTTCGATATATTAAATTTACTACAATTCGACAAGAAGAAAATAATAGAGGAAGATAGGAAGCGAATCAGAGAGAGACTTCTTCAAGGCTTGAACGGGAAGGATCTTAGGCAAGTGGAATATATCAAAGAACGTATAAATTATATAGATAACTGAGATTTCATACACGGAGAGAATTTTATTTTAAAATTTACCCTGAAAATCATGTTAATCCTAGGATACTGTAGTATTTCGACGAATTTTATGTGATTTTCATTATTTTTTTAAATATATAGGGTAACTGTCCCTATTAGTGTGCCCTGAACCTATTAGTGTGGTTTTATATTTAAATAAGTCATAAAAATAAACTGGTACAAATATATAGACAAAGTAT
>NW_012026814.1:2752266-2808269 GCF_000956235.1 Wasmannia auropunctata
CTCTTCCGATCTAACTTTATAGAAAAAAAATACTTTGTCTATTTATTTGTACCAGTTTATTTTTATGACTTATTTAAATATAAAAGCACACTAATAGGTTCAGGGCACACTAATAGGGACAGTTACCCTACTTATAATAAATTTATTGTAGTGTACAGTAAAATTTATTGTAGTGCACAATAAAATTTGCCGAAATACTATATTGTCCTATAATTAACATGATTTTCAGAATAAATTTTAAAAGGAAATTCTCTCCGTGTATATTGCATCAGTCTCGTAGTAATTAGTTTCAATCAATACTCCACAAAATTCATTATTAGTAAAAAGTAGCATTACAGATACTTTTTACAATTAATACGTGACATAGAAATTAAATCCGAATTTTTCTTTATGTTAAAACATCTGTTAAAAATTTCCTCTGTAAAATATAATTCATAAAACATAGAGAGAATTCAAAAAATCGTTGAACTTATATTATAACATATTATGACAAAAAATGTATTGCAGTAAAAATCTGATGATAAATCGAAATGTTACAATACGCAGTCAAATTAACGACACGGCAACTTCGATGAAATCCGAGAGAAACGAGAACGATTACATGCAGAGGCAGTTTCAGTGGGAGGACAACCACATGGGCAATTTCCGAAGAATTTATCCGTGCTTTGACGAGAATAAATATCAGCCTTTCTTCACGCAGAATGCCCTTTCCGTTTTCCAAGATACGGTGGCGTCAAGAGCGCGAGAGGAAGCGTCGAGAATAGAGAGAGAGGAGAACGAGGTGAATTTTTCATTACATTTGCGATTTAATGCCCGGAAAAATTGACAGACAAATCTTCGAAACAATTTTTCATATTAATGTTACGTTAAAATCATTGCCACTATAATTCATATGTGAAGCACAAAACGCGATACTTTTTACGAATATAAAATGTATAACATCATAAAGCTTTTATCAGAGTGATATTAATTTTCCAGTAATATTTTAAAACTTCAAAAATATAGAGAGCATATTTTAGCATAAATAAAACTGCATTGTTATTTATAGAGAATATAATATGCTTTAAATAAATTACTGTCAATTATCTTTTTAATCGTTTTCGTGAATAATTTTACCTCATTTCAGCTAAAAGCGAGGGGGGAAGAGCGCAAGCGAATAGTCGGGAAATGGAGCGATCAAAAATTAGGCCCTGAAAGTTCAAACGCATCAAGGAAATTGCAAGAGAAGAGCAAATCCGCCGGTGTGACCAAGAAAAACGTTAGTATATACAAAACAGTTCGATCATTCAGTTTAATCAAACTGTCACCTATACAATAAAATGTCTCATTATTTCTCCGTGGAAAAAAATCACTATGAGCGAAGACTAGAAGAGAATAATTATCTCCTATTAAAAAGTACGAAGACTCGGCAGAAGTTAAATGGAATGTTAAATGAGATGGTACTTTTCCTCCGCCTCTCTCCGGGAAAAAGAGCAAGCACATTATCATCGTCGCTTTTTCACAGATCAATAAACAGGACGCACAGGGATCTCCTACCAGCGCCCTGTACTCCTTCGAGCCTGAAATCATATCGGAGTCCGAGGAGAGGGAACGAATAACGGCCCTGGCGCAGAGGGATTTTCTCATCAAGAGCTATGGCATGCTCGAACAGATATACGTGGCGATGAGGAGAAACGGCATGTTACGACCCGCCGACGAGAGAAAGTACGGATTGTACGGCAGGCTGGGATTACACGCAAACACGAGCCACAGCACACGCTGCCCCTCGCACAAGTCCCATCGTCAAAACGGCCATCTGGACGTCACGCAACTAACCGCGGACCAATGTCTGCGATGTTTCCTCAAGAGGGACGAAGTAACTTAATTTTCATCAGTCGAGACGTCGCCCGTCTTAGAAAATCTAATTCAGATACAAATCAGATTTTACTTGACCGGTTTTTTTCTTTTTTACATTTAAAGCGACGTGTTCTCTTCTTTTATATTTAACGCGAAAGAAGAGAGAATACGAATTTAATAATACTCGATAAATTATATGAAAGATATATATATATATATCTTTATATATATATATATATATGTGATTTTCTTTTTTAGCACAAATCGGTCAACCATCAGCGTGAATTCAAGAATTCAAAGAGAAGTAAGTGACTCATAATTACGTGCAATTTCTGGATCATTCTGGAAATCGTCGTCTAGATTTGTACGCGTTTCAAAAATCATTATCCCTTTCAGGCTTAACGTGGATAACGTGTAACGAGGCGCTCGTTTACGTTCGTCCGAAAATACCGCAAAAACTGTGGACAGAGGAAATGAACACGAACAATCACATCGGACGCGTGACAAAAGCACACGTTGCCAGAACATTGTCGAATACTGTGCGACTACACACGCTCGAGAGAAGAGAATTCTCCCATTCGGCGAAATCTAACAATAAGTAAGCTGCATTCATACGTTTTTTATCTACATTTATAAATTAATTAATTGAATGAATTAAGATATAATTAATAAATTGAATGAAGATATAATTACCTATTGGAATAAAATTATTCATCGCAACAAAATTATTTATTTAGAATTGACGTCGCCACTCAGCACTGAGAATGAAATGGGCCATCATGTTCATATATCTAAGAAAAAATAAAGAAACATAGTACGATTAGAGAATTAAGTTTTCGAAAGATATAAATGGATTAATATAAAATTGACTAAGAGGAAATTTAGACGGCTATTTATAAGGACCTTCCAATGTGCAATTGACATTGCCGATATCGAGCACAAATGGAGATTAGTAATAATAAGATTCGCGTAATATTGAGAAATATCAATTTCACATTAAATATATTACCTATACATTCCTGTAAAACAATTGCTCAGCCGCGTTGGGAAAAGTCTTCGTTAAGTAAATTCTTATTCCGACGGGAACTCGAGTCGAGATGAAATGAGGCAAGTCTTATCGAACGTCCGGGAATGCAACGTGTCCTCGGTACATGAGCGGATGCTGTTTCAAGGTAGAGAACAGTAATATAAAAATCAACAATGTATCGACTTGTTATTTAAAGTGCCATATAAATATGTACAATAGATATATAAGTGAAACATGTACACGTCGCATAAGAGTGGGAGTTAGGTACGCGCCGGGTGCGTATGTAAAATGGCCATACACACACACATTACGTAGACGCCAGTCTATATAATATGTATAACAATTTTTATTGCTGATATATATTCTGTATTCACATGATAAAAAATAATCTATGAACAATTTGTCGCGTGCTGGTTTTTTTTTTGCCCCGTTCGTGATATTGCGTCCACGTTATTTTTGAGTCGCAGCGTCTCTCGCTCTCTCCTCCTGCCTTTTTCTCTTCATCTATTAATCTTATCGCGTTTCGTGTCGCAATCGATAAACCAAGCCCGTGGTGGACGCGTGAATGTTTCAAGAATTGCTACGACAAAATCGAGAAGGTTCCGAAGTTCCGGGATAACAATAAAATCCGCAATTTTTTACAAAATAATACTGTGTAAAATGTGTATGCGTGTGTTTTGTTTATGATGCCTGTGTGTATGTGTGTGTCAGTAAAGCGATGTGCCGAATCGGCGCCGAATTGGCAACGACAAGTTTCTTTGTGCGTTGCTTTCTCTTAAATTTCTAAATCACGGTCGGACTTCCTAAGTTACAATTTTCCCTTTTCCTTCGATCTATAAAACGTAATTGCATCAAATAATAGCGACACCGCAGAACCCATGCACGTAAGACGATGTAACGTCGGTCTCCTTGACTGTAAACTGCGTTATGTTACGTCATTATAAGAACAAGAATTAGTGCGAAATACATCCAACACATTATGATCGATGAATCTTTTTTTTTTTTAACGTGTGATATATATTATTTACATAAAACCACTGTGCGACTGCGACAAATATTTGCGCGTCTCTTTCTCTCTCTCTCTTTCTCTCTCCTTGATTCCCACCTTAAATCTTAGATATAGAAAGGCTTATGTACATAAAGTCAATAGATATTTATACGATAGCTTATATTATACCGCATATAAAAAGAAAAGTCCGTAAATGTATATTTATGCGAAATATTTCCATCTTCATTAAAAAAAAGAAATCGTCACATTTTTCAGCATGTATACATAATAGATCTGTTCGTGTTGCTTGCATTTTTTTTGCATTCAGAATCTTTTTTTTCTGTGCAACGCTCGGGATATATATGCTTATTTCATTTTTAGTGCAAAAATTCTCCAAGATTTCAAGCAACGCGAACAAATCTACTTTCTGAAAATAAAGGTAACTGCATTTGAAGAAAGTTGCAATGAGACAAACAGTTGGACACATAAAATGCATTTGTTTCGAACAAATTTTTACAAGAGGGGGTTAAGCTCATAAAAACACATATCAAATCATTATCGACAAAAACGAAGGAATTATTATGCGACACGTGCATCGAGACAGATGCTCCGTGTCACGAATGACATGGTGTAGCAATTGTCATTAAAATTATTTCGATCGTATAGAATTATATAATCACTTATGGCTTAATTCTGTGAAAGATAAATATTACCTTTAGTCACTTAAATTAAACAGCTCATCGTTTTTTTGTACTAGAAAATGATTACATCCGTTGCTTCAGCCACTGACGTTATCCATGTAAAGAGTGTCTTCGTAAATCGCTTAATCCCCTGCATATTTTTTTTAACTTTTGTAATAAAAGTAACGTAATAACAGATTGTAACGTGATCTTCCCGCGCGAGAAAATATAGAAAGGAGATATGTGAAGATGGTATCCTATTCGTTGTAATACTAAAATATGAGCATTATGTAGGATCCTGTGTATGTTACTCACATGTAATGTGTTAAAAACGATTATAGTAAAACAAGCTTAAGGCATGAATTAAACGGAGACTTCGAGTGAAAAATAATTTAATTTCAGATGAAGAAATTGGCCTATAAAATTAATTTCTTGATCCAAAATTAAATTTTACATCTTAAGAGTAAATTAGTAAATTCACCTAATTGAGATACAATATACACTAATAATTCAATAATAAATTTCTGCTTCCGTTCGTTAGATCTCCGTTTAATACAGGCATTAAATGATATATATATATATGTATATATATATATATATATCTGTGGCTAATATTTCATATACATATAAAAAACTATACAATCCGTAGACGATAAATTTGTATTAGCTGCCGACGGAATTTAATTTTTTTGTTTTAACAGTTAATCTCCTGACAATAATATGCTCAATTCTTTTTAATATTAATATCGTCGATACTGTAAATCTGGCAGATGCGAAGATTACGCTAGCTAGTTAAAATTGTTAAGTGTGCACAGATTCCTTTATCATGAAGTTGAGAGATATTACTTTGTTTTACTTCGAAATAGTTTCAATTTAATAACGAATTTGGTTGGATGCATTAGTGCAGACCAAAGTCCGTTGTATATTAATTTAGCTAATAGATACAATGTAGGCGCTTTGAACGGCGCTTTTAAAACATCGAACGATGAAATAACTGTGTTGAGCATCCAGCCGCGTATGCACGGTACGCTATTACATTTCACTTTGCGTACAACAGTCTTTATGCACACTACTCAAATTCGCTATACATTATCTTTTATAGATAAACGGTGAATTAAGATGATTTATAAAAGCAAATTATAAAAGCAAATGCTAGCAAAAGACACGTAATCTGCGGCGCAATTCCGAAAATTTTACAATTTCACAATTTTACAACTAGTTTTTTTTAACAATTTCATCATTTTGCACTTCAGCTAAATGTTAGATGCTTATGCCGATTCTATTTCCTATTGGATTTCTATTGGATATAAAATCTTCTCATTACAGTAGAAAAACCTGCATGTTAATATCAGTAAATAAATTCCTGCTGTGTGCGTAAGCATTAAAGATTACTTCATAAATAAAATTATTTTCATAAAAAACTTTTTACACAGCTTCAGAGATATATTTCTTATATCCTAATTTAACCGCGCAGACAAATTAAGAGTTTAAACCATGGCAACAATACATGTATAATCAATCAAATTATGATTAACATAAAAAAATAATAATTTAAAGATAAAAGCATTCTCAGTTTGCTTATTGCAAATTCGATTGCACTGGCGCAAATTACACAGTCTATTGTACAATAGTTATTGTATCTAAAAACATAAGCATCTCGAATGAGTAAAATATAAAACATATATTTTATCAAGCACATGATCCAATCTGTTTATGTTTATCTGTTATACTATACAGACTTTTTTCAATTTGTGTATAACAGTCTTTAAATGTGTGCTTGTACATGTGTTACGCATCCAACCGAATTATGCTAAAATAAATCAAAAATATTAAAGTAAAATTTACCATGGTCTTCTTTATAAAATATGTGATATATAAAAATATAAGAATTGCAGCATTTCTAGGTATATCGCCTGGGAGTACCAATACTGCATTTGTGTTTGTGTAATTCCGTTTCTTGAATGGCATTAGCGCATTGCAGCTAATCCCATTCATGCTGATTGTATTAAGTCATATACTTAAATTTAATAAAACATGTAGATTTAACAATAAAAAATAGGACTTGTGACAAGCTCTTACATCAACCTTCAATCAATCAATATAATTTGTATCACAATAAATATATCATCTGCATGATAAAGGCGATATATTCGTTACCTGCGATAAAGGTAATTTAAAAAATGTATGACCTGCGTATATGATTTCAAATGTATCAATGTGATTTTAATTCATACCTTTTATCCTATATTAACAGAAATATAAAGAAAAAATTATAATTGATGCTCGATGGCTCCAATGACAAATGGTACTCGTACAAACCACTTTCTTTTTGGTTATAATTTTGGTTAAAATTATCGTTACAAACAACGTTTAAAAGTCAATTGCGGAGATGATATCATTTACAATGTATATCAGGAACGTTTATATAGGATAAAACAAAAGACGATGCAAAATTGTTCGCGGCTCGTCTCTAATATATGTCTTACACCTGCTTTGTTAATAAAATCCAAATATACGTAGATATCATTAATTTCGCATTAAATGCAATTAGTCACAAAAATACTAAATTCTTTGAAAATCTCAAATATTTCACATTATCGTTTAAAAACTTAAGATTTTTAAAATCTTCGTCTTAATATCATGAATTACAAATTTTTTTTTTAATATTTTACATTATAAATAAGTTTTTTAAATAAGAAAAAACATATACCAGTTATTTCCATTACCTGCCAAGAGATTCATTAAATAATATATTAATTTAATAATTTTATGAGCCTGTGTATGAATCCATTTGTCATGAACAAACTTGAAATTAAAATGATATCTGAATATTATCTCAGCTTTCACATATTCATCAACTTACAATGATATCCTAATATTTCAACAAGTTAAAGCTAAGTTGTTAACAAACAGCATATTTTTATATTGAATGCACGACATCGCACGTGCATTAATATTTACCATGTGCTAGGGTGTCGTTTGTGTGTATGTGTTGTGTGCACAATTGCACACACATATGTGCGCGTACCACATATTAACGCTAACAAATAGTCACTGGAGCGTCGCATGAACGACGGGACACGAAGTGTTATGGTTTAAACTTAACCAGGGGTATGTTCTTCGATTGCAAACACTTATCACACACCCATTCCGCGTAGACCTCCGCCGTTAATAATTGATAAGCGTATTCCGACAATCCTGTGCAGCTCCTAAAATAATCGCGTTGTCAAAACGCATGTTTTATATTATCTCGTTGGATCATTATTTCTCAACGACTCACCTATGAAACCAAAAATTACAACCTGATTCGCACAGAATTGCCTGATCATTGTCGTGTACTTCCTTATGACAAATTCCACAGGGATAAATTGGTGGCGCATTAGGGTTTTGTGGATTAAATACCATTGACTGATCTGGAGGATAGATCTGTAAAAAAAAAGATAAATTTGTATAATCTATATGCTGCTAAATGTATCATTATAACTGTAATATAATATGCTTGATAAAAGGATGGCTTACCTTGCCCGCAGAAATTGGCATTGGCTTTGGACCCATTCCTGGCGGGCCTTGAAACCCGTGTGGTGGCATAGATCCTCCCATGGAATTAATAGGATGTCCCATAGGTGGTCCACCACCCATATTATTGGACATTGTGCCCATTGGACCTGTCATGTGACTTCCCATTTGATTGTGATGACTAATGTTCATGTTAGACATATTATTCATTCCTGGACCACCCATATTCATGTTGTTTATTTGACTTGGCCCAGTCATATTCATGTTGTTCGACACCATCGAACTCATGGTGGTCATAGGTCCGTTCATAGGTCTTCCTAAGTTGTTGAGATTGTTTCCCATGTGATTCGGATGAGGTTGAGATCCATTGTGTCCCAGTGGACTGTTTACATTGTTAAGTGACGGCCCATTTAATGGACTGTTGGGCGGTATATGGCTATTTATGTTGTTCATGTTCATTGGTCCATTAGGCATGTGATTAGATCCTCCCATGTTCATCGGAGAACCTAAAGGCCCACCCATAGGACTGCCCATATTGTGACCCATGTTGTTCATTGGACTGCCCATCGGCCCACTGTTCATATTATTCATCGGACTACCCATAGGTGGGCCACTTAGTTGCGAATTTCCCATATGGCTCATATTCATGTGATTGTTCATGGTGTTCATTGGACCAGGAGGCATATTCGGGCCCATGTTATTCATGGGGCTCATGCCTCCGATAGGAGCATGATTCATAGGAGACATCGCTCCCATATGATTCATGTGATTTGTCATGGGTGAATTACCCATTGGGCTCATATTGCCCATATTATGTGGCATCATAGGACTCATGCCACCCATCGTGGTTAAAGGGCTCATGCCTCGCATAGGAGGACCGCCCATGTGATGTGGATGATGAGGATGCATATGTGAAGGCGCGCCATGCATCATTGGACTTTGCGTGGTTTGTGGTGGCGTATCGTCGAAAGGATTACTTGCTACTATTGTGTCACCGTAACCAGTTAAGGGCGGGGGTAGTAGGTCCTGTTGAAAGAACATTAGATTAATATTAAAACAATATAAATTATTAGCGCTAACACATTATAATATATAGACATAAAATATAGTTAAGCTACCTGTACAGATGGAGGTTGTTGCGGAGGTGGTTGGGCAACACTTGCATTTGTACGCCTTTTCTTTTTAGGATTAGTACCAGCTGGTGGTGGCGGTGGTGGATGGGGGTGAGCAGAAGAGTCAGGATGTGGGGCATTGGGGCCCATATTCACACCCATTCCCATACCCCCCAGTGGCATCCTTGTGAAGGGTGGCATGCCCGCAATATTGTGGCTCATTTCCTTCGCTTCCCTTATTTTATCATGCCAGCACCACTGGATTTTCGTGGCAAGTAATTATTCTTAATCCACTATTAAGAAACAAATGAAAAGAAAATTTGTGTTGTAGCATAAATTTACTTAAAAAGCTGTAATAAAATAATTAGATTTATAACGCATATTATCAAGTTTTATATGTATATTATCGTAAATATTTTATAACTGATATTTGATAGTAGATTCCGTGAATAGGCAAATATTAGTTATAATGTAAATACGTAACGTTTTATATTATTAAATGAATTAAAGGGATTAAACAAAGTCAAGTATTAATTAAATAACACAAATTTATGTTTAATGTTTAAATTTCACGTTTAATAAAATTTATTACTTACAATTGTTACGGATAAATATTAGCTTTATGTATAATAAATTTAATTTGTGTATAGAAATTTATATATATTTACGCACAAAGATCATAATTTAAAGATAATATGATTAATAAACATATTTACTCATAAATTTAAAACTGTATTATTAAAATATGTATATTTATACAGATATTTTGTAGTTCTTTATGGAATAAAAACTGGATATCATCATGTGAACATCTCTCGCAACAAATTCATTAATAATTCTCTTCGTAAGATGCAAAGCATAATTAAAGGTTGTATCTAGTTTTTGTCCACAATATTATTTTGGACTCATCAAAAAACTTCGAGAACTTTTTTTTAACAAATTACCGATCAAACTAGCAACACATACGGGGGAGATACATTCGCGGAGTAGCGAAACATTCTTATCGCATCGTTGCTCCATTAAAATTATTCTCGCGGCATGAGACTTATCATTTATAAACACGCTGGTGCACGAGAGAGAGAAAGAAAGAGCACGCGTGCACACCCACACATACAAAACACACACACACACACACACGCGCGCGCGCGCGATAATATACGCGAAACCTCGAGATCCGCGTATGCATATCTGCAAGTACATCGTAGCGTACCGCCTATATTTACATATGCCGATATAAATAACGAAATTACTACCGTTACCTCGGATGGCGCGCCAGCGGTCCGTCCGTCACACGGAATGAGACAGAAGATCGGGGATTCGAGAAGGAGAGAGAGACAGAGAGAGAGAGAGAGAGAGAGAGAGAACACGCGGAGCGTGAGAGAAAAAGAAAGTGAGAGAAGCGCCTGAAAGCGCCTTTACGACACACGGCTCGTACCTTCGGAACGGCGATAAGAGAGACCCGCGGTACAACAAAATAGAGGCGACCCTCGTCGCGCGGCGGCGAACGTAAAAGGGAGCAAAACAAACTTCGCTTTGCACAGTCTCTCTCGCAGACTAACCTAACCTAACCGCACAGGGCTCACCGTCGAGGCTCCGTAAGGCGCCTCCGCAAGTCGACCGCGCACACGACCGTGTGTGCCGCACGACGCAGCATGGGACGGAGAGCGTGGAACTGCGGATGGTCCGAGCAGGCGGAGGACAGACCGCGGCGTGAACGCCGTGACGCGACGGGCGATTTAAAAATAAAAATAAAAATAAAAAAAAAAGACCGGCCGGGCGTTTTACGCGGGCGCGATTCGACGGTGTGTGTATTCGCCGTACTCACCAGCGCATTATAGCGGACGCGACGACGCGATCGTGATGTGCATGGCACGGTCGTATATATTTTTTTTTTCTTCGCCGGGGCAACACCGGCACCGTCCGCGAATCCGCACCGCGTCGAATCGCTCGCCAGCCGCACTCGCTGTCGTCGATGCAGCAGCCGCTGTTTGTTGCCGCCGCCGCCACCGCCGCCGCCGCTGTTGCTGCTGCTGCTGCTGCTGACCCTAGCGGGATGAGCGATCTGTCTGAACGCGATTCCGGTTTGCGCCTCGCGCGCGCAACGCGTCTCCCGGTGGCGCGAACGGGCCGCGCATTCACGGGCGCGCGTACACGGTGCCGCGGTGAACGAGATCTCGCACTTTCGGTGTCGCGAAGCTCGGGTAACGGAACGAGCGTATATCCCAGCCACACGCCATACGAACCTTCTCAGGTCGCCATTGTCGTCGAGACTAGCGTTACGCGTGTCCCCCCGCGCGCCTTGTGTTGTCGCCTGTGTTGCGCGCAACTCCGCGCGCGGGTAGCCGCGCGCCCCGTCAGATGGCGGCATCGGTTCGCACTCTTGTTGACCCGCTTGACCGACGCGGGACGAGTCGCGTGAGTCGCGTCGCGCAGCGCAGACCTCGGCAGCAGAGAATCCGAGGCGGCCGCCGGCCTCGCCGCGCGTAGCTCGGCCGACAGTAAACGATGGGAGTGCAGCGAGTGTCTTTAACGATGATCTACGATCGGTGAGGTAACTCGCTGCGGAATTCCGACGACGCGAAATCCGCGCCGGTCTTTTGACACACGAGAATCGCTATAGTTTCTATATTGCTATATTTCTATATTATTCTATTCTATATGTAATCGCTATATTTCTATACTGACCATTTGTCTTCGGAATGAGAGCGGTTTTAAGCAAACGTGAAAGATCTAGGTATTTTATACTTTTTACATTTCGTTTTCGTTTGATTTTACTTACATTTAAATTTGTATTTAAAACGTGTCCACGGTTTTAACTTTCCTGAAAGAATATAAGCTTTCGTTCCTCGCCTTTTTCGGGTGTTCCCGCCCGGCCAAATCGGCAAACTTAAAATATGAATTTAGGATCTCAAAACAAATAAAATTTTCTTCTGGAAGTTTGTTCGCAAACGCTTCGTTTAAGAGATATTGACTTCTTAAGTTATAGAACTTATAAGACTATTGTTGAAATACCGGATTTAACACTTTTGAATTTTTTTTTGTATGGAGTGCTCTGAAGTAAAAAAATGTATGAAGCTCATTAAATGACCTTCATTCATTAAAACGGAGGATAATGCAAGCGTGCGAAAAAAATTCAGACGCGCAATGTCAGTCAGCCACTCGTTCTCACATCGATAGATGCAATGCTTGTCTTAGAATTGGAGGCTATCATTTTGAACAATACGTTTAATAATTACATTTTGACTATTGTAAAGCAATAAAGAGAATAAATCTAAATTATTTGGACATTATTCGTTCTTATAGCTCTGTAATTTAAGATATCTCTTAAATTAAATGAAGTGTTTCTGAGCAAACTTCCACAGGAAAGTTTTGTTTATTTTGAAATCCTAAATTTATATTTTAAGTTTGACAATTTAATTCGGGAACACCTTGTGTGAAAAGAAGAGATAATAATAATCTGGAATCTAATTAAGCTTTACCTTGCATAATTAATCTATATTAATTTTCAAAACAGTACTGCTTCGATAAGACTGATCGAGCTCGTGAATAATTATTCCGTAAGAAATACCGCGGCGCGAAAATTCAAGCTTTACATAAGCTTCTGTACGAAGTAATGTTTATCTGCATTTTACATGTGGCATGCACGGTCGACACAAGTGCGTGAAATTCACGCCGTGACACCCTGCTATATTTCGTATCCGAATTTAAAGCCGCCTGACCCCGGCGTGGAGTGCTCGCACGCACGCATCGCTTTAATTATTTTCAGTTACATCAGCGAGTTAACCCGGCTTACAGTCGGAAAGCCGGAAAACGGCTTTCGCGTCAACTGTCCACTTCAGGACAGTTGGACCCTGCCTACCTACCTACCTACCTACCTACCTGGCTACGTACACAACGCATTCCCGAAACCGGTCACCGCCGCCTTACTTCCTCGCTCTCTTATTTTAACACTGACGGCGAGAGCTTGCAGCAATTACGGAACACGCGCGCCAGGTCAGCCGAAACGATTTCCTTGTCCGAATGGAACGATGTGTAACACGTTGTACGTGAAATAGTACTCTAAAAAAAAAAGTGAGAAGCGTAGCGTTGACATCAGGCAAGGAACTTTTTTTTCGAAGATATATAAAGTACGAGATTGATGATTTTAGAAAAGAATCTTCGTATCCTCATTCCTACGTTAAACTAAATAATAAATATTACGCAACAAAATTAGAATCTTATTTACGTTTTTTTACATGTTCTCGCAAAACTAACGTCATTTTTGTGCAGTCGCTTCATTGTGTAATTACATGTCTGTACGCATGAACGAGATGACGTTCACGACGCGCGCATTATTTTCGCACGGCGAAAGAGAAATCCCTGATATAGACCAGCTGTCCATCTGTTGCCCAAACGGACAGACGAAATTAATACGATCGGCCATTTTCCCGGAGCCGATATATAATATGAAAAAGCGGGGATGCCGCCTCCACCCCTTTCCTGCTCTCCCTCCTCCCCCCCGTTATCCGCTCACGTTAACGGCTCTATCGATCTCATTAACTGCCTGGGCACTCGCGATTTATTTTTATCGAAGGATATAGAGTCGCCCGTTTTCGTTCGGGCAAAAGTGGTACAAATCGGGAGCATCGTGAACGGGGGCGGAAAAACTGGGCCAATCCCCGCAGGGGAAGAGGCTGGGTTAGGTATCCCGGGGGAATCTCGACGGGGGTACGGAGGACAGAGTATGACAAAAGACGTGAGGACGAGGAACGGATTTAATAAATTTCTCCGAAGGAGTCCACTAGAGGTGGGGTAAATCATACGGTTATTGGCCACTTAGGAGTTATCTCTTTGTATTTCCTGTTGTGCAATTATCGAACGGCGCTCCCCGGTTCCCGTGTAATCCGCGAGCGTAACGGTTATTACATTTCAATATTAATATTTGAGATTTAAAAGGAACGTGAATGCAAAGTTAAAGCTGAAATCTGCTTCATATTAAAAGTACGCGAATATAGATCATTTAAATCTCGAATTATCGCACGACAGTCTCTCTGGGATTTTAGAGACGTTTCTCAAAATTATTTCGCGTAGATATGGCCTCCTTTTTAAAAAAAAAATCCGCATGAAGTAAAAACGTCGGACGAAGGAGGACAACTCATGAAAATTCATTGGGTTTTTTTGGAAAGTTTTATTTTTATATAAAAGAGAGAGAACTGCGCAACTTTTCTCACAGGTAATTTGACAATAACGCTGTAAGACTTTCTATCATCGTATCTTCTCGACGCGAAAAGTTCTTTTCAATCAGTAAAAAAAAAAAAAATCAAATAAAAGAAGGATAGATTTATACGCTGTTTAAAAAAAAGCTCTGAATAACTCGTCGAAAGCAATAGGCCGCCACTCAAAACAAAACGTGTTCCCTCTCTAATAAAAAGCGAAACTGCGATTCCATTTGTTTAACAGTATCAATACCGGCGGTCCTAAAAAAAGAAAGGGTCGGAAAGGAATCACAATCGAATCGAGCCTAACGGCGGTGGTGGAGGGTGCCACAATCGGGTGGATTGCTCGTTGCGGCAATCGACCACCTACGCGAACGGATTCCGCAAATAGCGACATCCGGCCAAACAAAAACGACGCGCCAATCAATCTGTCGCGTGGTGCACGCGTGTCCTGAATAAGAAGCGGGTGATTTGCGCAAATTACGAAGACTGGAAGGCGGTTTACTCAGCCCGGAGGAGGGCCTCAAAAGGTGGCAGCGAAGGCGGCACACCTGTCGATAATCCTGATAACTTTTTCCCAGAGAGCTCATTACGGCGCCCGTTTATAACCGTGTACCTGGGACGACTGATGAATTTTCGATGTCTTTTTACTGAGGGAAAAGTCAACTTCAAAACCGGTTCAAAGAAGCTATCATTAAAGAATTAATGCGATAGAAGCGAAGTACCTATATGGTTATAAATAATTTACACACGCTTCTCTCCTTTTTTTCTCTCTTCAAACAGCCTCCTCTTTGGTGATTAAAAATACATATAGTTTAACTATCAAACTCGACGCCTCAAGTTCGACACACGCCGCGGCGGTTCAACTGCCTACCATTCTCCTCTTATTTTTTCATTCTTACTCGTAGGAATTTTTGGAAGTTTTAGGCGAACGTTTAGAATAAAAAAATTATTATTAAAAAATTTGTTCAACACACAAAAGAACGTTGATTCTCTGTAAAAAAAATGTTAAAAATTTATCGCATATTCCGAAGATACATCGAATACTACGCGATATTTCAGTGTCCTCGAATGTTCGTAGACATCCGTCCCTGTTACGCGCGTACGCATCACGCAAGCACGCACGCGAGACATGCGTGCAATCACGCCGGTTTTTTTTTTCTACCGCTCGAGCACATTTTTCCATCACATCCGAGGGGACCCGACGGCGCCGATTGCATCGCCGACCGGAGTCGTCGGAGAAAACGATCCTTGACCCGTGGCTCAAGGATGCTCCAGCATTCCCCGGTGTCCCTTATAAAGAATTTAACTCGTGCGATTCTTCTACGGCGGTGTGGAACGTATCCCGAGTCACTTTACGCTCGGCGGATCGTTAATACGCCTCGCGAGAAAATGTAGCGCCATTGAAGAGATTCAAGAAAGTCCGTTGCAGTTTTCGCTGCTCGAATGCCATTCAATTGATATCGACGAGGCAGCCCCATTTCTTTGTGATTCCTATCTCTTCCGTTTTCAGAACCCGATAATAGGACGATTAATTCTACTCTCTACGAACGATCGTTATTATCGAAGAAATATATCGCGTCGATAGAATAGAAACGTATTAGAAAGGAAGCTCCGGTTGGATTCCGATTGTTCGACGAGAGGAGGAGTGGGTGAGGTTGTCTCTTCGGTAGACGCTTTGAATATCGAAGCAACACGTTAAGCGATATATCTTAGCTGCGATCGTACAGCTTGTATTGCAGCTACAAAAAAAAAAGAGAAAAGAGGAGGATGATTGATAATTTGTCGGACAAGATTACTGCAAGTGCTAAGAGGATGCAAATTGCCATAACATCGCGTTACCGGGAAAAGAGCGAGGAAACGCTTATACATGAATTTAAAATTTATTATAGCGTTATACCGGCCACGATCAGCTATCAGTTATTTTTCCAATAACTATCGGCTGTAGTAAACTCGCATTGGCATGACGTTGCGCAATGTTTTCCGGCGCACGTATGGGCTACGTATCGACGAAAACTTCAATAAAGACCAAACTTGCTTTTATTGTTTTCGCGTATTGACCGAATCCTCAATACGAATCCTCAATATTCGCACAATACGAATTATTACACAATAATATTGACCGTGGTGAGGTTCGCGCTTCGACTGAAAATACGCTCGAATGAAAATACGCTTCCCTGCACCCTCGATGCACACCAAAAAAAAAAAAAAAAAGAAAAAAAAGGTTAAACTTCGATTCGTTTCGCTGTATCATAAACTTCGGCGGTCCGCGGATCCGCCGACGCTCGAGAGAAGCGCGACGACTTTGTAACAACGGTATCACAATACGATTGTTGCAGCACGATTTGTAAATAATGCACGGACGATTTATACAGGACGTCTTCTTTCTCTCTTTCACGGGAGGGAGGGGGGGAGTGTATGTACCGTTTTCGAGCGTGATTCAGCACTTTTGCTGTTTACCGAAGAAATTGCGCGTGTTTATCGTGCGGGTGTTTATCACCGTTCGCGCGAGAACCGCCGACGCCGCCGCCACTCGATTTGCCTTCCGAGCCGGCGATTGACGGCGATAATTACACTGCGATGTTTGCACGGCTGCGAACCGTGTCAATTTCCCGTGGTGATCCTCGGGTCCACTCCACGTATAGGTACCGCTGGCTAACACCCCGTCCGCGCGCGCGAACGGGTCCCGAAACACACAGAGCCCCCGTCGAGTTTTCAATCAATAATGTCACCGGCAAACTCCGGAGAAAAACCGGAGGCCACGCGCCGTTATACGCGCGCGGAACATCGCGCGCAACATCGACTCTCTCGTCGTTCAACTTTTACGCCGCGAGCGGCACAATCTTTGTCTTCGTCCTCTCGAGGGACCCGCGACTGTGCAACTCAAAACTCGTGTAAACGTTACCTCGATATGTAACTGGAGAAAGAGAGAGAAAGAGAGAGAAAATCAATTTCGCGAATTGAGAAATATTTTTTATCGGGTCATCCATATATCCAGCTCTCTATTGAAAGAATGCTCTTCTGCAGGATGCTCTTATATTTGTACAATAAAATAATGTTAAAATATATAACGTGGAAAAGTAGATATATACATATCTAGATAATAGGTTTCTATTATGAATGCTGCGATTTTATTATCCGGGTTCGACGTCCATATAAGATATTTCCGGGAAATGCATGCTCGTGTCTATTCAGCAGTAACGACGACGACGACAACGATGACGACGACGACGACGACGACGACGGGCCGAGCCGACTTTTCCCACTTTCTCTCGTTAAGCGAGCGAGCGAGCGGTGTGTCGCACGAGGCGGCACGAAGGGGAACCGTAACGCGTTCCCATGAACTTTCACCTTGGGATTTCTTTTTCGCAGGCCCGTAATCAGGCGACTTATTCACGGCGCATTACGTACGGTCGACGAGACGCGGGTGAAAACATGGGAATCACCCGGACACCCACGCGGCCGCGCGCGCGCGCGTGTTCCTCATCAGCCCTATCCGCGAGCCGTTAATTACGCCCCGTTGTTTGCGCGTTGTTTGTGCCCGCGACGAAAAATTAACCCGCCATTAAACATGCGCAGCTACCGTTCGATGGAAGCTCACTGGACGTTCTTTCTCTCTCTCTCTCTCTCTGTCGTTCACCGCGACATTATCTCGAGCGAACACTCTGTAATGACAAAATTGCGTTCAATCCGCGCTCTCGTCCGCTCATCATCGACGTTGCCATTCACGTCGACGGATGATTAACTCGTCGTTGTCGTCGTCGTCGTCGTCGTCGTCGTTGTGGCAGCCGATTGGGTATCTTGCGAATACCAGTGAAAACGTCAAATCACCACGTCCGCTCTACGTACGTACCTTTCCCCGGGTTTTGTCACGCACAGGTAGTAGGTAGCAGTTTAAAACTTCACTTTGTGCTTTAAATTGAGTCGGCCTTCGTCTCGGACGACTTTCTATACAGACTACGAGTGACGCGAACAATGCGGCTGCAGCAAATCTGCGTGAGATGTCCTTCAGCTGAAGCTGTTTCTCCTTCTCGATGCAAATTGTCCACCGTAAAGAAATATCTGTTTGCGTCTGTGAAACAGAACAGAAAATTTTTGTGGAATATTTACGGAGTACACGACACATTTACTACATTTAATTTTACTACATTTAATTTCTTTAAACCGTAAATTTTTTTTTATTCAAAAATTATATAAGATTTTAACCAGGTGGAAGAAATCAAAATTTTCGTATGAGAATTATCGATATTTTTAAAATGTGAAACGTTTTATAGGAAATTAATCCTCCTGCATATCACGGCATTGCTGCAATAGTGTCATATCTCGAAAATTGACAATTTTGAGTTATTCATTGGAAAATATGGATTTTGGCGTGTACTTTTATCTGGTAAAATGTCGAAACCGACATGTTGATTTTCAATAGTGTCGCATTTCGAGAAAAGACGTCGATTTTGAAAATTTTCTACTACACTGTGAACGTACAAAATTTAGAAAAGCGTCTCCTGAAAAATTACGATTTTTAAAATAAGACACTCTTGCAGCAATGCCGCGATATATGAAAAAATGAGAGTATAAATGTACCAACTAACGTCCGTTTACGCAAAATACGAACGTGCACGCGGCACGAATATTGATAATTACGTGAAAAATTCAATATCTGCCGAATCACTGCCGTCGGATATAGCGTAGCACGGTTTCCTATATACGCTTTTGGTGATCGCGATAGGATGCTCGACGGATTTTTGGAATGAGGCTGCTCGATCGGATTACGCTTTAAACGAAAAGGAGCAAAAATAAAATCTGCAGGAAGTGATCTCGCTTATCTATTCTTTTTCCGACGCGCGCCCCACGCCCCACGCCACGAAACTTGCCAAGATCAAGTCTATGGGGAAATCGTAGTTGAATTTATTAAGCCAACGCGAGTAATTTCCCGCGAATAAATATTTAAATAACACGGACGGTTTATTCAATCCGGCCAATATCCAAGCGGGGCTTCAAACGCGGGACGGGTCTGTCGATAAATTTAATGTTAAACGATTAATTTCGCGTAACTCGACGCCGTTACTGATGGCGGCGGGCGTGCAATCTCGCACATTTAAGCACATAATTTTTTTCTCGCCGATTTTGCACGCGCGCGCCAAGAATGATGATGCCCGCTAAATTCGTTTAAAATTAACATAATTAAATTGCAGTTAACGTTGCGGCGGTGAAATTTTCAGCAACAAAATGTGATTAAAGCTTGTTTATTTAAATTTATATTCTCGGAGGGGAAATCCTCTTGTTAAACTAGAGAGGGAAGGGGACTGGTTATACGAATTCTCCGGGAGAAGCTTAACCCTCGTAGAAGGGTTAAAACAAGCGTCATCCTTTTCGCCGACCCTAATCTACCGGTTTAAAGTCCGTTGATCCACCTCACGGCAAGTTCGCCTAGCTGGCAGTCAAGGATTTACAGCGCGGAGAACCGATCGTCGAGGTGTGCATATACATGCATAAACCATCCTCACAACAAGGCTCTTGTTTCGCTGCGAATTGAAACGCGAAAAGCCGTTTATTTATGCAATTCACTATACACAATTGCTCACGCGTGTTATGGCCGTGTTATACGCGCCATGTAGAGACGGAAAAACCATTTGCGCAAACTCGGGAAAAAGATAAAACCGTTGAATTTTCCGATAGCTTGGTAAATAACGACGAGCAACGAAAAAAAGGAGAGAAATTAACACGACCACATTCGCGCGATATCTCAAATTTACGTCCGGCACGTTCCCGTTAAAGCCGACTTAATCACCGGCGTAGTTTTCGTAATTTTCTCTCAGGACCGCGCCGCGCCGCGCCGCCGTCCCGCGCCTGGAAATATAATTTTTCTGGCAAACACGTCGCCAATACCTGCTTCCCGATTGCCTTACCATTATGTCGATCGATTGCAGGCGCGAGGTCTGCAAATATAATTAAATCAATGAAATCGATCTATTAAATTGAATAATAAGAAATACCTAAATGCATATACGTGGGCTAGCGGCTAAAGTTACGTAATTAAAGTTAATTAAATTTAAATGAGTATGCAATCGTTCACGATATAAAGTGGAAATATGTATATGTATAAAGCTGTTAAATTATTACTAAATTAAATAATAACGATACTTGTCACGCACTCCGCGAGCTGGCGCGCTTCAATATGCACGGGACGCGCCGCTAAAGGGATATAAAACCAATTGGGCTGTTAAGCGGCTGCAAATGTTAAATAAACTCAACGCGAGGTGAATCAAGCCGCCTCTTCCGTACTTCCTCCACCCGTCCTCCCTACCGGAGGAGTCACACGACGTGACTAACAGTACAATAAGCCATCGATCTCCTCTCTTTCCCCATCGGACTCACTTTTTTTTCGGGGTAAACTCGTTCCGTCGGAACAATCGGATCGCCTCGAAACGATCGCCCATTCAAACAGCCCCCGACAACCTAGTCGGGGTGACGAAAAAGGAAAAAGGAAGGCAGGGTCGATGACGGAGAGGCAGCGCGGGAAAAAAAAAATCGAAGCACGAAGAGCATGAGAAGGGGGTGGGCCATCGGCACAGACACGTCGACTTTGTCGGAGTGTTGGAATCCCGCCCTCTTTTGGATGCCGCCGCGCCGGTGCGAAAATCTCCGGAACAAAAATACACTTTTCGTTGTTCCCCGGGAAATTAAATCCCTCTACGGAAACTAACGAACAAATCAACGCGATCGACATGGCCTGGAATCCTCCTTCCTTCTCTTTCCCTCTCTACCTCTCACTCTTTCTTACTCTCTTTCACTCTCTCTAGAGCGCTGCCAGCAAAACGCCGCGAAAGTCTTTTGGTTAATATACTAGGTACGGAGAATTTGCCATCGGCGTGTAAAAAAAATGTGACGACACATCTTCTTTTTTTTCAACTCGAGAAATTCTAATGAGAGTATCGAGATATTCGTAGCATTTAAATTATTTCAATTATTTTTTAATTATTTTGTTTTATTTTTGTCTGCAGGATCTTTTTGCGACCGAAGTTTTGGAAAGTGCAAATGGATGTAAAATAAAATTCATTAAACCCTTCATCTAACTTTCACATTTCAGCAAAATTTTTATTCCAAGTTTGAATAAAAATATTTAATACGGGAAATTAAAAAGTTAAAGCAAATAACGACAAGTATCCAAGTTTTACGTAAGAATTTTTTTATCTCTCATTCAAGACATCTCTAAATATTTCTTACTATTAACTTGAAGTTTTCCGTTGCATCTAATAGATATAAACTTTATGGAAGCCCGCAATATTATTTTAAATCTCCCGCCGTTAATTTATTAAATCAATCATCATCCAAAATGTAATCACTTTCTAATTAATGATTGGTAATTCAATCATGATCTATGATTAATTTCACCTCCTTTATTTCAATTATTTATCAATGATGGATTCATGAATACAGATTAATCATGAATATTGGTAATCGTAATTACGACTCGCTTTTATTACTCGATAATGATCGAATTTAACTGGTTATCCACACATCTCATCCAGCTTTTGCACCTTCCTTTTTTGGATCGTTTATCCTCTTTTGGATACCATTGCAAGAAGTAATTTCGCCGACACGATGGGGGCACGAAAGATTTTTCGACTCGAGAGTGCATAACCGAATTCCGCCCGATGCAACCTTCATTGATACAAGGTACGATTTTTTTCTCTTCGCGTCGATGGCCCATCCCGTCGACGCGGAGGCTCGGCGAGGCATCCCATTGGCCGCGTTCACTCTCTCGCCGTCACAACTGTATTTTTCATGCCTCCCTTCCCGCGCCTTCTTCTTCGTCTTTTTTTTATCGAAGTCCGCTTTCGAAACCCGTTATCGCCGCGGACGAGTATATGGGCGTCGAATATACGAACGACGACGCATCGAGTCGCGGCACCGCGTACCGATCGCCCCCATTAAACCCGTCGATTTTATCGGGAGCTCTTTCCCGTGCTTCCAGGTTGCGACGTCGCGATGAAGCATGTTAAAAAAAAAAATGAAAGAAAGAGGACAACGAGAGAGAGGGAGAGAGAGAGAGAGCGTCGGTAAGCCGAGACGACGGCGCGCGCGGACGCGCCGAAAAATACGCTCGTTAGCTCGTTATTCGTCGGCGAGAGAGACAGGTCGGTGATTTTATCGGGATTGCTTTTATAACGATGCAACTTTGCGCGGATCGGATGTATCCGGCGGAGGAAATAGCGGTGAAATTTGCGATGCAAATGCCACATTAAGCGACGGGAGAGTCGGCGTAAAAAGCTGAGACCTGCGCCTGAGCGTACAACGAGATAAATGCGTATTTTTACATGCTGGCGAATATATTTTACTTCACATGGCGATGATTAATTCTGATAGAATATGGGAATATTCACCAGGCGACTCTACTTGTTATCATTATGCAGTGTCATCCAACAAGTAGGTCCGTGTAGAGAAAAAGAGGGACAGAGAGAACGGTGGGGAAGGGAAGAGAAAGTACCTTTTTGAAAACGAAAAAAAATGAGAGAGTCTAAAAACTACACCGAGTAAAGTATAGAAATCAAAAATATGACACGATAAATCACATAACCCATGTAGCTTTGAAAATCACACGCAGCGATATTTTTATTATGATGTACTACGGACGTTAGTTTACGAACTGAGAGAGAGCTAACTTTGTACGTTTATATCAGCCGCTGTATATTTGCAAAGAAAATATCAAAATAACAAAACTGAGATATTTAAGATAAAATTAATTACATAAACAAAATAAAGCTATTTTTACTCGAAAATTTTTATATTTTAAGTTAAGCTAAAGATAAGCTAAAGCTAAGCGAAAGGATGCCGACAGTGTTTTATCCGTTAAAATATTTAATTTTTATCCCTAAATCGCTATTTCAATATATCGGGAAAAGGATCGATTAATTCGCGATAGCGAATCCTCTTCCACGTGTGACATAATATATGAAATCCATTTCCACCGAGGAGACGATACGAAAATAGCTGTCCATGATAGCGTGATTTCTTCAATGGGTGAAATCGACCGGGCGGCTTGCCTAACGAGATCCCACCGACTTCTCTAAGAAACGCGCGACTCGCGAGGCGAATCCGTTCCGCCTCGCGTATGTCGACACGATCGACGAACTCGAAAGCTTGCGATATGCGCATTGGTAAAATGACATTCATGTATTATACCGGAAGTATAAATTTGTCGGCGAATCGTATGAAAGTTAGAGAAGACTCTCGAGCCACAAAGCGACTTTGTCGCATCTCGATCCTTTGACTCTGACACTGGCAACTTTCTAATTTGCCCATTGGATCGTTTAAGTTATTTCGTTTAATTTTCTCATTATTTTCAGCGAGGATTTTATAATTTCAGAATGATAAATCTCTATAATTCTCTCTCTCTTTTTTTTTCTTTCTCTCTGTAAGTTAGTCTGTCCGAGAGAGTTCGCGAGAATGTCTAATAGCTCAGTTCCTTTCTTCCTCATTTCTTCATCTTCCGCGAAGTAAACGGTGGCCCGACGAAAGTCGCATAAAATAAAATATAGCAGCATCCGGTCGTATATTCCGTCGTGCATGTATTCATCGAAGGCGGGAAAAAAATGTGGCACCTCTCGCTCGCGTACGTCACGTACCTTTCCCCTTCCAGCCGACGGTACTCGGCAGCCGGAGAGTAGGCACCTCTTCGGAATGCCGGTATATATCACGTTGTCGTACGCCGCGAACACTTTAGTGTTTATCGGGAGGAAAGGGGAGGAAAGGCCCCCGTATACAGGCGAGGTATACGTGCCTCTCTTGGATCTTTTGAATCAGTGTGCCGCGCGATTTCACGGTGAGAGGACCGTGGCCAAGAAGGAGCACACGAGAGAACACACGGAGTCTTCCTCGCAGCAGGTCGCCCCGCTGCACGCACGCACGCATACACACGACATCCATCGTCGCCGCGATCGACTCCCTTTCCTAGGTCGTCGATCGATACCCTCCCCTCCCCCCGCGCGTCTCACTCTTTCGCCCGCGTCCGAGATCAAACGTTGCGATCTTGAACAACCGGCCCCGAGGTTTCGGCATGGCTATGGCAATCAAGGTGAGTGACGAACGTGCGCAACAGGTTGATGCACTCTCTCTCGCGCGCGCGGTACGCACACCCTACATGTATATACATATACAAACATATATATGTATATATATGTATACATACACGGCTGGTGATTTAAAGTTTCGGGGGAGAGAACACTCTCCGGGGAGAGCGACTCGCCCTCGCGCGCACGCGAACCCGGGCGTTTAGGGGTGAGCGCGGTTCATGTGTTTTGGTATGCGCGCGAGGAAAATTCTCGCCCCGGCACTCGGCAGAACCCCCGGCAGCGCCCCTCCGAGAAGCTTATTCATCGGACGTTCGGGATACGGCACGAGCTACTTAGGATCCTCCTCGCGAACTCTCGCTCGGTGTCGTACATTTACGACAGGAGTATTCGAGGATAGGGGAGGAGGGTCTACCGTCGCTTCCGGACGATTTATTTTTATTGTAATGCATTTTACCTCGCAACGAAGGGCTACTCGGAGACGAATAAATTCACGTCAAAAAATGCGCCGCTTTGCATAATTGTATATTTGCTCGGAATGTCTCGGAAACTGCGCGGCCCACCCACAAAGCATATCTGCGACGCCAGGAAAAAAGTCAAGTCCAGAATTATTGGTCGCAATATATTTATTTGTTGAAAAAGAGACAGGCTTTATAAATTACAGAAAAGGAGAACGTGGTGCCGTGTGATTAAAGTTTCGTAAATATTGTATGAAAAACAATATGGTAATGAAGAGAAGTAAACATCAAAATAATGAGGTAACACAAATCGCGTAATATTAATAATAATGATTTGTTTCATCCTATATGTGCGGTAATGTTTGGCGCGCATTTTCGCGAATCTTGCTTTTTCCGAAACAAAAGAGCAGAACAAATTTTTGGCCGCAATTCTCTACTACAGATATTCTATTTAGACGAGGCAAATATTGGAAGCCGATAAAGATGTATTTTACACGCTACATTGACGAGTTTGGAATGAAATAATGTTTGCTAGACATGTATGCAAAGGCTCGGATTAATGCACCATTAGATTAAACCAATAATGTTCCATTGTTACGTGCCTTTGTACGGCTAAACGATCGTACGATGCAAAATAATTGCATCTTGCGCGGGAAAATACTGTAACGCGCGTTTTAAAATTGCTTTGTTTTACAGAGCGTAGCACGGTTGTTCGTGCTACTCGTACACGTCGCGCCGGCAACACGAAAATGCATAAAATAACAGAAACAAAAATCGAAATGTCGTATTAAAACCTTTCTACGGTTAATGAGACAGACGCATGTAATTATGTATTCTTCTCGACTTGCTAAAATATGACGGAGTATTGACTCTCGTCGAAATTAGATCGTCATCATTCTTGCGTGTCTCTCGATTTAAAATGGTGTGCCAATAATTCTGAAAATTTTTTAAATTAATTATATACCTTGTGGTGTCTTGATTGGTTCAATTTTTGCGACTGTGAAAAAGACTGATACCGAGAAAAAGTTAGGGTTGCTAAGCAGAACGTTAATAATGTTATTTTTCATTCTGTACAGGAATATCAATATATTCCTATGTACAAAAATCCATAGTATTTTGAAAATGACTTATGTATGCCTCAACCTTAGTGACGATAGCTGCTATAATATGGATGTTACAACCGTAATGATTATTTCTAGAAATTGTTCCTACAACTATAATTATATACATTATCCTAACTTAAACTAATTGCATTTACAATTTTTATCTGTATTAAAACCATATATTATATAGAAGTAGCTCCTTAGCATTGATAAGACATTTGTAAGAATTTGAAAGTGTATTCGTTGGATATTGATAAAATTCAATTTAGAAAAGTGCACTTCTCAGTCGATTATCACAGTTGATCTTCATTGCCTTCTTACCACTTACTCTAACAGCGAGCTATCTAAGACAAGAGCGTAAATCTTAGGTGATTCGTAACTATAAAATTAACTAGCAGCAAAAGGAAGTAATTTTTACCGTTTTGTAAACGATATTAAAGTGACAGCTATAATAATGTCAATACTTTAAATTCACGTTCTTTTTCAAACACAGAAAATATTGTTGTAATAACCATAACAATTTTTTCCGTGTATAATAAAGTTAAATAAATGAAACATATTTTGTTATATATACATAGTATAAAAAATCATAAAATATATTTTTTTACAATATAAAAGACTGAAAAATTTTGATTATTTTGAGATAAAATATGTTTATCGAATCGCATGAAGACTAAATAATCGACGTATATATAATACGCTCGCAAGAAGTGGCCAGAATCGAATCTTACGAAAAAGAGAAACGGCGATTCCTCCCGTAATAAAATCGAATTATCGAATTTCCGCACGTAGCATCGACGACTGTATGTGCGACGCGATTGGCAACGGCTTATCGACAATGCGATAACATTATAATTCATACGTATCGCAATCGTATACTTATGCAAAAGGTGTCGAAACATCGCCCGACCAGAATTACAATCGCGAAGAAGATTGTTCAACGATTTTGTAATCTTCAGTGCAATCATATCGTGGTTTAAAGACACATTTGAGCGACGAATAAATGGATAAATGTTAAAATGTTTCGATGCGCTAGAACATTATCTTCAAATTTATTTGTAATAAAATATGAAAACCAAAGTAGCAATAATTGCGTTAGTTTTAATTCCTGCATTTCATGAAATTGCGAGATATGTGATATAAATGATGAGTAGAAAATAAATCAGTATTAAATTTGCATAATATTTAATACATTTCTTCATAATTTATTCCAATCTATGAATTGGAGACTTTTTGTTAAAAAAATATATATATGTATTTCGCATTACAAGTAGATTGAAGGATAAGATGTTAATATAAATACACTAATATTTCGTTCGACGATTACGGTTTCGCTCGACAATCATTAATTTACAATCTACTATTAATTTTATCCTCCACAATTCATTCGCCCCGCGCGAATATTGTATACTCGAAAGAGCGCAAGCTGTGTTATTTATCGGTAATATTATTATTTACACCGATATCAAACGAAGAAGACACGGGCGACCGGCGACAATCTCGCCTAGTATATCTCGATTACCGCCAAGCAACAGTAAATTAGTTTGATAACCGTAAATTAACGCGGTGCGCAAATAATGGCGTCGCCGACGTGGGGGGGGGGCGGACGGGGAGCGTCGCTAAATTATTATTTATCGAACGGCGACGCCGATATCGGTCGTATAACTTGCAGGACTGCTTCCGCTGATATATCTCTAGTTACCATTCACCGACGCGGCGACGGGAGTACTCACCATCCGCGGTGTGGACGCGGATTATTAATTTTATTACCGCGCGCGAGTTGCTGCCACCGCCGCCGCCGCCTCCGCCACGCGTGCCCGTGACGACGCGATGCGTAGAGTAAATCATCGTAATCGGCGGGAGAGTGCGGAGCGAAAGTGTCGCGTCGATAACTGCACGTAATTATTGCTGCATACGGGCGTGGGCAATGAACGTAATTAATACTATACCAACATAGCGGTTCCGCGACGCATCCTGTCGTATGCTTACGGCGCATTATCAGCCGTTACATTCAATGCGAGCGTAATTAACGGCCCGTATGCGGATCGCCGTATGTACAACGGCCGGAGAGAGAGAGAGAGAGAGAAAGGAAAGACAGAGAGAGTGAGCGGTATGGCGCGCGGCACTCGTTGTACGAAACATTCCGACGCGCACATAGCGCGCGAGGAGGACCGGTATTAGCACGACGTGCCGGCGGATAAAATCTATATATCGACGCCAATTTGCCATTCAGAACGGGCAATAATTCTTATAATCCACACCGATTTGCGGAAGTAAGCGGTTTTGCGCGAGCGCGCGCCCGCTCCATCGAATCCACAAATCACTCCCCGCGTTATATATATACCCGTATATATATAGATATACGTGGCGCGGGCTCCGTGATTTACGGATTCCGTCGCGATTATTAGGATTCTGCCACAAAAGTCGAAATTCCAGATTCCGCGCCTCCGCCGGGAAATCAGACGGACGGAGGCGGCGGGCGTGCTAAGTGCGACTTGAAATGCGAAACGTAATTACGCCGTGATTAAGCCGCATTTGGAACGTGAGACTTGGTGCTACATGAGACATGCAACATTTTTAATAAATGTAAAATTTCACGATTAACTTTAACGACCAATTATCCCGTGAAAATTTTCAATTGAAACAAAACTGAGGAATTTTATACGGTGTGTGAGTTCTTATTGAATTACTCGAGTTAGTCACCATGAAGATTATCGCGATCGGCAACGAGATAATTTGGTATATTCGTCTCGAGTATATTTTCCAGAGTACCTATAGCTTTGTAACGAAGAAAAAGCATAAAAAAAATTCACCGTAAACCCGACTATACGCGCGTACGCAAAAAACCGCGCAGGCAAGAAGGAAAATCGACGATCGTAGAGCCCGAGGATATTCGAAATCCAGGCCGGAGAAAGCAGTGAAAGGGCGGCGGGATTAAAAATTCAAATTATAACGCCGCGCGTAGTGGAGGAACGGAAAAAAAAAACGAAGGATAAAACAAAAGTGTACTTACGCGGCGAAATCATACGTTTCTCGATCACGGGCGCGGATAGCTCGGGCTTCCAAACGGGTTTACTCGCGAAGCGATATGCAAAAGAGGGGCCTCGATCAACGCGAATACGTTAACACAAAGGATGTCAAAGGAATCCAATAAACAGCGCGCGAAGGAATTCGATTGCCTACGGGTTCAGGTATATTACGGGCTCGTAATAATCTAGAAATACGCTCCTACGTCGAAGCTATCGTGTCGGATAATCAACGCGTCTCCATAAACTCATTCGATTAACGGCTGCGCGAAGCAACGTGATGAATACAGCATATGCACACAGACACACGTATGCATACACTGTACTTTTTCGATTGGCGCACAAATCCAAAAGAGTCAATTGACCCATATCCTATTTCGAGGTATAAAAACTATCACCATCGGCGGGACCGTCATCGAGCAGCGGTGTGTCGATCACTTTCATATACGTACAGCTCAAAACAGGATATCACATTTTTCAGATGCCCGTATGTCACGTAGTGCATATTTGATATTTTGAAAATTTTATAAGTGGTTATCCTGTATTCAGCGTCGGCTCTTCATATCCAGTAAATAACTTCTAAAATAAATATGTGGTTTATATAAAGTACTTAAGTAGTTTTTAGCCGTACGTATTTGCGCGGTCGCGAGTCCAGGGAATTCCCCTTAATCCGAGCGAGTGCGGAATAATTGTATCATTCCGCGAGATAACGCAAATACCTACGAAATTAGCGGACACTCGTTAGCGCGACCGCTGAATCTTTCAAGAAGCATTCTTAATGAGAGAGAGAGAGAGAGAGAGAGAGAGAGAGAGAGAGAAAGAGAGAGATCGCGGCGAACGTGTTGCGGTACCAAGCGCGATACCGAGCGCGCGAGGAGAAAATTCACCTTCCGAATTAGAATGAGTGAGTTTATGAAAAAAAGAAGAATCGTCGTGGCGACAAGGAGGTAATTTAAAAGCGGCGACCTTAGTTAAGCCCGGACGACGACGACGACGACGACGACAACGACGACGACGACGATGACGACGACGATGCGCGACGCGACGCGATGCGACGCGACGCAACGCGAGTGGAGAGAGAAGAACGAGCAAACAGAGATTGGAAGCTACTCGCATACCCGCCGTCGTATAGCAGTGGTACGACGGTGGGTTGCTGCTTGTTTAGCCGTGTTAGCTTTGGCGTGCGCGCCGCCTCGCCTGCAGGGCCAGCCCTACCTTATCCGCTTTCGTTACCGCATGACAGACGTGCTTCCGCCCTTATTGTCGGACGGCCGCGCAGCTAATTTCGCCCCGTGCAGGGTGTATCTACGCGCGCACGCGCCCGCGCGCCCCGAAGCTCCCTGTGTATCCCGGTGTCCCTCCAAAGCTGGAACCCGTTTACCATAATACTTGCAGATGGTGTAATCACGTTAAGCACCGTCGTCGGGATATCGCCCGCCGCTGCGCCGGAGTTAATAATAAGTTTAACGTTGCGCCGCGCGCGGCTCGCCGCAACTCCGCGCCGCGCCGCGTATAAAACAAACTCTCTCTTTTTTACACCCCGCGGTGTTTCGCCGTTACGGTGGAAATCCGACGGGGCAATAAAGTCGCGGGACTATCCCGGACTGTCGTGAAACATGTTGGAAAAATCTGGGAAACGTGCCGGCGTTCGTTTAGCCACCGGTACCAAGGTTCGGTAACAATAATCGACGCCACTGTTGTGAGCCACGTATTTGCATACACGTGTATATAATTATGTTGCAGATCCTCGTCCTGGTCTGCGCCCTGCTCGCCGCAGCGATGGCCGCCGAGTCGCCCGCGCCGGACGGCGAGGTGCAGCAAACCGGCAGATCGCGGGTCTCCGACGAACAACTGAATATGGCCCTGAGCGACAAACGCTACTTGAACAGACAGCTTAAGTGCGCCCTGGGAGAGGCGCCGTGCGACCCCGTCGGACGTCGTCTGAAAAGTACGAACTAGATCGTCCCATCTCGCGCCTCACGATTATCCCCCGAACGAGAATAAAATTCCAATTCCTCTTTGATATCGCGACCCTGACGCCGAAAAAAAAAGACAATCGACTTTTACGGTACTTTGCGAGAAAGAGCCCAGGGGGATACGTTTCTCGGTGTTTTCAGAGTAAATTTGCGATATTTATCGTATCGGAATTGTACAAGACAAAGTTTACGGCTGGTGTAATTTCCATGTAATTTCGGCGAGTTCAATTTCCACTCTGAGAGATACGGCGAACAAGAACGTCACGCTAATTGTCGCGTCTCCGTCGTCGCAGAGTAAACATAGGGGTCGAACGTTTTCGTATAACGTCTGTGTGTAAGTGGAAACCTGAGCCCGGGCGGTGATCGCGCCAGTCTCAATCCTTTATCGAAAGAGCTAAATATTGAGCACAACCACTCACCGTTCAAACTTGCATCGCACACACACGGGACGCTTTATTCGCCGTCGAGGCGGACCCTCCCCATTTTTCCGTCCTTATTTTTCGAGCAGCGCGCACAGCGACGCTCGCCTCATAAAAGGTTAAAATTAGCATCAGGGATTCCGGGACAGACTGTATACACTCGCGGAAATGTTAAACATCAAATACCATTATATCTTGCGATAATATTGTGCACACACACATGAATCTCAAGAGGCGAGCCCAGTGTGCACATAAGCTTACGTACCACTATAAAACTCGACCCGAAAATTTCTGTTGAAATCCTACGTCGTTATTTTATCCAGGTTTAGTGCCGCTGGTTCTGAGAGGCTCCTGCCCGCAATGCACCCCCGAGGAGACACGTCAGATCAAGAAGGTCCTTTCTCACATTCAGCGATCCTTCCCGAAGGAGTGGAACAGGATAGTGCAACAATACGCCGGAGTTCCATAAACGAGATATGATATAAGCGCGCCGGCCACGACGAGGCTGGATGTACAGAATATAGTAACAAAGGCTACAACAATGGATCATCCACGGGGAAACACATCCACGTCCGATCGCATTCGTTTATTTAATAATATTGTTAATGATAGCACGAGGGAGAAGCGTAGCTCAGCCGAGAGGTATATTTAGAATTTTGAGGCACATACGTATAGAAACATTCAGTTTTAACGAAGATTTTATCCTGTATTACGTATCTACATATTGTTTATAAAATGCTGTACATGTATAAAATTCTATTCGCACGTTCGATATATTTCATTTTAATAAAGTTACTGTTTTGTCGTTTTTAATTTAAACTCGCGCGTATCTTTACTCGCGGCGAAGCGTGTCGCCCGTCGTTTCATTAAAACACAGCGCGTCTCGCCACTGCCACGTCCCATCTTTTGCCTCTTTATTTCGCGGTATTTCAAGCTTCACCTTCTGTCCCGGGTCGCACGAAGCGCGACGTGCCGGCGACGACACGACGCACGTTTACACGCGTTCGTTACACTAAAGCGTGATTCGCATTCGCGATGTATAATAGCGATTAGGGATATTGGCATTAACCCGGCGCCGCGCGTGATCCATGAGAATGGGTCGCGCTACACGCGTTGTTATTAGGGCTTATAAGTATTCCGGGTCTTCGCAAGGACCTCCCCCCCCCGCTCCATTGGATGTTTGACCAGGTTTATCGAGTATTAATGACGATCAACAAGTTGCTAATTTATTTGGCACATAATTAACACTATATCTCCGCTGCCTGCTATTCAGCCGCCGTGATTGCGCCCTGATTCGGATTTCGCTTACCCTTGCTGTGAATATTAATTCTACTGTGTCTCGGTGTCAAAGCCCTTGTGTGCATGCTAATTTAAGTTCGCCTTGTACGCCAGTGCCTGGCTGTGAAAAGGGGCTGACTAATTAAACTTTGTAAACACCGATAAAAGTAGTGCGAGTATAGCGGCGGCAATAATATCGTCGCCTAGACGTACGAAAAGACGCGTCTCATTATTTGCTGCATCGCGGGAGAACTATTTGAGGAAACCTCAAGGAACCCTTTTAGCCATTAGTACGCCGGCAAATCGGGACACGTCCACTTAATCAATTTGCAATAATTTCAGCATGGAATGAGTCTATCTTGATCTATTTTTAGACATGCCATTTCGGAGCACGCAGAAGAAATAAAACGTTCAAACCCTTAGATTATCAAGTACGTTACATTCGCAATATAAAAGTCGACACGGTCGTTCGCGCAGTTGATACGGGCAGACTATTATCAGATATCCAGAAACGTTACTTTACGATACGTAAATATCCGATTGGTTGCCAATATTTTCAGCCGACGATTTCTCGACGAGAACGACTATTCAGTTTTTTTGAACAATTGAAACCCGTCTCTCGGTCTCTCGTCCCTTGCAAAAATCGTGGCGAAGGACGTGAGCGTGATGTGCACAATTGCGCGTTGTCCTAAAGCGGCAGACAAATTTATTGCGTCACCTCGCAAGTTGCGAATCCTTCAACGACACTCGCACGTCGTCGCGTCTGACTATTTATCGACCACGTGTACCCAGCCGTTCAAACTGGTTTTCGATGATGCTTCCCCGAGAGAAGCGGAGATCTCGACAATTCAGGAAATCCGATTTGCCACTCCGTCTATCCTCGCAAAATTCAAAATTGAAGTCTACGTAGAAATAGGCGAAGAAAGACGCTGACAATTCCCGCATGTACGACGTTCCCGTGTACAGTGTGCCTCCAAAACGCTTGGACAAACTTTGTAAATGTAATCTTCAAACAATTTGTCGCTTATTTTGCCCTTATCAAAAATACCAATGTGTTTGGAGTGGTTGAAAACGGTTAGGTTTGAAAAATGAAAAGTTTGTCGTGACGCTAGATTTCAATGATGGACGTGTATAACTGTATCGAAATCCTATATCCAATTTCGAGTTTATTTTAACAGAATTCATGTCAAATATTAAGTGCGATTGGCAACTCAGTTTGCCAGAGTATTTAATATTTAAAGTTAATAAAGTGAAATGATAGCCCAAATCAAATTTCCGCCCAGGAAAAATCGGCGCCAACTTGATCAAGGGAGGAACATCGAGCAAAGCTCGCGCGCGCCCGAGTATTTCAGCAACATCCTGTATAAAGTGCGGAACGCGAGACAAGATTCGACTCACGTAATGCTTGTGCATTTTGCATCAGTGCGACGCGATACAATTTAAACAGTCTCGTCTCGCGAGCTGCAGTATGAAGCTGGGCGCACCGATTAAAATCGACCTCAGAGAGGTCGCATCGATACGATCACAGTCACGGATCAAAGTTCCCTTCCCCCCCCCCCCTCGATCAATAGATATTTAATCGCTGGATAATTAATCCCCCTCGGTCGACCGGTGATTTCTCCTTATACACGGGGCCCCGGAATGTCGGTCTCGCCGACGACAAGAAGTCGAAGTTACCTCCGCCCCCTTGGCAAACATTTGTTCTTCTTGATTGATACGTGATAATACACTTTCATTCGGGAGGGACAAATATTGAATCCCGTCGAAGAAACGCGGCCCGGGAGACAGTGTATTTGCGCACCTCGTGTACGTGTCTCGCTCGATGATATTGTACATACGTGTGTTTTATGTATTTGCACAATCCTCTACAATTTCATTGCTCATCCGCGATCGAGATGTATTTATATCCGGAAGCTTAAAAATTTTCCAACTCCGCTGAGGGCCGAAAAGAAAGGCGGGTCGGAAAAATCGCTCGTTACACCCGAACGCGGCGAGCCGTAAATAAAAGAAAAAGAAAAAGAAGACACATCCGACGTACTTTAATTACTTTTAATTGCTCTGAACAAGTGCAACAATACACGCGTTCCTAATTAAAATTAAATCGGGTGGATACTGCTGCAGCAGTGAAAATCGCTCGACTCGGATTCGACGGAACTCGATTAATTCGAGTGCTCGGGCTCCACTCGATTAGCGAAAATAAAATAAATAACGACGTGATCGATAGGAAAAATTTTTCGTAGTTCTCCTAATTGTTAATTAGCAGCACAATTATTACCGTACGATACAATTCGTGCATAGCCACGCGCGCAAATATCGCGGTAATTTTGTCACATCTTGCCTCGTTTCCTCTTGACACACATGGCGAACTAAGGGCAATATGTAACCCCCGACGGTGAGCCACGCCAGTGCGCCGCACAAGCGATTTTCCGAAACGACGGTATCACGGCCTCGGGAAAGCGGCGTTATATAGCCATAAGATTATTCCGGCGTCGGGCAGATTCCCGTGGTCGTTCGATCGCGGGACCGCCGCCTTATAATTCGTTATACGAGCGTGGTAAAACGGCTATACCCTCTCGCCGGCTCCTATACCGCCGTCCTTCTCGCGACCGCCGTAACCACCACCGCCGCCGCCACCGCCGTCGTCATCGTCGTCGTCGCCGCCGCCGCAAATCCACGACGTCGTTAAAACGACCAGCCTTCAACGTCGCCTGAAAGTTCCCTCGGCGCGCTGCTCATCCTGGGGGATCATCATTTCCACCCTTTATCGACCGCCGTACAAAAGGCAACTCGTTTTGCCCGATGGAAAACAGATAAAAAGGTCCCTCTCTCTTTTATATATATAGATATATAGATATATATATACTATACTCATCGAAGGGGAGTGCGCGCCTCGCCTACGTACGAAGTGCTGAGAGAGTCTACCGAGAGAGCTTGAAGAGAGTGGGGAAAAAAACTTCCGAAGGAAAGTTTTCAACGAGAAGGAGACTTCGTTGAACGGTACGAAGAGCCGGGCGAGAGTGATTTCTTTGGTTCGCCGCTCGAACTTCGCATTTTTGCAGCAGTCGCCCCCGCGCGTCGAGATTCTCGCGGTGTTCAAGTGCGCGATTAATATTTTAATGCGGCTCCTCTCCTCGCCGAGGCAGAAATTGCTACCCCGCTTAAGGGAATTATCCGTGAAACGTTTACCTTATTTCGCTTATTTCGCTTCACGCGTTCGCTCTCCGCCCGGACGTTAAGTATCTTGACATTCAAACAAAGTCTTGAAATTAAATTTCCAGTCAAGCAACGCCCGATTAAAATTTACGAGAAATATTGCGAAAAACGAATGGGTTTTTTTTTAGTTCTCCGTTTTTTACATCCTCCAAATTAAATTCAGTTCAAACGTTTACTAATTATCGATGTTAATTAACACGTAGTTGTTGCTGTTGAAGTAAACTTCTACTTCCTAGTGATCTTTTTGTCTCGCTCGCTCTCTCTCTCTCTCTCTCTCTCTCTCTCTGCCAAGTAGAACTAATCCCGTCCTTTCAAAAGCCGCTTCCTAAAGAGGCGCGAGATTGACTGTTGGTTCTCCCGCGGGCTCGCGGGGCATTTAGCGTGCGAGAGACACAAGAGCGGCGCCATCGCTTTAATTACGTTTGAGAGCACAACGGGGCGACCGGCGACGCGACGCGACGCGAAAACGCGAAACGGGATTACGGTACGCGACGTTAACGGCGCTTAAACACACGAGAGGAATCTCCGGCCGGTGCTCTCGCGCCTGTGCATCCAATACGCCGCGCCGCCGGCAATTCTTGGCGTGGCACAATGCATGAATGTGAGAGCCGCGCGCGAGACTCGTGAATGACCCGGACTCGAGAGGGACCTCTCTCGCTCCCCTGCCTCTCGACACATGCACGCACACGATGCATTCCTCTCTCGCATGCACCGCGCGCGAACTGTACTGCCGCGCCGGTCTCCGCATAGATGTTCCCGTGCGGCCCGTGCCGACACGTGGCGGCGGAGAGAGAGAGAGAGAGAGAGAGAAAGCCCGAGAACCCAACGACGGGACGAGAAGGGGCGACGAGAGAGAAACGAGCGAGGAATTGCTGTGGCTCGAAAAGGCTTTAATGAAAGTTGCCTGTTGCTTGCACAAATCGCCACGTCAACGGAGAAAATCTCTATCCCACCGTCCCGGCCTATCCCTTCCCCCCTTGTTCTCTTTTCCGAGACGTACATACGCTCTTTCATGTGGCGGACTGGTGCTAATGGTCCTGCGAGTTTATCTGCTCTTATTAGAGGTGAAGAGTTCACCGTAAAAAAAGGCGTATGATTAATGGTGGCATGCGAGAAACAGGCATAAAAATTTAACTCCTCCATTGTTGAAAGAAACGCCGCGCAAAACGCGTATATAAATGAAATCTAAAAACATAATTCGAGGATAAAAGAAAGAATAGCTGCTTTCCTGTATGATTAATGCTCCCGTATGGCGTTTTCTTTTTTCTTTTTCGTGTGGAACTCGCAATTATGAATATCTCGTCTATGAGCTGAAACGTGCCATCGAGCGTCCTCGTCTCGGACTGCGACAAAAACTGAATTGCCAGCACGCGCGTTTTTGCGATTCGATTTCGAACAGCATTGCACGCACTATCAATCAAATACATATTAATTAAGAGGACGTGGAGAAGTCACGGTGGCAAGCGCGCGCGGTGGCTGCGCGCGTGTGAAATGTGATATTCGGTGACAATCTCGCGGTAATGGCAATTAAACGTCGGAATTATTCCGCTTTTTTTGATGCTGCCGTCAAAAAGTGATGCATAATTCAATGATCCCGGCGGGCGTTCCCCGATAGGTTCCACTTATCCAAACGAATGCTTTAGTCGATTATAACGATAATAGAATGCTCAATTTTTCAGTGTGAGTCTATTAGCCGCGGCAGTGTTTTACGTCGCAATTTTTCAAAAGCGACGTAATTTTTTAACCGATAAAAAATAAAAATGCGGCAGTTATATCTCTACTATATCAGTCGTTTCTTCGTCGGTATCACTGGTATCGCTGTATTTATTACCGTCGTCACTCTTTTGCACACACGTTCACCGTATTGTACTTAAACTTCCCTTCGCATAATACAGCCAATATAACCCAGATTTTTAACAGTCGTCCCCGACAAGAGAGATACGCGACGAGTGAAAAATCAACCGTAAAGCGGGTACGCGTTTGTATATAAAGGGACGCGATATATTCGATTTAAGAGCAACCCGGGGACGCGTAAATCTCGTAATGCTTTACGAATTCTTTCTTCGACGAGACGCTTGATGTTAAGCAATGGTACACTGTGGGGCAACTTCGGCACGCGGCGGTACTTCCTACGTGACTATCGTTTAAGCCAGTTTCTCAAAGCGGGATATCCGTACTTCGAGTTCCCCGACAGCACTAGCCGGGATTTAATGGACTTCCGGAAGTGGGTCATACTTCTAAATAATGCAGTAAACAGAAAGGTGGCTTTGTAGGTACAGCGAATCGCGTCGATAAAAAGCATCGATATACGCCCGCAAATCTCGCGTAACCTCGTGTACGACATGGACCACACGTAACAGCGCGCAAGTAAATGCCGTTATTAATGAATAATTATTCCTCGTAATAATCCTCCCCCCTCCCGCTCGTGAATTAAAACTGGACTATCTCTCGCACTGGAACAAATACGTATTTCCCTACAATACAGGCATAATACTTTATTCAATTTCATTTATATACGCATTTTTGCGCTTCATTTAATTACGATGGAAATTAACCAGCTTGCGGAAAACACAGAATCGGACGGAGAAATCATTTAATATTATTTAACTTTCAAATCTGCCAATTTAGTTGATATAATTAACTAAAATCATACCTCTGATTCGATCAATATGATTAACACACGACCGTTTAGCTGTTAATCGAGTTTACATGCACAAAATCAGAATTTCGAATTTGAATATATACGTATAAATAAAGGAAGAATCATGCAAATATCTCTGATGTAAACTCTGTGCAATGTAATTTGTGATTAACAATCTTTGCGCAATCAAGAGTTTACGGAAGACTATTGAACTATCGTGATAAAAAAAAACAATTTTTTTATCGTCTGGTACTCTTAAAAAAATTATTTTATCTGTACGAAATAGGATAATGGCTCAACACAATGGGATCAATTGATACATAATTAAAATATTATACTAAAAGTTAATTAATAGATAATTAATGTAATAACGTATCCAGAATTATATTATCACAGAGAGATTAATAAGATAATTAATTGCGCTACTGCATACGCTTTTAAAACATGTCCATGCAATTAATGTGAGTGGCAAGATAATTGTTACGACTTCTGTAATCTTCTCTGTAATCGAATTATCGGACGATAGCCAGTGCGGCGAGAGATTGAAATAATAATTGAAATAATGCAATATTTTCCGTATTATTACAATAGAATCAAAGCAGCAATTAAAATACCAATTTTTTAAACGTACAAAGGAAAACAACTGATCGATTTTTGTGTTATTCAGAAAAAATACATGTAAAAGGAATATTAAATATATACAAAAAATTTACGCATCAAATGAAATTATTGATGACACGTAAATAAAACATTTTTCTTTTTAATATAAAAAATAATATAATTTTTTTTATAATATCGATCAATTCGTAAAAATAATATCTGAATAAAATCAATATCTGAATTTCTACGTATTTTTAATTATTCGCAAATTGCAGCGAATGCCTGTTTCCCATGTGTAGGTGCAATATTTGCAAATTATGAATTTAGGTTTTGCATGCTTTGTATGCAAAACCAAGCGACACTGCATCGATGCTTGGTTCTGCATAGCAACGAAAAGTCCGAAGAAAGAGAACAAAAGCGACGTGCAAGCGGTGTACTCTGCTGGTGTACTCCGAAGAAAAAGGGAAAAAGGGGGGAAAATGAATAAAAATAAAACCGACGAGGTCGCATGCGAGCGCGGTCGAATATTTATCGATGTCGGTACATAGAGAGAGTAATATGGAAATCGCCGGATTTACCACTTACTCGGATACACGTGCACACGGACGCGTGTGCGCCGAGAAACGAACACGGTCCCAATTTTGTTCCGCATCGCGCTCGTCGGTCGACCATCCGCTCACAAAATCCGCATACACGGGAATATAACACGACGCGGTACTTATTTAGACGAGGGCTCTGAAAGTTGCGATTAAATTAAGGGAAAAACTACTGATACGGACAATCGTTCGTTGAAAATATTGAACATTCCTCATTTTTATCTTCTTATATAATTTATCTCCCGTTTCTTGACTTATTATATTTTTTAACATCGAACGTGAGGAGTCAAAGTCAAGTATGATGGTTCAAAAATCTTAGAATTTTTGTCCCTCGTTCATGCAACTCTTTTTCTTTTTTGATGCTGCATATTCATTTGTGAAGTATGTGTAAATAAAGTATTAATAATCTTGTATATATGTATATATATATATCTGTCATATCTCTTCGCTCTGTCACATCCCTTCATCTCTAACACGAGCTTGCATATGCGAGAGGCGCTAACGTCGAAATTTCGCGACGACATTCGGGATTTGATGGACTTGCGGGAAACATAGGGAGGGGGGAGGGGGGGGGAGGTCGCGCCTCTCGATAATACACGATAAACACAAAGGGGACAAGGGCCCGGCGCCATCCCCTGTGTGCACGCGACGCGCCGCTTATGTGCATCTAACACATTCTTTAGCGCGGTGAGCGCGGCTATGCGCGGTCTCACCCTACTCCGCAGACACGTACCACCAACACACAGGGGGCCGCGATGGGTGGCAGCGGCGTCGGCAGTGGCGGCCGGGGGCGGGGGTGGTGGCGCAACACAAACACGAGTGCAAACTTCGGGCTTCTGTATGCGTGTTGGGAACTCGCCGGACCTGAGAGGGAGCGAGAAAGGGGTTGGTTGGCGGACGAATAGACGAGAGGGAGACAGAGAGGACCGCGGAGGGGGCGAGAAAGGGAGAAACCGAGAGAGGAAAGGAGAAAGGGGAATGAGGGTGAGACAGAGAAGAAAATTTGAGAGAGAGAGAGAGGCGGTATATGTATATATGGCAGATACATAGCACGGCTTGCGGAGGGCACAAGTTAGTGTCTATATACGCGGGAGATCGATAGAGGACAGAATCCCGGGACATCCCCAGCGATCCTGTTCTCTTATTCTTGCAAGAAGCATCCTCGGGGTGGTCCACGACGGGGTCGTGCCGTCGCCGTCGCCGCCGTCGCCGCCGCATGTCCTCGCTTTGCATTAATGTCATAGACCAAAGGGGGATAGGATCGAAAGGAGAGCCGCGAAGACCCAGAGGTCGGGGCGCATGGAAAGAGATCGGACTGAAGAAAGACGCGCGCGCCGCGACGCTCTCCCCGTCGCGCCGCATGCATTACTATTCCTCCTCTTCCCCCCTTTGAATTACGCGTCGCATCCCCACCTGTCCTCGTAATTACACGCGTACTGTGAGGTTGCCGCGGACGTGGCGGTTCGCCTCCGCCAATTACAGCACATCACGCACGCGAAACTTCGACTGCGGAAAGGATTGATATAATCCTGAGTACTCGGTGAATCTGTAAATTACTTAGGGAATTCCCCGGGAATCTTGAGATCAACCCGCCGAACTTGAAGTCGCATCACCGGAGGTGCGATATTAAACTAGCCTGATGTTTGCTTGAGATCAGAAGCGTGTATCTTGGCAACGTAGATATTCCCATAGATAATCACAGATATTCACTTGATGGAGAGACGCGTGTAATGCTCGAATTACTGCATCGTCATTAATATCTCTGTAATTGTCTACTGTATTTAAAGACGTGTGTTACGTATGAAAACATAATAAATTGCCGAAGTTCATATAAATAATTGACGATAATGTGATATTACCGTAAAAAAAAAATCATTATAAAAAATTATAATAATATATAATTAATAAATGCTCTGAATTGTGTCATAAATTTTCATATTACTTTTTCATAACTCATAATTATTAAATATAAAAAATAGAAAATTATAATTATTATTTATAATTAAAAATTAATTTTTTTTTTATATGAGAATATTTCTTTCTCAAATTTTTCTGCCGCTAATCATCTGGAAACAGAACTCTGTTTCGGAAGCTCCATTATATTATTAATTACTCCGCCGTTTGGCCGTAAATAGCACTTGATCAAATTGTCTTCCTCAGAGAGGCGAGTTATATCGTCCCGAATATGCCAAATGCACTCGACGCTGTAACGAAGTTGCTGCAACTTTATCAAAGTTCTGCTTAATTCTAAGCAGCGACGCGAGCAACAAAAAGCCGCACGGGGAAACTCGGCGCGTAAGTCGGCGGTGAGTTTGCATCAAATCGTCGATTAAAATAAGTCCGAGAGGGAACGTCGCGCGTTGCTACGTCGGGGGAGATGCGTCTCTCTCGGATAAGGCAAGGCATTGTAGGATAAACGTACGGAGAAACGCGCCGAGGAAATTTTATATTGAATTATACACGCGCCGATATCGCGTTACATCACCATAATGCTATCGCCCTCGCCCCCCGAAATGGCGAACGGTCGTAATTAGCAAAGAGCAGTGATAAGAGGGGGCGTTCCGCGTCCCCGAGCGACGTCGATACGTAGCGCCGTGGATAAAGTGCGTGTGCATCACTTGCCGAAGTTACATTACATTAGCACGCCCTTAAAACGGTAATCCGCCAACCCACCTTCCGCCTCTTCCTATGTAGCCCCCCCCCCCCCCCGTCCCTGCCGGTCTCACCGATCCCACCGTCTTCGCGCCGACTGCTAACGAAGATGTAATTATCGGAAAGAGCGACACACGCCGGCACGTATCAGCCCCGACGCGTCACGCTTAGCGGCATTCGTCTCTCGTCTTCGGGGAGTTCTCGGGTAACGACGTTACACGGAGATCGAGCTGCAGGGCGATGCGCAGCGGATACCGGAATTGAACGCTCGTGAGCGGGGGTGGGCTTGGTGCTTGCCTTCTCGCGCTCGCTCTCCTCCCGTTGAAAGGATCATATTATCCGGGCGCGCGTTGCTCAAGGAGGATGAGGTCTCACTGTCTAACTTCCCTCCTCACATAGACGTGCAGCGTTTCTCCGCGTCGTCAGTATTCACGGCTAATAATCGTCGCGACACATCCCGTTGTGCGTTCGCTTCTCGTACATACATACAGATACACCGGGAGATTCGAAGACCACCATCGTCGAATTCAGTTTCGCGCTCCCAGAATGAATTCGCCACCCACCGAATAAGAATCTTCCCCGTAATCTGTGAAACGATTGGTAGCATGATCGCTGTATGTCGTGCTGTGTGTTCGCACACAAAGTAACACGTTGTTGTAATGTTCTTTGAGAATCGAGACTCGATATATCGTCAATTTTTTATTACACATATAAGGCCTATTTTTTATAGCTGAACTGCTGCACTAGTTCACAGTTTATCTTTCTCTTTCTACATTGGAAGAAGAAAGATAAACTCTGAACTAGTGTAGCCAGTTCAGCTATAAAAAACGACCTATAGAATCATTAAGTTTAATCCTATAGGTTAAGAAAGTATCGCAATTCATTCTACATCAGTCTAATCAATATTAAAAGTAATATATGCGTAAGTACAAAATACACGTTCGTTATTTTTTCCTTTACTTAAAATTGATGTTAAATATTTTCCTTTAATTTTGTTGATATCTACATTTGAAATTACAAACAATAAAGATTTATTTCTAAAGTATACATTTCTTATTCTTTTAATTAATTTAAACTGTAATCTTTCTTCAAATTCAAAGCCAATTCTTTTTCTAAAACTCGTCGAGTACTCGTACTTTATCGGATTTATCAGGTAACTGATGTGCGTTTTGTGTTACTTTTCACACACGTGTCGCCGCAATAACGACATTTGACCTTATTGAGACACTCGTAACGGACGATTGAACCGACGACGTATTGCACGGAACATTGATAAGTCAGTTCCTGACGTATCCGCTCGATGTAGGAAGTAAAACACGCTGAGCCGTCAAAACCGTTGAGAAAGAAAAAGAACGCGAGTCTTTACGAACTACGAGTTCGCGCGATAAAGACGTTACGACCTATGAGAGAGAGAGAGAGAGAGAGAGAGAGAGAGAGGAGGGGGGAAGAAAAACCGAAGGTGTAAAACTTTCACGACATCTCACAGTATTTTCCAGCACTGATCCAAATCGCCGGGATCGACGAAGTATGATGAAGTGGTGCTTTCGCCGCGCGAGGCAACGCGATACGCTCTGTCCGAATCGTAATTTCGCCCAACAGTAGAGGAACGGCCGCTATTAATCTAAAAACGCATCGTTTCGTGTCATCGCGTCCCTTTTGATTCATCGCACCTCGGATGGTATGCAGTAGTACGATATGCGTTTGCCCCTACAAGCCTTACGACATATCTCATTGCAGCAATTTCTCTCATAATTAATTTAGGCGATAACTTATATTTTATTACAATTTTTTTTTATTATTCCCCTTTTTATTGTACTATTTTTCATTGTACGTTCATTAATTCGGTACCGTTGAAAACCTCTCTTTATCATCCGGGAATGTATGTGATCGCGTTAAAGCGATACGACTCGTTGCAGTATCTCATGTAATGTTGCCACGGAAGCTGGAATCGTTGCATCGCTATGCTCAGCACGACGCTATTTTACGCTATTCCTCACAGAAGTACCTTTTGCAAAAATCGATCTGAACGTATCGACGACGAGACGCTACGTGCGAGAGCTTTGAAGACGCTCGGCGAGTAAGAAGAGAGAGAAAAGAATGTATCAGTAGCGTCATTGCTTCGCAAAATTCCAAGGAATTTGCGCAGTGACTTCATGCATTTTTATACTCTCCAATCGGCGTAATTGTCTCCCCTTGGCTCTCCCTCCTCTCTCTCTCTCTCTCTCTCTCTCTTTTTCTCTCTCTCTCTGTATCGCATCCATCGAGTTCGGCCGCATCGCGGAGCGTTCAGGCGTAACGACGATCCGAGCGACGAGACGAAATGGAAATTCACGGCTTTCAAATCCCTCGTGCGCATCGACACGATGTCGGAGTGATTTTCCTTCCGGGCCCTCTCTCTTGGTCCCTTTCCCTATAAACTATAATCCCTTAACGCCGGAGCCGCGGATGGAACGTTTCCGTACCGCACCGAAATTTGCATCCACGTCGAACGCGTGTTTTCGATTGCGGCACCGACTTATATGTACCCTCGCACCGAAAGATTTTCCCTATATAAATATGAGATGGAAAAAGCGTATATATCAATACGGCTGAATATTCCGCTTCTATATCACTGGCACTTTGAGCATCTAAAATTTCTATTCCTTACACACTTTTTATATTTCTATCCTTAAATATTTATACTCTTTAATATTAAATTATTTGTTATACAAAGTGTTTCCGAATTAAATCGCCAAACTTAAAATATGAATTTAGGACCTCAAAACACATAAAATTTTCTTCTGGAAGATTGCTTCGTTTAAAAGATGTTGTCTTCTTAAGTTAGGGAACTGTAGGAATGAATAATGTCGAGATAATTTAGATTTATCCTCTTTATTTGATTATTGCTTCACAATAATCAAAATGTAATTATTAAGTATGTTGAAATAATAGCTTCCAGATCTAAGCATTGCATTTATCGGTGAAAGAACGAGTGACTATAACATTGTGCGTCTGTGATTTCTTCGCACGCCTGCATCGAATTCGTGAGATCGGTTATAGTAAGATCTTGATGCTCATTAAAATTTCATGTGATTTTATACACATTTTTTCTAATTCCGCAAGAAAATTTTGTTTGATCCTAAATATTTTAAGTTTGGCAATTTAACCCGGGAACATCCTATGTATTAAAAGATATAAATTTAAAAATAAACGTTAAAAGGTTTTATACTCTTATTGTTTATATTTTTTAATTTTATATTTTTGTCTCTCTTTTTATCTCTACAGTCTATTTCTGGGACTCATTGAAGAATCGCGGACTTGCCGACGACTTGATCAGTCCGATACTGCGTCGACAAGCACCTCTCGTAGATCTTGTAGATCGATATGAGCATTCGTGCGTGCCACCCTATCGAAGAGTCCGCCGAAGAAAAGAGCCCTCCGTTCAGGATGGTCTACGTGGTCGAAATGTTAATACTCCCTCCTTCCCCCCTCCCTGCAAGCGAGAACCCTGAATAATTTCGTAAATAGCTGCAGATTCACACGTCTCCGTCGCCCCTCGACAGTCTTCCTTCTCTAATTTCTGATCTCCGGGCCCGACGTGCCAAGTCCCCACCACCAAGCGGCGGCAAGCCGCTTGTTTTAACTTTGTTTTAACTTTAAATGGACTTTCATGGCCGACGCGAAGAGATATTAGTTGCCGCTGTAATTTCGTTTCGCCGCGCACGGTTGCCTTTGTGCTTCCGCGCCGCATTCGCGTCCCGCGCGTTTCCACCGCTATAGCAATTTATAATGGGCTTATATTTAGGTCAATCGAGCTAATGGTGGCAGTAAATGCGATGTAATTGTAGAACGGAAAATTAACCTTCCCTTCCCCTCCCTCCCGTCATAATGTCGGTCTGCGGAATCGCGGCGATAATTTATTCATCCGTTTCTATTATTGTACGAACGTCAATCGTGAGCACTTAGCACTACACATGCATATAGTTGCAAACTGAAATATCATTTCTGACTTCTTTTTCTCTTTTACTCGATTAATAGCGTTATATTTCAGTATCCTTTGTGTGAAGAACAAAGAAGAAAAAATAACTCTGCAAACTTGTTAGATAGTCAATATATATCTATTACGACCGTATAAGTGTTTCACACATAACGAATAAGGAAGGCCAATGCACGTGAATCTCACTCCAAAAGTAAAAATACTGCCACTCAAGTGGCCGAGTGACAGTATTTTCAATCTTTTGGAGTGAGATTCACTCTAAAAAATTTAGAAAGTATTATATTTTATTGAAACTTCTTTGCTACAAAAGTATTAATAAATATTTAAATGTTTTTCAGCGGAATGTTAGAGTTGGCAAAAATTAGAAATAGAGAGTGACGCTCGGTCCGGGCTGGAGCTTTTTAATCAAGAAGCTACTGTTCTATGCCTTAGCATTTTCCACTTTGCAAAATCAAACGAAACGAAAAAAAAGTCACTCGCCGTTATATCGAGAAACATCTCTCCCTACCTAACGCGGCACCAGAATACAAGTATCACCAGACGACGTCGTTTCAGCGATTGAGGAGAAACTCGCGCGCGAGAGGAGAGTAGCTGCCGCATTGAATGGCGCGCAACGGCGTCGCTTTGACAGAGCAGCCAACGGGGAACTTTCTACTAGATATCCGGAGATATCACGAATTGCATCCGAGCCGGAACCGCCCAACCATCTTCGCGTCGCCGTCGTTGCCGCCGGTGACGTATAACTGTCCGCGAATGCCACCTCAAATATCTCCGTACGTACTCGTTCGAGATGGCCCGAGCCATGACGTTCCGAAACTTATGCTTGCAAAGTGAGAGAGAGTCCGGCCGCGGGTCTCAGGTCACCAAACGGGAAGACGACGACAATGACGACAACGGCGACGTTGACGACGACGAGGACGACGGTGGCGGCGGCGGCGGCGGCGGCGGCGGCGGCGGCGGCGGCGGCGGCGGCGACGGCGACACGCTCGTTTGTGCCGTTCACGGTGCTTGCACCGCTTCGCTACAGCAACGCGGGGCGACGACGCCGAGGCGTTAATTCCCGCGCTGCTTCGCTCTCGCGCAACTGAATTTCATAGATTGTGTGCCGGGCGGGCCGGCGATTGCCGTGCGACACACAATAAAGCCGCGCGCGGCAATTACGGCGTCGGAACTTTCACGGTAAAGCGAGCCCCGCTTATTGAGAGGCTAACGTAGTTAGCTTCATTCGCGGACGGCCGTTAAGGTATGATAACGACGTTATTACTCTGTCGCGAGGAGAGAGAGAGAAAGAGAGAAAGAGCGAGCAACAAGGCGGAAGGGGAAGAAAACTATCGCGATTCCTCCGTGCGGCAGGATCGTCGGCGGGAGGAGCAGATTTCTTAATTAATTAACGTAATTAAAGTATTCAATTATTACGAGAGACAATTATCGCGTTTCCAGGGAGAGGTAGGCGAGGGGAGGGGAGAGGGGGGAGGAAGGGGAGAGGGAGTGCGAGCGTGACAAGCTAAAACCCCCGGAGGACTCATAACTTCGCCGCGTACGCGCCCGTATCCAAAGCTCGCTCGGAGATTCTACCGCGAGGATAGAGCCCTTTTATCTACGAGAGTTATGAGCGCCGATAATTTTACGACCTCGCTGTAAAACAGCGCGTAAATACGCGGCACCCGGTAGCGATGAAAAAGAAATGACAACGAGAAAGAGAGGGAAAAAAGGAGTAAGGCGGGAGGAGGACTTACGGGGTTACGGGGGTGAGGGGGAGCGCGTCCCCATTCGCGCGGAGACGCGTCGTTTGATCGGACGCGACACATTAATATATCGATCCGAGCGTGATTCCGACGCGGACGGAGGAAAGAGAAGAGAGCCCCACCGATCCAATTTCCTTATTCTCCCGGATGCGGGACGCATAAACGAAATACAGGCCACGGAATATACAGGCCGCGAAATCCCTCGGTAGACCGACACGGCTGAGTGATATCCGCATATTCAAATCCGAGCCAGCGATTCCTACCTCGCGAGAGAATGTCGCCCGACCACCAAGCCTTTTTCCGTCCAGTGCTGAGCGAGGAGAGAGCTCCTCGCCCGGAAAAAGCTTTCCCCCGTTATCGTCATGTTATAATCGTAAATTCCTTCATCAATAATCGAACAGACAAACTGAAGAAACGCATTAGATAATTCAATTTAAACGTTACGCTCTTAAGTTAGTACAATCTCCCTATCGGGAGGCAGGCAAATGCAAATAACTTGTATAAACATACCAATTTCTAACGGAATCGATAATCTCAATAATTTAATCTGATTCGGATCGCGCATTCGAATCGCTCCCCTTCAAATCCGAACAAGACTCGTGAGGCTGGATGGAAATCTATCGCGTGGCGAATAGTTTGGCGAGACCCGGGGTTTGCCTGGAACTCGGGTCTAGAAGGGTTCCTAGGCTCTCGCTCTCGCCCGTGGACGATGTGCGTCGACGTGGGTGGAAATACGCGGACGTGACCCCGGGGCGAAGTCGCCGCATATTAATCCCGTACAAACGGCACTCGGCTGCGAGTGTTTTTCTCCTTCTCCTCCCCGCCCGCGTTTGGCGGCTCCCCGCCTTTTCGCCGCCGAACCGCGAAACGTGCGAGCGGGCGCGGGCGCATTATTATTTTTTTTTATTTTAAAAATGAACGCCCGAAGGAGAGGGTTACCTCGCGCGCGAGGGAGAGAGGGCGACGGGCCGGGGGAGACACTCTCTTGATTAAAACCATCGATCTCTCACCGGGATTACGGATGCATTTAGAAATCAACACACGCGGTCTCGCGTGCGCGCCCGCGCGCGCACGCTCGAACGCATCTTCCCTGGAACGCGCGCGTTTTCCGATGATCATCTCGCCCGCCCGCTCCGCCCGATACTTGACGCTCTCCTACATTTGAGTTATTCGCCGTCCGTGGCAAAATCCCTGACTTTTTAGCGGCCAGGGGAAAACGAGTCCGGCGCCACGAGAGTTGCCTGAAGTTCTGCTAATCTTTACATTTCGCTACTTTGTATCATTAGCTATTCACTTACCTGCTCTTCAGTCTGTTCAAGTGAAAAAAGTGAAGAAAAAAATATCACCTTATTTTTCATTAAAAGAAAAAAAAACTGGCAATGAACTGGTTGTTAAAAACTTCTTCTCAGAAAAGAAAGTGAAAGTTCCGAACTTTTCGTGGAAAAATTAATAATGGAATACTTGTAAGAGCGCCCGCGTATAAAATTCTCGCAATTGCTTTATAATATTAACGTTATCACGCTACGAATTTTTTGTTCCAAGAAAAAAAAAACAGATATTAATATAATGTCGCATAAATCACAAAATGGTAAAGTGGCATTTTTAATATTAAATTTAACAATCCTGTGCCAATTGCATTTACGTACTGCAAACGTATGCGGAATATGTATGGTAGATAAAATAATATCAATATATTAATATATATATATAACCTTCTATCAATATTCACACGACTTTTAATGGGTTAAAACCTATTTGTGTCTCGATGTAACGCCAACAGTAACCATCACAGTAATTATAGATATTCCAAAGGAAATTTGATTTCGCCATTTCTGCATTGCGACGAAAATCTGTCTGCAGTTCGTTTATCAACAAACCGATATAATTAAATTAACGGCAGAAATATCCAATTTTGCGACAGTTAATATTTCTCTTAGGGGGTGTCCAGAAGAATTGGATTCGCGAACATAAAGTTACGAAATTACTTCGATTAGCTAAAAAATAAACTTCTGTCATCTACTTGCGCCTTGAGGAAATTACAATTTTCAAGATCCTTCATTTTTCGAGCGCAAGAAGAAAGTACCTATCTCGATTGAAAACAAAATCTCAGCGATTTTGCGAAAGATTTTGCGAAATTTGCCACGGAGATGTGTGCATTATTGCTCGATTACGAGAACCGCGTTGAGATGATTAATATTCCGTTCGGATCTTATCCGCATGTTCTCGTCCACATCCCCGTGTTCTCTTAAAACCACGAAATCCCCTCTGCTGTTACTAAGGTAACCGTACACCGTCGCGAAATCACTCGTAAAACTGTCTCGTGGGTGTGAAAATGTCCCCCCCCCTTTCCCCGGCCGCTTTACGGTCTCCCAGAAATCGCCTTGCGGTACGTTGAGCTCTCACCCGAGTCGAATTGTCTTTTTATCGCGGCGGCTTATTCGCGCCGCTAAATTTCGGAGCGGCACCCGGTACATTTAACGTCGTTCGTCGCGCACCACCGATGCACGTCGATGCACATGTCGTCGCCGCGGCGCGACGATACGGGCACCGACGTATCGACTCTTGCATAACACACGGCCACACACCTATCCGCGGCTCCCACATAAATGCACACGTTCGCGCAACATCAGCTCGGATGCGAGTACATGATCGAGCGCACATCATTCGTACGTTATACGTATTCACGCGCGCACGTATATACTATATAGTGTCATTCGAAAATTTCTAGGATGAAGCGCGAGCACGCATTGAGAGGAGAAAGTTATTCCACACCGGTATTCACGGCCGGTTCTTATTTATTTAAGATCGTCCTAAGTACAGTCTTAAGATGTCACAAATCAATCACACAGTCGTATTAACTTCTCAAGGCTTACCTAAGACGGTCTGAAAATAAGAAAACGTACTATGAATACCGGCTTTTAAAGCGGGATTCAGGCCAAAATAAACGAATGCGAGTAAATGCGAATGAACAATTCGCTTCGATGGATGCAAACAGCATCGGGAGTACCGGCGCGACGTTCGCACCCACTGAAGCGAATTATTGTTCATGTTTGTTCGCGCTCGTCTGGTATATATATATATATACATATATATATATATATATAAATTTTAGTATACATAATTCTTAATTAAACGGCGAAGGAAAAAAAATTACCGCTAAAATGTGCCTTCTAACGTTGCCAATAATCAAGAGTGCCAATTGAAAAAGCCGTATGGAGAAACGCAAGTCCAATGTAAACGCGGCGGATTAACTTTTATCTTAAGACTTCCTGGAGAGATAGAACTGTGGCTGTGAACGTCTGTACGTGTACGCGACGTGTGCGGTGGTGAAGATAAGCCGGCGAAAATACGCGAAGTCACGTATTTTATGAAATATATACTACGAACCGCGTACAACGTCTGTGTATACATACGTCCCGGAGAACGCGCGGCTGTATGCGTGTGTAGAATTTTGGCGGCATTAGTAGGTTGCGCGAAAAGGTAAACGCATTTTCCGGATGGGCTCGCGCGGGGAACGGCGCGTGCACAATCCTTCCTTTCCTCCGCACGAGGATTCCGCGAGCGACAGATCAGACTTACGTATCTGTGTGTATGCACGTATGTGTATGCGTATACAAGAGTTCGTATATGCAATTTAAACATACGCCGAGAATGCGCAGAGCGCGGAAACTGTTTGCGGATAAAAATTAAAAGTAGAAAGTTCTTTTATAATAGAGAAGCAAGAATGTTACAAATTAACTAAATAACTTCTCTCTCTGTAGAAGTAAGAAGATTCTTAATAACTTTAAACAATTTCTCTTTCTAGAAGACATCCTAGAGAAATAAGTTATTTATTTATAATTCATGAGAGAGAGAGAGAGAGAGAGAGAGAGAGAGAGAGAGAGAGAGAGAATATATATATCCCATTTGATTTATATCAAGGATGTCCGCTCGCTGCTGTCAAATTTACAGTACTAGCATAGCATCTCTGATATTAAAGTGCATATCGACGCCCGACGTGTTGAAATATCATCAGAAAATCATTGATGCGCTTTCGCAGTATCGGTCATACTGCACCTGGCTGGAAAGTCGGACGGTGAAAGCGGACGTGACGAAATCCAATATTAAACGCAGTAGATAAATCACTACCAGATTTATGCAGAGGGCCCCGGGAAAATATTTTCGGACTATACGAGTTACATGTGTTATACGAGCGCCGGGCACTTCCGCACGCGCGTTTTATTTTCCAAACGTGATCGAGCAGACGTTGTTATTGACTCCAGCGGACTGGTAGGTACTCGAGGCTACGAGCGCGTTAAACGCCCGCGTCCCACGTAGTACCGGAATTAATTCGTTGCAACGTAGTAACGAATATTTTCTTGCAGCACTCCCCGCGCTGCGGACATTAGTGAGTGAGTCTTCGTGAAGTTGCGCGGTAAGGAGTAAAGGACTTGAGTAAAGACGGGACATTAACGAGTCGTAGGAGGAGGAGGCAAAACGAAAGGGAAGTTAGAAACACCGCCAAAAGACAATCTTTCCTTACTGTTTTCAATTTTCATTAAGAACATAATAATAATACGTTTCGGACTTAATTAGCGTTTATAAAGTAGGTTAAAGCATTTTACCGCTGCAAGCTTTTTGCAGTTACGGATCGCAAAAGTCCGTCGGGATATTATGCTCCTTAAGCAAAGTTACAAAAGAAGACATCCAGCTGCCATCGTTTTACATCGTGCGCAGCTTTATAACGAAGTTTGCAAGCAACCTTTCCGACCTTTCAGCTATACATGCTTTATCACTATTCGAACATTTCTGAAGACCATTATTTCCTAAGTTTCTCTCAGTAGCAGCAGTAGCTCGATATAATTCCGATCTGGATATAATACGGTTCTCGATATATTGCAGTCGATAATAGTATTAGATACGTAATCGCAGCTATATATACAGTTACAATCACTTTACTCAATGGTAGAGCTTTGTATTGCCTCCAATATACTTAAAGATCATGATCGTAACAATCTATAAAATAAATTCCAAAAAGTGTTCCAATTGCCTATTTTCTTTATTTTCGTTATTTATCCCCGACTTCTACACTTTCTCTGTAAAAGAATTTTAATCCTACTCTTTTCGCAAATTTTAAATCGTGCCTTTTTCCGTACGTTATTATTTTATTAATTATCTTATTAATCTGTTCTACATCCTACTCAGCCTTCTAACGAGAGAGAGAGAAAGAAAGAGAGAGAGAGAGAGAGAGAGAGAGAGAGAGAGAGAGAGAGGGAGTGAAAGAAAGAGGGAAAACAAATACTATTTATAGAATTTTCAAATATTTGAAGAAAAATGCTTCAAATTATAATACCTAGTATTATTTTCATTATTGTTATTATCGTTGTTATTGCAACAGTTATTCCATATGCTTCACCATTTTGCTAATGCGTATGCAAAAGAGGACTTTGAGTATAATATAGCTCTCGACTTTATGATAATTGCTTCCGATATATTACGGCCGGTAAAATCAAAATATAGTTTAATTTAACTGTAATCAAAATCGGTTACATTTGGTAATGCAGCTTCAGTGACCGCACTCACATGTCGCATGTCATTTTATTAATTGTACATTATTTAATTGGTTAGTTATGAACACAATGAACTCTCCAAACCTGAGCTCTTCCAGTTGATTTGGTGTCCTCCCTCCTTCACCCTCCCGAATCGCGGAAACAAATTCTGAATATTTTTAATAAAACGCACAGAATGTTCAAAAACGTTTTGCGTCGAAACTATTGACGATTCAGCGAAATAACTGCAATAATACCTATAACCGCATTTGTTAATTATTAATGCGTGCTAGCGAGAATTTGTTCGTTGACCGTAGTAATTGAATCAGGGTGGGGAACAAAAGAGCATTTAGTTTAAAATACGAATACAAAGCAGCGGCACGTCCTGTATCCCATGCAAATAATTCTTTGCTTTCATAATTACTTGAGAAGGGGGACAGTATTATCGATTTCCTCTGCAGTCACTTTAATTGTACACCGTTTTCAAAGCAAACTAATTAGACTCTAAATTGATACGCTTGTTAGTAAAAAATAAGTATAGGTGTACCGTGGCGTGTATAAGACATGTTATCGATATTTTTTTATGAAAAACACGGTATCAAACAGCTCCGCATTGGTAATACCGTACAAAAGTTCAATATGCCCGCGCTTAACGTTACACTATTTCACCCAGCTCTATTGGACTTCAACAAAAGTTCATCTGCGAGGCATGAGGGCTCGATGCACTATCGTCTCTGCGCTGGGAACGGACAATCAACTTTACTAATACGCACGCACACGCACACGCACGCACACACGGGTTTGAATGCGCGCGTGTCATGTGCAATCCTAGATCATGGATCAAAATGAAAAAAGACGCGGTACATTTGCGGAAAATTTCCCTTTGTGTCCGGCACTAACGCGCGGGATTCTTGAACAATGCGCTTGTAAATATCTGTCATTGCTACCGCAACAAATGCCATTAATATGGACCACGCGCATTTGTAATACACATGTATCGTGTTATAATAAATGTTATACGCATAAATACGTGTCGTTTTATTTTCCGCATATTATATTTTACGTTATTTTACATTATATTATATTAATGCGACTAATATTTTATATATTATAATCATATTTTATTGTTTCATCTCGCAATAGCAAATGCCATTTCATCAATCGTATTTGTTTGTATAACATGTCCCACAATTTCTTTATTCGTAGAAAATGAAACGCTTTACTCTCGAGAAATAAGCATATGCTCCAATATCTTCATTCGTATTTCTCGATGCATTTCCTTCGATGAATAAAGGCACAAGCACTTGCTGCAGTTTATTCATACGATCCAATATCTTCATCCACGTTCTTCGAACCATTTCCTCGATAAATAAAAAAAAACCCCGACGAGGAACTTCGCTCCCCTTTATTCGCGTTATCCATTAACGTATTGGCAATTTGCAAAACATCCGCGCAAAGGCAGATAATTACATGCGGGTATTTCTGTAGTTGAAAAGCAAAAGATAATAAACGGGAATTTATTAATCTTAACGTATTTATATTGTTCCAATCAATAACGAGTTGCGCGGAAATACGAGCCGAGTTGTACAAATTGCGGAGCAAGGTAAATTTAACTGAAAGTTTTTAAATAAAGCAAGAAAAAATTTTACCTTTTAAACCTACCTAAATAAAGAAGTAAGGAAGAGACTTTTACGTTACTTTATCAATTTCGCCCTAGATAAAAAAAAACTATCAATCGAATTTACTCGTGTTTTATTAATTTACGTTGAAAGCATATGTCCACAATTATGAAGTTTGGCAGGCTTCCGGTTAAAAAATTTCACTTTGGACTTAAATCTCTCCGCGCTTGTCAAGTACAGACGAGCGAATCGTCGTTGCATAACGACGTAACCCGCATCGTTCGTGCTTCCGGGTCTCGCGCGGGGTTTCCGAAGCGTCGTTTCCGAAGTAACGAGCCATTACTCTCGGTCAGATTGAGGCTGAGGTTGCAGTATGTTTTTTCGATAATTACCAGCGCGCCGTGTAGCCTTCCCGTCCTCTCACCCTTCCCCCCTCCCCCTCCTCACCCCCGTCGTCTTCCGCGAGCGAGAACGTCCACCGCTAATATTAAATCAGTCGGCGAAAAAGTTGGCCGTTACTCCTGATATCGAGCGTCCAATTATCGCCGACGTTAAATCAGTTCGAAGCATTGTTTCCGCCCGCGGAGAGGGCCCCTATTAAGGGGTAACACCACTGTAAAATTTTCAAAAAATCGATTTTTTTTTTTGGGCTTAAAAATCCTTTGAACCCTGTAGAATACGAGGAAAAACTTTTATACGTGAAACTAATTTTTTTCATCGAAATTCCGAGCTGTGTACCGAACGAGTCG
>NW_012026814.1:2808922-2986171 GCF_000956235.1 Wasmannia auropunctata
TACAAGTACTTCAATATATGCTTATTAACTTCACGGAGTATTAATACTTTATTTCATTTCCTTCCATTAAAAAAAAAATGTCGAAAAAGTGCAATTTTTTGGGCCGTTACAGTGGTGTTACCCCTTAAAAGTTAATGCATTTGTCACACGACCCCGCGCCACTGCACAGACGCGCACACGTACAGATGCATTCGCGCGCATGGCGCGGCCGCGGCGGCCCACTGGTTGTTAGGTTTTTAATGGATTTATGATTGAGGAGCGCGACCTAAAAAATTCCCCAACCACCAACCGAACGAGGGAAACGAGCATCGCAAATGAATACGGTTAATCTCGTTGCGTCCCTTCATCACGAAACAACCGCCGTGTGGGGAGGAGACGCGAAGAAGAGACAGAGAAAGAGGAAGCGAGAGAGAGAGAGAGAGAGAGAGAGAGAGACGCTCGGCTTGCACTTCATCAGCTCGCCTTTCTTTTAATAAGTACATCGAGCTTTGCGGTGAGCCCACCCCCTCTCGCACTCTTTCTTATTTCTTTTTTCTTTTTTTTTTCCTCACGTCAAAACGTGCTTCTAACCTCTCTACATTTATCACCGCCCACTGCAGCTTAAGCGGCAATTTTGTAGCGCGCTATGCATGTGCTTGCTTCAGCCGCCCCCGGGCAATCCCCTTAATGTGTACTTTTTCTCACTGTCATAATTGAGGAGCCGCCCGAGAAGGAGGCCGCGGCACTATCCCCGGGAATGTTCTTCTCTCATAAATTCCGGCCTTACGCCTCGCAAGTGCGCGCCTTTGTACCACGGCGCGCCTCGTGTTACGAGATATTAGAAAAAATTTTCGCGATTTTTCATGTGGCCCCGACGCGTTGTACTACACCGACGAGGAGCACTCCGCGGGCTTCCAAATAATCCGCAGGCATAATTTCATCATCGCGGGTCTGTTTTAATTGGCTTACTTGCCATCACGGGTGGCAGTGTTTGTAATTGAAATGTGTTTAAAAAGGTTCCGAAAAATTAAACAGTTTCTTAATACATTCAGATATGTTAATATTTAACATTTTAATGTATCAAGAATATGTTTCAAATGTATTGTATGTTAATAAAATTTATTCAACATTAAGATGCTAAAGATTATTTTACAAATTAATTCTAACAAGATCTTTATGATCTAATAAAATCTTCGTGACCAAATAAAAATATCGTTTATGCCAATAATATTAATTATGTTGTTAATCATTTTACATAAAAACCGATTAAAATAAGATTTGAAATTATTAAAAATATTAATTACTACAAATATTATTACTCATTAGAGAAATTTATTAAAACATTCTTTGGACTTTTATAAAGTTTAAAGAGCTCAAAAGAGGGAACTAATTTACAAGATATACATAATTTAAAATAGGAAGAAATAATTATTTTACCGCGACGATCAATTAACTTTATGCGAGATCGTCCAGAAAATATGCTTATATACTCTTGAAGAAACACGCAAATCCGATATCTCAAAATAAAACTTATTTTCTCGACCTTTCCAAAGAATTTCGACTGGAAACAATCTCTCAACGGGCGGTGGCTGTCATGAATTAAAAGTATCTCGCGTATCTTATGGCAGCTTCTTAAAGCAACTTTTAATAAGCTGGGCAAGTAGCTAATTATATTATCTTTACTTTTAGCTTGGCTCCTATTTGGCATATCTTCACAGCGGCGTTTAATTCCCGCTAAACAAATTTCCGATTCGACGGACTTGCAGTAAAATTTTCATTACGATGAAAGATAGAACAAAAGTTCGCGATATGCAAGCTACTTCGCCTTACGCGCTCCGAGATGGCATATCTAAAAGTTTATTACAGCTATAACATTACACGATTATGTCATCCTTTTAAAAGAGCATTTTTTCTCTGCGATACGATTCATTCTTTCCTATCTTTAAAGTTCTCAAAGATATTTTCAGAATTTTAGATAAAAAACATATATACCATAAATTCCAATTATTCAGATTAATATATCTATATTTTAGATAATATTTAAATTACTTTTCTGATTAATATTACAATGATCAACCACACAATTATTATGTGTGTGTGAAATAATATATACATTTTTTTTAGTTTTTTCAGTTTTGCGCTCCAGACGTATCTTGCTTTTAATTATGGATTACATAAAAGTAAAAATAAACTTCTTTTTTCGCTACCTTGCTTCATCTATATGAAATACTTATACGAGTTTGTGTCTTATATTTTATTTTCGTTAGGAGACACCGAGGCTCGTTGGCATAAGAGGCAACGTTGACGTTGCTTTCCGTTTTTATGAATTTATGGCTGAAGAAACAATGGAAAAGTTACCGTGAAATATTTTTTATAATATATTACGTACTTTTCTCTAAATTTTATTTAAATCAAACAAATATTTTAATAAATAAAAAGAAAACTGATTCAAGAGAAGATAATTAAATTTTCAAGCGTTTCAAAATTTCGTATTAATGTTCCTCAACTAGAGAAAATAAATTTAAGTGAGTATTATTAATTAAAAGAAAAGTTTCTGTTATGAAACTATATGACATATTATTTTGAGTAATAACCATAATTTGTTATAATAAAATGATTTAATCATACGTCTGTGTAAGGATGAAGCATGTTTAAGGCAAGCTTAGCTGGACTTACTGTAAGAAACGTGGAAACTTTCAGGTACGTCTTAATTATGACAAAATATTTTTTATTTAATATTTCTGTATTAAAGCAAGTTACATGAAAAATAGTTTACGTTTGTTTTCCTATAACAGCATTTTGCTATTTGATCATTATAAATAACTTTTAAAAGATGCAATCTTTTTTTAAGAAATACTTAACCGCGATCTATTTTTATTTCTATTATGTTTTCATTAATTTACATAATATGGAATTTGTTGTATAAGCAGCTTACACCGTGATTATGTCAATTTACCCCACTATCGGGGTAAATTGGCTATAATGCAGTGTGTTTGTATTTCATTTATTATACAAAGAAACTACACACAGTACACAGAATCGTTCCTGGCATGAAAATGTAGAGAAAAGTTCTTTCTACTGTATTACTATAGTTCAATCATAATAAATACTTGTTTAAAAAGTCGAATGTCTAAATTGTGTAAACTGCGTCAATTGAGCCTCGGTCTCCTCTATATTTTCTTAAATTAAATTACATTTTTCTTTCACTTTTTCTCATGCTTATTGCATTATTACTTAAAAAAAACAGGTGTGTGTATAGATATAAATAATGTACAAATGTATGTGAACGTTCGCAATGTATTGAGCTCGAATCCGTGGGTTCACTAAACCCAAATAAACTGTGCGCGAATCAGTCATCCCTGCGGGACTCTAGATATATCAATCGCGTATAAAGTCCTCATGTTATCTCTCGAGATTAAATCCGAACACTAACGACGGCTCGTTCGTCAACAATTAGCGGAAAAACGAACGGTGTACGAACAAATCCACACAACCGCACATTCCCCTGATCGTTGTCGTCGTCGTCGTCGTCGTCGTCCTCGTCAACGTCGTGCTTTTTCCTCCTTCCCCCATCTTTGACATAGCGATCGGCACTTCAGTCCCGGGCACTCTTTTTCCCGCTCGTCAGCCGGTCGAGCACCAAAAAGGAGGACGTTTTGACCGAGGCGCTTTATCGAGGGGCGAGCTGCCCGATCGACAATATCTCGACAATTCACCCTCGAGCGGAACGCTGCCGATTCCGTCCGTTCTTCTCCTCGCCATCACGTCCCACGTCCGCCGCAATCTCGTTCCCTCGTCCTTTAACACTTCTCTCTCTCTCTCTCTTTCTCTCTCCCTCTCTCCCGTTTCTCATATTTTCCCCATTTTATTTTTCCCCGGAAGGAGAGCCGGCAGCCCGTGGCTGCCGTGCATTCGCGCCTCCCACTTTTCCGGCGCGGCGGTCCGCATGTATCAAAGGTACATAATAAATTGAATATTATATCCAACGGCGCGAACGATAGGACGAGAGAGAAAAAGAGATAAGGAGAGACGAGAGAGAGAGAGAAGGAGGGAGGGAGGGGAGGAGAGAGAGGAGAGGATAGAGAGAGCTAGGAGAATCGGTGGAGAAAGAAGAAAGCGATACCGTATAGTCCTGCGGGCCTGCGCCATGCGAGTTGAGCGCGTCCCGTCACGACGAGCGTCCCGACGCCGCTCTCTCGACTCGCACGACGGCGCGGCCAGCTCGACGCAGTCAGTACACGCGTCCCGACGCCCGGGAATGCGTCCGTCGACGGAGGTGTAGTTTCGCCGCGCGAATTCACGAATCGTGCGGGTGACAACTTCGTCGGAAAAACGTGCAAAATTCGCGGGTCCACTCGAAGAGGGAAAAAAAAAGAGTGCGCGGACAAGCGGAAAAAAAGGGATATACGCGCGTATATGGCGCGCCGTGTCACACTCTTGCCAGTATAATGCTACACTTTCTTCGCGAGGTAATATTCCTCGATGGAATTATCAAGTTTTGTATTTTTTTTTTCTTTTCGTTAAAGTTGGCAGTGAAGTTAATTTATTTTCCCGTTAAACACATCTTCCCGTTAAGCGGTGATGTCACGCTCGAGGATCTGAATCCTGTTCAGTACGACCGGAGTGAGTTTGACATGTAGATAACAGTCCATTGTCGACGTGGGTGCGGAGTGGCCTTTGTAATTTGGACGCGCTGTGTGCGAGGCTGAAGTAAAAGACGAGAGAAAGGGAAGAGATATGCCTTACGTTAGCCCGTCACGGTGCAATTGCAGTGCAGTTGCGTCCCTTTTTTTTCCTTCTTCCGTGATAAGTTGCCCCGGTGCTGAGCATGGCAGCGCCGGGGATTTCGAATAAAAATCGACGCGTGTAACGCGTAAAACCGGTGTTACTGCGAACGTTAACGCAAACGATATTGTTAAAAGGACATTTTGGAGCATTTTACGCAAGCAGTGAGTTATTGCGCTATATTTTACGTTATGCGTGGGTGTTGCAGCTTACATATTCTCTTTTTTATCCCCTCCACTGTTATACGGGCCGCATACCGAGCGCGTTTCCCGGTACGGAAAAAGAAGAAAGCGTGCGGAAATAAAGATGCGTTTATACGACGCAGTTTTACGAGAGGTGAAGTCTGCGAACCAATATATCTGACGACTATTAACAATTTCGACGAATTTATATCTCAGACACAAAACCCGAATTAAAAATGCCGGCTTCAATATTTTAGAATAATATTTCCGAATAATATTTTTGCGACTCGATAATGCGATTCGATAATCAATCTTTACAGCCAAATAACTCTTTTAAATTTAAATTTTATTTCTGGTTTTTTTCCATAATCTGTAAAAGATTAATCTTCATAAGTATTACATTTAAATATCATGATAATTATTTTCCAAATTAAAACTATGTTGAATTAAAAGTACGAAATTATTTAAAAAATATAAAAATTTTATCAATTTATTTATATAAATACGTTATATATAACACATTAAAAAATCCGTGTAAAAAAATCTTTTTCTAAGAATTAATATCTTACGATTTTTATTAAGAAAAGATCAGTTTCCGACGATGACACCGTGCATTGCACGAAATACATCCATTATCGAACTCTTCGTATATGCGGACATTAAAAATGCATTCGTTCATATCTCCTCAGTCTTGCAAGGAGAAATACATGGCATCTATCTAGATAAATCGAATGGAATCGGGAGATATATACATTTGAAGAAAACAAGATTAATCGTAAAGAAAAAAATATTAAATTCGCTTCGTCAAAATAGAATTTATTACAGTTTCGAAACGAAGGAAATATTAAATATAGATTTTCTTATAATAAAATCACAATGGATTTTTGTGAAGCTTGTTGCAGAACGATCTATCAGATAATATCCGCTATAAATGTTAAACACACACATTTCTGTATATGTATTTCTTTCGGATCGAAATTCCAATTCCATGTTCCCTCATGAGAAACTAAATGTCGTGTAGCGACGTGATTATGCGAATTCACCGTCGTAGAACGCTTAGAGCAATTCTATTCAGATGAAAATGATGTTTATGCACGATTTGCGTGATATCCAAATTAAATCCATTTTCGCACAATGCCGGTCACTCATAAAGCAGACATATGTCCGTCCGCGGTATTATATGCTGGAATTATTCTTCGCGTTTATGGAAGAGAGCCAGAGGGAGAGGAGCGATTCGGTGCGCGATGCGATAGCCGGAATAAATCATTCCGAGTGATATAACGTCGTCGGTATGAGGGATCGCGCGGATCGCGGAGATTCCTCGGCGGGGCCGGAATCAAATCTGCCCCATTTGGCGCGCGAAGGGGGAGGAAGAGTGTGTATTATCATAAGAAAAAAGATTATTGAGAAGGCCGCTGAGATAGAGTCTCTCTCTCGGTAAATTGATCGGCCGCCCGGGAGTTTTTCCGCAACGTCGTTTCGGACGCGATTAACTCGGCTTGGATGCCGATTTTCGGCCGGCACGATCGATTCCCGGGGTTGAGCCGGGGGAATCGACGAGATTGGCTGAAGAGAACGACTATTAGGGAACGACAGTTTAAGCCCGCCGACTACACCAGTAAATTCTTTCGTCGTATATCACTTTTTTTATATTTTCTATTCGCGCGATAGGGATCAATGTCACTTCGGGTTAGCGTCTCCCGCGTGTTTCACGTACACGCTGCCATTTCATCATATTTTATAACGATCCCAGTGTATTCTGCCAATCTTGGTATTGATCATGACACCGAACGATAAACTGTTCGTCGAGAGTATGACATACACGAATTTTAAGTTAAAGTTTGGCCAAAATAAAAAAGATGTGCACAAGTAAAAACTAAACTATTAAAAACCTTTTCTAATATATTTTTTATCAAAATATAAGAAATCGAAATAGTACATATTATAGTTTTTTTTTCGAAGAATTAATGATATTTGTAGACAAAGACATTTTTCTTTTTTTATAGACGTGAATCGATACTTTTACTTGATCATTATAAATAATAAAAAAAATAAGAATATAAGAAGAAAATAAGATAAGTAAATATAATATGTATGTACATGTATAAGTATGTTGCAAGAAACGGCAATATAGGTAAATCTAAATTTCTAAATAAAATTTTAAAAAAACTTGCCATTTTCTACGATACAAGGTAAGGTCAAAAAGTTCCCGGAATTGGTCAATAACAATTTATTGAAATAATATACAGTATTTACGTTATTGTCCTTCAAAGTACTGTCCTCCTGCATTTACACACTTGTTCCACCGTTCATACAATTGTTCAAAACACTCCTGGAAGTCATTTTTGGAAAGTTTGTTCAGCTCCGTCGTATTTTCCATAATCTCTTCTGAATTAACAAAACGGTGTCCCTTCAACAGTACTTTGAAGGACAATAACGTAAGTATATTATTTTAATAAATTGTCATTGACCAATTCCGGGAACTTTTTGACCCTACCTCGTAAGTTATATTTTTTATTTGAGAATCATTTGTTTCTAAAAATAATATAATATGACTTCTTCTCTCACTCTCTTAAGCATTAATTTTACGATTTTTTTTTAGCGTGTTGAATAAAAGACTTAGAAGAAACGTATGTACCGAGGTTCTCGCTTGCGCTAATCCTTTTTTCGGAAAATCCTGAAATTCCCGCAGTGAAACGAGAACAGGAAACTTTCACAGTCATTATTCCACAGCGAGGAGTGAATTTACGTTCGCGGGAGGAAAATTTGGTCGCGTATAAATCTCTCGTGGATTCGTGTTTTTCGCTTAGCGTTTCTAGGATTTTAGCATTTTCCCAAACGCGGTTTCTATCGCGCTATCGTACAGCAGAACCGATTGGTATTCCGGCTTAGCCGTTATAACATTCGCCTCTGAACTCTTTTCCCTGCGGCGATTGTTTGTGGGGCGGGTAAACATCCGGTCCGCGGTAAACGCGCCTAAGAGAGTAGAGTTATGGAATTTTCTACTTATACAGACAAGATCATCTTTATGGATGTTGATATCGCCAATCTCTCTTCGCTCGACGGGTGGCTCGCGATAATGGCGAAAACCAGATTTATAGGCGCGCGCTTTTACTTCGCGCCTTGTAGAAAATTACCCCTGTAGTAGATGGCGTCGGATATATATTACGTCTGAAAAGTGAACGAGAGAAAGAGAGAGTGGATCGGGATTAAATGATAGAAGCGATTCCGGCAATGCAGCGAGTAATGATGAGCCGGGATAATAAATTCAATAAAGGCGTATGAGAATAATGCATTCGATCGAAGAGACACGAGGCATCCGGAGGGTGGATAGGAAAAATATTTTCAATAAGAGGAGAGAGGGGGGAGAGAGAGAGAGAGAGAGAGAGAGAGAGACAGAGAAAAATCGAGCTGTGAAAATTACAGCAGCGGAAATGGAGCGAGAATTAAACTCCGTGGGACGGATTAAAATATTTTCACGCGACGATAATTGAGGAATAAAAGATTTTCGCCGTGCTCGAATAAATCAAGCGCCTCTTCGGGCCGCGCGCGCGGTCCCGGAGATTTCTCTCTCCCGTATCTTATCGAATCGAGATGCCGCGAAGATATATGTGCGATCCTCAGATGAAACGCGAAAGTACTTCGTCCGTATCGTCGGATTCATAAAATAAAAGGAAAGAATAAAAAGAGCAGATGCCGCCGACATGTCTGGTACAAGACGCCTGAATTTATCGCGCGCAAGATCGATCGCGAGATCGATACGTCATGATTTCACTTTACGATGTGCCGGTCGGGGGATTAAAGTCGAGTGCGCGGGAAGGCGCAAGAGAGAGACCCCCGGCACAGTCGGGATAGAAATAAAATCACGATCCGAAATATTTTTTTACGCGCAGATAACCGAACGCCGGGGAGATTTTCGCTCGGCCGGGGAGCTAAACTCGAGCTCAACAGCTTGGCCCCGGGTTTTTCCCTTGGCTTCCATCAGATAAAATTGCAAGAGGAGAAGCTGCTTCTAAAGACCCGAGAGGTAAAAGAACCCCGGGGAAGTACCAGTCGGGAAGTGAGGCCGAAATTAAGAGCCGAACGGGGTAGCGGTGCCGGCGCGGCGACAGCCACGACGAAAATATCCCGTGGTGATACTCGAAAATGAGAGTATTTTCGCGCGATACAAAAGTGGCAGAAGTAATCAGCGGGATATAATATCTCGGGTATCTCTCCTCTTGACCCGAATCTCTCAAAAAATCACGATGCTTTTGCCGGTAAATCTTTCCCTTCGCCCCGGCCCGAGAGGACCATCGATCACACGTAAGCGTGATGGGACAAAGAGCTCATAATCTGACATCGGCGTGCCACCGGGAGAGGGATGGTGGAGTGACGACGAGCGAGAGGAAAAAAAAGGAGGGAAGAGAGGAGGGATGGGTAACGAGCGTCGGACGCGAGACAGGACCGAAAGGGGTTTTCATTTGGTCCTGCCGTAAATAAGAATAAGTAGTTATACTCGGCGTATAAGCGCGCGGCGGAAGAGGAGCGCTAAATTCCGCCTCGTGCGCGGACTGGAAATCTCCGCCGCTAAACGGCCGAGATAGTTATTTACGGGATGGTGTAAAGGATAGTTGTCTCGCGCGTGTTTCCCCAAAGGGCGACGACCAACGAGCGACCGCGTCTCCAACGTCCCCAGGATGTACGACCCAAGTCCGGCAAAACACTTTGACGGTCGATTCTCCTCGTACATTACGTGGAATTGCCGTGAACTTAGTGGCGTTTATACGTCGCTTGACAAATGTATCGATCGAGAAAGGAGACAAGGAGAAGCGCGCAAAACGACGAAAAGAAAAAACCAAAAGAGACACGAACGGGAGAAAAAGGGTATGGGGCGCGTGAACGGGAGGAAAGTTCTCGCAACACGTTAACCGGTTCGCTCACCGTCGCCTTCGGCGGTTCGAGGATGTTCGGCTACAGGGGGTGGGCTCACTCTCGGAAAGCTTCGTTTTCTCGCGATAGGCACGGCCGATTAAGTGAGCCGTTTACCTCCCTTTACCTTTAGTTTAGTGTACAGTTTTTAGTTTATACGTTGTGTATTTTGTTATAAATCTTTCCGTTCTTTTAATCTCAAGATTATTGCCACCATTATTCTGACGATTTTCTTTCTTTCTCTCTCGTCGTTGTTATATCACGATACAATGGAACTGTTGTTTATTAATATTATATTTTCTTAATAACTAAAAAAAATTCTTTTAAGACATTTTATTATTTAAAATAATAAAATACAAATAAGGAAAAAATTATATTATTCTTAAATAAATAAATATTAAAAAGTCAGATTAATCTCTCAATATTAATCTTAAATTCTATTTCTCCTTTACCCGTTTATTCACACATTTTGTTCAATTCGCAAAGAGTTATATCTGTACATTATTAATGCATTATTAAATTTCAACAACCACATAGAAATAAAAAGACATAACGAGGTAATGTACGAGATGTAGTGAAACACACGAGATGCACTGTATTCATTTCATTGAGATTTTCAAAACTGGGCTTCTTCAAGTATCATCATCAATAAAATGTTGTTTTGCTTTTCCAAAATTGGCTTTTTGACGTATAAATCGATATGGTAGCGGACAAAATATTTTTCAAGTTGTAACGTGAAACGTGAAAATACGAAAGCTTCTCTAGCATCTCCAATAAATTTGGAAAATATTTACGTATCTCTTACTGCTGATGAAACAAACTTTAGCTCTAATAATTGTAATTAAAGTTCCAATGTTCCGGGTACATAATATGTGCGAGATAAAGCGCCGCGATTTTAATACATCTTTAAATATAGCCATTGCTTGTTTTAATATCATACATTGAAACATTTTGGAATAATTCGCAAACATTTCGCGAGTATGCTATTATCGTTCAGTTTCAATTCATTTCGTATTTTCATGATTAATTAATTAATTAATTAACTATTGTATGTTTGGGGTATTAATCAAAATGTATCACAAAATATATCACGTCATATACACATTGCAACACCTTGCAACAATTACCGCGGATAATCGTATCTGAATGCAATAAATGTCGGAAAATTTCCTCAGTATTTCCTCCAGTAGTAAAATTTTAAGATGTAGAGAGGGAAAAACAAGAGAGAAAGGGAGAAGATCCCGTTGACAGAGAACCGTGGGTTTGTTATTCTCGTTCAGCTTTTCTTTCGTTCTTTCAGAATGAGGGTGGCACGGCTATTACTGTGCTGCGTACTTCTCGAAGACTACAGCACCAATCTCGGCGGAACGGCAATTACCAGTGACGCCATGCGCCAAGACGGCTCCTCGTCCGCGACGAATCCGACGCTATCAGGTACATACCCGTATATACTCATCTGCATATTGCCGGCTGGTTTTTCCTTTTCTCGCTCCTCCACGCCCCGTCGCGCAGGGGAGAGAGCTCGCGGAGAGACGGAAATTCTCGTCGGCGTTAATGGCACGTGCCGAGGAATGCGAGCGAGCAAATATCCCGTATTACCGTCGGAAAAATAAAGGACACTCGCTCCAAGTATCTTTTACTCTCGGTCCCCTCCAATAAACATTGGTAAATTGTTCGGAGGGTCCCACCCTCGAATATATTTCAACTTAACATACAACGGGACTCGCAAGGCTATTCCTTATATTAGATTGTATCCCGCATAATTTATAGTTTGTATTCGACCCGAATACAAATCTTCCGTTACTTGACGTAATATGTTAATTTTAATTAATTTGCGGTGTAAAAGTGAAACCAAATAAAACATTTACATATCTCATACGTAATTTAAAAACAAAAAAAATTTTGATTTATATTTAATATTTAATATATTAATACTTATATTCATTCATATATAAAATAATTGCAACAAATGCTATTCGATTAATGAGTTTTCGACAATCTAGAGAGAATTTAAAATTTTTTGAACATTAGACAATTCTTCTGATGATCACTATTATAAACTTTTTTGAAAAGTTTACATAAAACAAAAAAATTTAATGATATTTTATATGCTTGTAATAGATATGAAGGAAAAAAGAAGCATATTTCCTGAACGCAGTTAATTTAAACGTGCAAACCTTAATTTCGTTTCTTTGGAATCATCAATTCGATCACGGTAATACGAAGGCTGTATCCCCTTTAAAAGTGCGGTGCGGTTTTTCAATTATTTGATAAGATCGCGTGTTCCTCTCGTGTCGATGATCGGGGTATTTGACCGGCAATAATCGGAGTAAAAGGGAATCACTTCGCGTTGCGTGCCAACTCGTAAATAAACGCCGTAACGTCACGTGTTTCCTGCACGAGCCTCGGCATCCACTCGGCGACGTCTGAAGGGTTTCTCCCCGCGTAGCATATAAAGCTTTGTGAAAAATCTGAATAATGCATTGTGAAATATTATCTATACGTGGTAGATTTATACGGTGTTGCGCTGGCGATACGTTGTCTGCCTTTATCACAGAGCCCGATAATATTTGGCGAAGAAAGGGAGAAAAATTTCCTCACGCAAACCTCGAGCCGACACACGAAAACGTGGCTTAAACAGCTCAAACAGTCCAAAATACCTTTTCAAACAAACAAACAAACAGGAAATGCATCGAGGGAAATTTAGTTTTTATCGCGACGTGCAGTCACACACAAAAATTTACTATTTATTAAATGGAATTTTTTTTGCAGAGCTTAGTAAAATTTTATGCACTGAATGTCAGCAATTAAAAGGAAACTACTTTCACGTGTATAACTACAAATATTGTACAACGCAAAACGCAGTCACGTTTTTCATATTTGTCAACAACCGAATAATAATACAATCAGCTTTTCAGCAAATTTATCAAAGAACACTTCTCATTTCATTTTTAATCATGCATCGATCTTCCGAATAATTCGTGTAAACTGTAACTAGCAATAAACCCAAATACTTTAATGGGAAAATACATGTCATGGGGACTGCTCGTGAAATATTTCGAATAGTATAACGGCCGTCGGACAGAGCAGTGAGTTTGCAGAGTAAACTCGATGCATGCAGATTTCACGCACGTTTATTTTCGCGGATTGTTCAGAAATCGCGGCTTACAAACTCGCCGGATCACCTTCATTTTTTTTCCCTCTCTCGCGGCTTCTACACCCACGAGCGCATTATCACTTTCTGGCGATATTTTATAAAGCTAATCGTCGGTACATTTAGAGATACGCGGCCGGAAAATCGCGTACGTGTGTCAAAACAAGAGTAAATAAATATCCGTATTTTTTTCTCAATTGTTGATAGTGTAATTAAAAATGGGGAAAAACATGTGCATGCGTGTAAAAACATTTACGTACGTCCATTAGCGGTTTACACTCCATTAAAAATAATATTATTATAAAACCAATATTATAATATGACATGTAAAATTTTTCATTAAATTTCCAATAGGTTGCAAATGAGATTAATATATTTCTTGCGAGCGAAAATTTTGTTATGAAAATTCTCAGTCGCGCGCGTATATCTTACCAATTTGGCAGCGCCAACGTGCAAAATCGCCGCAAAATAACGTTAAAAGAAAAGAAAAGAAAAACATATGGAACTTTATCAGAGTAGTCGCGAGACGAGAGACGTAAACGAGAGCGAGAGAAGAATGGAGTCGCGGAGAACGCCCTGGTTGGCGGAGCGGAGGGGGGGGGGGAAGGGGGATTGTCGACGTCGTCGCCGTCGTTGCGTCCGAAGTTGAAGTGGTTCTAGTCCGGCCCGGGCATTGCAACCGGGTCCATGCCGGTTAGTTCGCCAAGTTTTTCCTTTGAGGATGAAAGATATTAATTAAACTGTCACAGACACGGTAGCATGCGCGCGCGCACGCGGAGCCCTTGCCCCCCCCCCCCAACTTTATTTCGCCACTTAACAAGTTTACCACTTAGGCGCGCCAATGTACGGACGGGCGGACGGGGCGCAGACCGTTGGCAAGTCATCCCTTTACCGAATCTAACGCGTGATATTTATGCGCGCGATAGAGAATAGACGGAATCACGGCGGGGCGCACGCGAAAACGTGACGTATGCATGCAGAGGATTTGGCCAATTATGCGTCAGCGTGCCTGGGGCTTGATGCACGCCAGAAACAGACAGGTCGTTTATAAATTCCCTTTTTCTTCTTTTTCCTCTCTCGCTCTCTCTCTCTTTTTCTTTCTCTCCTTCTTGTAACTTTCCTTTTATTTATATTTTATACATCCGTTTCCGGCAAGCGCATTTCAATTACAACTATGTGCAATACATATGCAAATTTTCGAAACTGCAGAAATACAGCGTAAAATTAAACTTTTAGGAAACTCAACCTCCGACAAGCTGTATCATTAAAATATCAATGAAATTATAGACTACCTGCACAAATATTCTAAATCATTTTGACGTCTAAAATTTCTTAATTTTCAGTTATGTATTTCGGTTAGATATTTAAAAAGGAAATGTCCGCATAATAAATGGCTCTTTTATCTATCAGCCGTTTTCTTTATTTAACTTCACCTACTTATATCGAACATCTTCAGACAACTGACAGCAATTCCACTGAATATTTCGATAGTCGATAACCGATAGGTGAAACTGGAGCATTATGTAAAAAGATGAGAACAAAATGCGCACTAAAGCGAAATTTGCTAAAAGCAATCCTTTGATCCTCTACAGAACAAGTGAAGTCTCATGCTTTTAAACGTTAAAATATCTACAAGTGAGATTTGCCAATAGCTGCATCGCTCGTCAATAATCAGTACGTAAATGTCGCGGATATCTTTCGAATCCATCTTTCGAAAATTAATGCAAGAATTGAACGTAAATTCAGAGCAAAATAAAGTATAATCCTTGATATAACTCACTCAAAGTTCGATCATTACTAAATACTTATTGAAAGAATTTGATCTAACGTATTTAAGCTAACATATGTTAATTTAAATAATTAATTTAATTTTTTTAATCTTAATTATTTATTTAATAAAATGTTTAAAATTAAAATTTAAAAAATTAAATTATTTCGTACCACAAGAATTTTCCAGGCATATTAATTTGTATTTCGTTCAAAAGCACTTGAAATATGTTATATTTATTTTCTCATGTTAAATTATTTCATATTAAACTATCTCTTCTCAAGAAATATAATTTCTTAAAAAAAATCACAATAAACCTTTTCTTAATTAATCGTAAGTTCTCCCAAAATTAATCGAAAGTATAAGAAATAATTTTATAAGAAATAATTCATTTGAGAGAATATTATGCAATGATACGAAACGGTAAGAGGATCGATGTACCGGATGTGTTGATTTCATATGTGCAATGATTAAGAGAGGATGTAGGTAATGCAAGTTGCATACGTTGCTATCATTCAGATAGTGTAACGATCTTATCTATCAAATGCCACAGTACGCGCGTGATGTCAGATTCTCGTGTGTAATATACTCGTACGTGTCTATCTGCGTAATACGTGACGTCGCAATACGTCTGCCTATCCGCGCTGTGATATGTCATTCCAGATAGTTCATAATATGGATACATTGTGGGCAAGTAGAAACAGAGAGCTTTAAGCTTTGCTTTGCTTCGGCTGCTTCAGTTCACTGGTACACATAAATAAATATATTTTATGTAAAATCTTTGAAACAGTGATAAATAGGAAATAATGTGTAAGGTTGTAAGTCGCGGTTCGAAAAATTAAATATTTGAGCAATATCTTTTTGCAAATCTGTTACGAAAAATATAAATTTAAAGCGAGATTACGAGAGCAAATTAATTAATTATTTCTTGCACAAATCATCAATTATTCAAAGCACGCAGAGATGATTACGAACATAAAATTAACAGCAGGATCTTCAAATAACAATTCGCAAAACAGACATTTGTCAGATACGTTTGCAAACAACTCGGCGACGATATGAATACAAGATCTATAATTAATCTGTGCTTTCAGCAAGAGATTGAAAATAATCCGCAATTATCTCCGGTGATTAAAATATTAAACCTAACGCGGCTTTACATTCAAAGTAAGCAGTAATCGGACGGTAAAATTCCAGAAATATCACTCTGATCGTTAGAAGTGCGATTAAGATGCGAGATTAAAGTTTCGCATTTAGTGTCACAGGTGCGACACGAGCACCATTCTCCGATAGTATTCCACGGGGAAACCCTTTAGACGTTAGCGTATACTATATAAAGCATACATATAAATATATATATATATATATATATATATATATTTATATGTATATATACATATATACACATATATATACATGTATGTACATACATGTATGCGTGTCCACGGTGTAGTGGGCAAAACGTAGTTAACTGTGTTTACACAACACATCCCGGTTGTACGGCTTCGACCATCGTCTCGAGGCCGTGCAGCCGTTCGCATCTGAGCACTGCTGTTAACGCCGAGGAAGCTTCGACGTAATGTGTAACGTTAAGGACGTTGGACCCATGTATAGAACCAATTACATTTGCGATTATATAGGTATACATCAACGCCGGGACATATGCAATTGCGAATATACAGGCACTCGTATATCTTCGCCCTCCCCCCTCCCCCCCTCCCCTCGAGTATTCAATTGTCGTGAACAAATTCGAAATCAAGCGAACCGAAACTTCGCCTCCTAAAATCCCTTGAAGGATGTCACTGTTTTTTAATCATGTAATTTTCAATGCTATAATGATGAAGCAATGGAGCATTAACTCTTTTTGAGACGCGCGACTTGACAAAATTTCCTTTCGTTGCTGATTGAAAAATGTAGTATAATGAAGCTTAATTTGAAGCGCAATTTTTAACGAAAGAAGTTTGTGCAGTCTGATTTATAAACGGAACCTTTCGCGGGGTTCTTATTTTGCCGTCGGGTCATGCTTAGATGTAGCGCTAATTAGCGCGCTAATTAGAAAGCCGTTGCAACGCAAAATATGCAAGTCCTTATCGTATCATTTATGATTAAAAAAACAAACGCTCAAGATTTACGATGCCGGCAGAAGGGGCGTCTAAAGGGGGGCTTTGAATTATGCGAAAAGAGCGAGATTTATTTAGGCGCCTGAACTTCAATTTTACAAAGAGCTCACGAACACCCGTTACGGCTCCTATAATTCCGGATAATCCAGGAAATTATCGATGACACTGAAACAATCGCTTCTCCGGCAGCAGTTTGACTTCCGCAAGTCCGTATAGGTACATCAAGGGGAAAGTGCGTAGACTCCCGAGACACTCTGTGTATCATATACCCGGTTATACACGATCGGCGCCCGGCACGTGTTTGCACGGTATGCGCCTAATATTAATATGTGCTACACCCACACGCCTGAATGAGGAATAGTTTCAAGCATAGTTTCTCGCTCGCGCTCACGTACTAGTAGTAATCTTCTTACACGTTAAGGACGCGCGCCCCGGGTACGGGGCATACGTGCGCGCGGGCTGGTATTAAAGGAACGAAGGAAGAGCGTGAGGTGAATTGCGAGTGCGTAATATACGCGTACACGTTATTTGGATGCGCGCGCGTGCAAACACGTACCTATGCACATATACATATATGTATATATATATGTGTGTGTGTGTGTGTGTGTGTGTGTGTGTGTGTGTGTGTGTGTGTGTCCTGTGCCGCTGCACGTGCACGCACGCACGCACGCACCGTGTTGTCCGTGGGAGCGAAGTTACAAATACAATTTCGCGCGTACTCCCACTCGTGCGGCCCGCGCTTATAGTCGGAGCCGAATAAAAAATGTTGGCAGATGCGGTCGCATTTTTACACAGCTCTGTGCCTTCCGCGCGAAATTTCCCGCGCGCGCACTTGGCCGATGGCGCCGTTCGCGCAATTGTCTTCCCCCGGACGCAAAAATATATCGCTTCTCTATTAACGCTGAAATATTTAATTTTCCGCGCGTGGACTGACAAATGCGACAGCTGTCTGCGTTTATTGCAACAAGTAGAAAATCCTTCGTACAGGGGAGGGGGGCCATTCGAAATTTGCATCCAACGCTTTATGTAACGAATCCCTTGCTGACGAAAACGCTGGGGAACGCGCTAATAATTTTTACGTATTTCACGCGAGTGAAACGGGGCGGCTTACGCGAATTATGTTCTAACGATGCTATAGCGCATAGTGTGCAACGCCTGCGTAACACAATACCGTGGTGCAGTTAATCTCAGACAGTTTACAAACTAAACTCCTAAACTATACATATGTATAGCGGGCCCTTGATTTTCAGTTAATTTCAAGTGGAATTTACTTAAACAGAATTTTGATTACCGCAGAATGGAATATTGCTGTACACGTATGGAGAATTAAGAAAACGAATGATGTGTGAAAAACAGCGTCGTTTAATATAGCGTCAACCCCGCGCGTAAAGGTGTTTATATTAATTTCCTTTATCGGGCGCGCTTTTGCCTCTCAGAATAATGGATTCGGTTACGTCACCTCGGCATCGCTCAATGTCGATCGCGTTTCCGCGCGAGAAACGAGAAAGAAAAGCCATCGAAACGGCCGTTCGAGGTGCTCGATCGAGCGCGTTGAACGCTTGTAAATTTCTCGTTGACTCCGGTAAACTTTTCACCGCCGCGTCTCAGGACGGTACACATTTCCGCGCCGTATTAACCGATCGACCGAGCGGAGGCAACGCGACGTGCATTGTGTAACGTGATCGTGTGCACCGACTTGCATACGATCGTATCAGGGTGTATCGGTATGCATGTAATGTTAAGGTACGGATGTATATATATATATACACATGGTGCTCCAACAGGCGGGAAACCTCCGTGTTCCGCATGTGCGATCTTACTAATTTCCGGGATCGAAGCTTGTCCCCCGAGAAGGGTGGACTGAAGATGGGAATCGTAGCGAGAGAGAGAAGGTGCTAACAGCGAAAGAACGAGATAGAACAGAGAGAGATAGAGAGAGAGATAGAGAGAGAGAGAAAGGAGAGAAGGGGAAGGAGGAAGAGAGAGAGAGAGAGAGAGAGAGAGAGAGAGAGAGAGAGAGAGAGAGAGAGAGAGAGAGAGAGAGATTCGGATAGGTGAAGATAGCATGGGCGTGAATTCGATTAATTAAACTTCGAATTCGCGCCGCTTCGCGGAAATGGAATTATCGCGGCGTATAGTCGACGACGGCGGCAGCGGCAAATGCATCGGTTTGGGGACAGCGAGCCACCGACACCACCATCACCGCCACCAGAAGGGTGGTTACGTCTGCGACGGGGGTGTAACGGCGGTATTTGGAGGTCGAACCGTGTAACAGCTTGCGTTTGTGGAGTGTGGGCGGTGGAAGGATGTGGGATGGCAAACTAACGCGGGAGAACCGACGATATACCTATATATTTACGGCACCCGGAGTGCGGCGCGGCGCGGCGCAATAGAGAAAAGTTTCGGCAGGGATTCGAGCCGTGAGAATTTAAAATCCCGCGAATCTGGCTAAGACCGTCGGACTTTTCCCCCCTCGACTTCGAGTGGCGTTTCAATAATCCGCTTTGGTATCGCGCCGCTTAGCCTCCGCCGAGGCGAGGAAGAGCCGGGCAGGCGTTTATTAGGTTCTCAAGTCGAGAGTTCTCTCTGCCGTTGATCGATTGCCGACATCCGCCGCGAGTTGTGAGAAATACCGATTTCTCTCGCCCGTTACACGTGTATACCAAAATCACTTGGAAAATTGCCCGCATCATGTCTGCGATCGCTTGCGATTTTCTCTCGAGAATATAAGGGAGCTACGCTCTAGTAATAAAATACATAAAACTTGAAACAAAGAGAAAGAATTTTCTCACTATATTTCTTCGCACATGTCAAAGAAAAATATTATTAAATATAATTTCATTTAATTCCATTCAATTTAAATAAATATTCTGTTATTATAACCGATTGTGTTTATTTCAATATATTTCATGCAATTTATTTCTTAGGTTCAAAAATTTCTACTTATTTCAATATTCGTTAGATGATTTAAGAAATGTAATAAACAAAAATAAGAAAATCTGGAAAATTTCCTTAAATAACTAATAAAAGATCAACATATATATGTGTGTATAAAAATTAAAAATTCGTGTAATATAAATACAGATTATAAATTATTAACATCGATTAATCATATTTTAAGCATATAAAAGTAAGTGACCAAGATTATAACTGACTAATAAAGTTGAAGAAACTTATAAAATCTCTCAACTTCTAGAGTGATGGTTCGATAATCCGCTTATGTCATCACTTTGGTTACAAAAAAAATTATGAAAAGTCTGCATCTTTATTGGTACGGTAAAATAAAATTTCAGTGAGGAAGAAGTAATATCTTTACCGAGAGAGGTACTTGTTATAGACATCAAATCTTATCTCTTGTCTTGAAATATTTTCCTCATTCATACAAGTTATCACTAATATCATTACTTAATAACATGGAAATATATATATATATATATATATATATATATATATATATATATATTAAAACAAATTACAAATTTAAAAAGAGAGAAAAATTAACACAGAATTAAATCACGAAGCGAAATAGTAAATGACATTAAATCACACAGTCATGTGAATATCAAATAGAAATAAAACATGCTTTATAATATGATGCAGATTGATGGACGATGATACGGAGATGTTTAAAAATATATATACATATATATTTTATTTATTTTTACAAGTAACTTGTTATAGGCAAAATGAAAACTTCCAAAAGATCGACGTACCGAAAGTTGAGAGATGGAGTTTGACAGATTTATAACATCTAATCCGTCGCGGGGAACGTACGGTAAGCGAGATAAAAAAGCGACGTAGAAGAAAAGGAAGCGTATGTCACGGCTTGTACTTCCTTTTCCCCTTCGTGGCGTAGACAGCGTTGATGATAAAAATCCTTTTGCAGCCGCATAATATCATAATAACTATGTAAATCAGACCGCCGTAGCAACCCACAAACAGAGAATCGGATATTCGTATGCTAAGCCTCAACCCGTTCTGCACACCGTAGCCGCCATTTCGCTTTGACATGCACTATATATCCGCTGTTACCCCGACAACGAGCCGGGCTCTCGTAAAAAAGCATTATTTAACTATCTACTCTTTCGGTATTAACGGTTGCCAGCTATGGTGACATCAAACAAATCCTCTCTTGCAAAAAACACCGGGGCGTGCGAAAAGTGTGTATGTGTGTACATATGTGTGCATATGTGGAGAGGTAATGCGAAAATGTACGCGTATCGCGTATCGAAAAATCGCTTAACTTTAATAAAAATTCCAACTGTCAAATTGCAGTATAATTTAAAAGATTTCGCGTTGTAACGAAACGCGTGCGTGCCCGGCATCTCTCGAGGTCCTTCGCTAGTAAATGAACTCTCTATCGGATTACAAAGACGAGTTAAACATTTATCGGTCTTTACGACGAGTTCAAGAAAAGTTTAAAAAAGCGACTTTGCCGGGATCATATTTACATTGAGAGAAGTTCGAGATAAGTATAGAGAAGGAAGCTCGCGCGAATAGGAGTTTTTAAGAAAACTTAAAACAAGACGTGCACAAAAGCTTTTCAAAATATCCAGCAAAATATTAAAAAAAAAGAGGAACGAATTTAATATCGCAGAACATTCTATGAAAGAATGCAATGAAATATTGTACGCATCATTAGAAAGTTTATCTAAAACAAGATAGAAAATATGAAAATATAATAATTGTACAACTTTTTTATATATAATAATTGTAATAATTGTACAGATCTACAATTTTTCTGTTTTCCACATGTCATATTTTTACTTTTTACAAATCATTTTTAGATTATATTTATATTTCAAACAATTTTCCCAAAAATGTGTGCAAGGTTTTGAATATCTAATTCTGTTTTTCTCAAAATCGTACACGCTACAGTATCCTAACGGTTTAATTTCTTTTACTCTTTAATTATTCTTGTTTTTCATGAACCTCGTTAATAATAAAGTCGCGGAAATTGGATGCGCATCGTACAATAAAAAATAAATTGACTCGCAGTGAAGGTTGAAGCTTTTCCGGTCGTACACAATGAAAAATGTTTAAAGGCGATTATACGTCTCTCGAGACGGCCATAGTCATGTATAAACATAGCGTTTCGACAATGAGCCGAGCGCCACAATGGATTTAATAAGCAGTCGTAAACGTGTTACAACCAGTCGACAACGCGGTTGAATGAGACTTTAAACGTTGTGCATGCAGATGGTGCCGCCTTCCGTAAAGTCGATGCGCGGCATTTATTAATCGTAAGCTTTATATAATTACCCTTTGTAATTACGTCAATCGCAATATTGTGCGTCATTGCATTATTATGCCCCGTGTGAAAATTTCACGTTATAACTGGTCGTTACGTCGATTATTACATAACGCAAACTCCGCATTTTATTGGTTGTATATACTTACTATTAATACAATGTAAAGCGAACACAATATAACAGATGTGATGTAATTCGTTCGATATTATTTGAGAAGTGGCGTGAAAGGGTTGAAGCAATCTTATACCGAGTTATTCGTGTGAGTTACAGGAAAGAGGGGCACGAATCAGATTCGCGCGGTGTAATTACCATACGTGGCACGGAAATCTTATATGAGGCGCGCTAATTAATCTAACACAGATACACGCACGAATATATTGCGTCGCATTAGCCTCTTACGGAACTTCGTGCTTTAGTTTGACTGTAGAGTATTACGAGACACCTTCTTGCGCAAATGACGTAAGGTGTAGCGGAGACGCCGGCTATGGTGTCAGGATATTATAATTTACCAGGACTTTAAAATATACGGGGTCGTAAATATTTTGTCAAAAGCACAAAAGTTCATTATGTATTTTAAGATGGTAGTATCGGAGAAATATCTCGCGTCGCTTAAAAATGCTCTTCGGGTGAGGAATTTCCAGCTCTCGTCAAAGATCGAGGTTTCCCGCTGCACTTCTGTCTCAAACTTGACATTTAATTACGTGCAGAACGTAACTGCGAAGAACGCTGTTTTACTTTTACGACCCGTCAAATATCGCGTAATCGCGCAAACATTAATAAGATCGTTCGGGCAAATTTATCGGGTGGATTGTTTATATTTTAACCCGGGAACGGGAACGGATACGGCCATTGACATAGTGATACCGAGGAATATTCGCCAAATACGCTAGAGGGTTTAATAAATGCAAGATGATATCGAAGTTTTGCGATGAAAGTTAAGCGCTCTTCGAAGAGAGCGACGCGAACATCGGGGCGAAGCAGCGAAGGCCGTCTCGTCGTCCGCGAGCGTGGCAGCCGAACTTCCGGTGTCGTCGTAGTCGGTTTTTCTTTTCTTTTTTTTTCGCAAATTAATGCTTTCGCTCGAGATAAAAATTTGCTGAGCCTTGCGCGCACCGAAAAAGGAAAAGAGAAATATTTACCCTTCCGGCGAGCGAGAAGTTGGCCGTGCCTCGCCCTCCCTATCCTCCTCCTTATCACGGAAGTTGGCTATTCTGTCGTAATAACCGGGGAACTTTGTTAAACTCTCGTTTAAGGAAAATCTCACTTTCCCGGAGCTCTTCTTCGGGGGCATTAATGGCCCCGATTCATCCCGGCCATCCGCGGCTGTCCTTATTAACTTAACGCAATACATGCCTCGCGCGTCAGCAGAGCGGTGTAAAACAAGCGTTTAGGGGGACTCGAAGACGGAGCGGGTAGTTAATGCCGGACCGGCGATCGCGGGCCGATTTAAGCGGGGCGTTAGCATGCCAAGTACGATAAAATTTGCATAGAACGCGGGACAGACTCCGTCGCTCGGCCTGCGCCCGCTTTATTGAGATAAAGATTCAAATTTTGCACGCCGCTCATCCCCCGACACGCTGTCGTCAAATTAGTAAATCCCTCGCGACGAGGATTTACGCCATGCTGTTATCATATCTGGAAATGCATCGAAGCTTTTTGACGCGGTTATTCCAACGCGGTTATTTCATTAAGCAATTGACTGCATTAACGCCACGAACCGCAGATTTTTTTCTCTCTATAAAAATATCAATGTAACTAATGTTGCATGCAGACCATATTTTTGGTGAAAGAATACAAAAAAATTCTTTTTATCTTCTTGGATAGTGCTTTGTACAAAATGATTTAAATAAGCTCGTGACGCAATTAAAAGCTTAACAAAGTTGCTGAAGAGACAATAAATTTCAAAAAATTTTTGTATGCTTTCTATATCACCGTGCCTCAAAAAGTTAAACCAATTTCACGGGGCACCAACGTGCGATCATTTTTACTCGGCTATCAATAATCTCTGCGTGAATTTTCCGTTATAACGCAGTAAACGGGTGAAATCAATTTTACACGGTATGCTCCCACCGTCGTTATCGCGTTGTCAATTTCTCTAGTCTATCGTGACTACTAATAATATTTCTTATCGGCGTGTTGACGCGTTAAGAAGGTGTTAAGAGGATCTAAGTTTCCACGATATACTGTTGCGGACACTCTCTTGCGGTCACCTCAACCTAAATCTTCTTAACTCCTTAACACACCACCAGTAGCACGTGAAGCATGAGACACATAATATCCAAAATGTTTGCGCTAAATTTAATGGAAATATTTCGTATTTGTTTTCAACACGTCTTAGGCACTACACATGTCGTTTTTATACACGAGAGTTTAAAACCGGCAATATCGTAAATCGCTTTCTGCAAACTTTAAGTCTATCTCGAAAAGTTTCGATAGCGAACCTCGTTGCATTACGATGCATTTTGCGTATCGGCGAGACACGCGATCGAAATAAGAGGATCATTTGTCGAACGCGCGATCTGCAGCGTGCAACATCGTGGGCTCGAGCACTTCGGTTTCTCTCTCGTGCGTGACGGCCCCATCTCCTCTATACAACTCGTCCCCCCATGTGATTCCGCATTCACGATAATCTGCTCGCGCGGCACGGGAACAACGTGTAACTGCATCGACACGCGGAAACATTCCTCCCTCTCTTTCAGCCCGCGGATCTCTTGGATCGCTGGTATCGGATCTACGTGTCGGTATACGTATCGTCGGCGGACAGTGTAAGATCTCTGAAATACGTCGGGCGATATTTCGTCCTGTCGAACGTCGACACGCGCTCCACCTCCTCGCCGTCGTCGTCGTCCTCGTCCTCGTCGTCGTCTCTGGCAGTTGCACACCGATTTCGATCTTGGATAGGGAGGACGCCCATTTTCCTTCGTGCGCGCATTCGTTTCCCGGCGTTTCGCTCGGACCCAAAAATTCCGTGCAAGGCGCCCGAGATTTATGTTTCGGCACGCGGGAAAACTGAGTTAGATCGCGGCGTTATTGTTGATCGTGGAAAATCGGGGCGCCGCGCGCGAACGAATTGGTCGCTTTATTTGCGAATATTGCCAATCGGCCTGGATCGCCAATCTCGTTCGGTCCCTTTACATTTTATTTCGATTTGAAAATTTCGTTCGTACAGCACGCGCCCGTGCCCCGGTATTTACGATCGATATGAAAACTGCGATAACTCGGCAAAGTTATTACTCGCGCGCGTATACAGCATATATAGATATTGGTCCTTCTTCTTCAGTTATTTTTGGCTATCGGTGCACGGTCAGTCGATTCGATCGTGTTTATCTAACGGGAGTTCGGTACCGTGTAATTCATCACGTAATTCACAGGTAGCGAGACATTGTTGACCCTCAATACAGGTCAACTCGAGACACGACGTTCTCAATTTATTAGATAGGCAAATTTATCGTCCAGATTAATGAATAACGAAGAAGTAATATTTGTTGAATGAAATCGTATAATTATGCAGAATGGGAAGGTACAATTATCGTTTGTGGTAACTTCTTTCATTTCTGTAACGTTTAAAATCGTATTCATGAAGTTTTATGAATTGCATTGACCTCTTCCTCTCCACTTTTAAATTGTGTCCCGCACCTTTCTCGCTTTTCCAGGCAGCTCCCTTTCTACAATTATTCCGAAAACGCCGATCCTTGTTGAAGCTGAGTAATTTTGCAGAAATTTTATAACAATCGTAGAGATTTATTATATAACTTTCGCGGTTATTTATGTGTCGTGCCTTTTTTTTTGGAAAAAAAAACCGATCTCTTGACGGATTTATCGCTCGATTGGGATAATGTTCACATGTATCACGAGTACAATATTGTTTGGTTTAACATCGTCGCACACGCCCGAATTCCCTCGGATTCTTTACAACGTCACGATATGGTACGGCCATTTATTTTGATATCAAGTTTCTCGCCCCGGAGGCTTCCCGCAGAGAAACTGCCACAGAAACGGTGCGCAGTCGTTTCTATCACGTTCGAATCTCGATTGCTTAAAGCCGCTAACGTAGTTACGTATTTTACGACGTGGAAAGAAATAACAACGTCTCCCCGCGTCGGTCTCATGCCTTACCTTTACTACTGGCCGCCGTATAAACTTTTATTCGCCGCCGCCGCATTCGCAACACCTTACAAACGAGCGTGATCACCAAATGTAAAAATCTAAAAATGTTTTAAATACTGCCTTGCGTAATTGATAATGAAATCGTAAAATGAGCATGAAAACTATTAACATTGCGAAAATAAAACACATTACAAAATTAGATTGTAATGTGCATTAAAAACTATATTGTAATTTATAAACCGGAAACAATTTTCATTTAATACATGCATTACAATTACGTTATCTCATTTGGTTCTCCATTAATAATTTCGATTTAATAGCTATACCTACATTCGCATTTCTCAAAAATTTACATTTAAAATATTACAGTTAAATATAAAGAAATATCATAAAAAATTTTAAACAAAAAATTAGAAAAGACTCCTATATCTAAATATATACCTACATATAAAATATGCAAACTAAAATAATTATATGTATATAATTATTTTATTTTGCTTTTTTTCAAACTTATAATGTTGTCAAATTAATGTGCCTTAGATTTTACGAACTTTTAAATTGTTTTAACGAACACTAGTTTGAAATGGAAACGATAACGAGTGCAAGTCGTTCGAGTGCAACTACGAAATCTGACACCTGATTTTTGACGTCTAGTTATTCGATTGCTATATAGGTTTTCCATGTTTCCATTGCATACGCGCTCGTGTTCCATCAAACTTTTACTTGAAAATTCAAAACGATTTTTTGATATTTCAAATGGTTTCGGGGATATTCGTCTATTACAGTTATTCCCTTCACTCACGTCGTAAAAAAAGCTATACCTTGGATTGCATGTACCGAAACGTAAACATTTCCTTACAAAATGTAATACACCGTCAGATTAATATATTTTTACAATCTAACCGTCCTTTGCGTAAAATCGAATATTTTAAGAAGTTTCCTTCCTCTCGAAAGCTGGAAATTCGTATTTCGATTGCGCCATCGTCCCAAGTGATCTTAAAATTCCGCTTGAAAAATGCATAAGTCACTCCTCTCGCAATGACGTGTAAAAGAACCGAGGAAGGCGACCACGTAAATAATTTGTCGCGTTCTCGTCGTCTATCGTTCTCTCGTCTCTCGTAAACGAAGACACGGCAAAACAACGACGGTGAGGATCAATTTTCCCCGACGAGGCGCGCGCGCGCGAGCCTTTTATTTTTCACGTGATTATCGGTGCGGGATACCGATGTCGAGAGCCGAAAGTGAAAGCCGATCCGCTCTTCTCGATCGGCATTCCGGGTCCGCAGAAACGAGCACGGTACTCGAGTAGTCGGGAGCGCGGATGCCAAGCACCGTAACTTGTACACCGCGCGCGGAGATTGAATTATTTTTCTCCCGGAATAATTTCGCCATAAAACAAGACCAGTACGAGTGGGTGCATGCGCGCCCACACGTACACACGCCTACCGCTCGCGCGGGTATCATCCCTCTCGAGAAGCAAAATCTCTCTAGTACTCTTCCTTTCTCTTTCTCTCTCTCTCTCTTCTCTATCTTTCCAGCTCGTCCCCACAGACGGGGCCACTCGAAGCGAATAACGTCGCTATTTTCCCCCACGTCTCCTTATATTACATTCTGGCCGCGGGGACGACGGCGGTGGAAGCTGAAAATTCCTTTCCTCTCCTGTTTCCGTCAGTGAATATCTTATCATAATACCACCGGGCGCTCCGTCTCCCCCCGAGATCGGCGGACCCTCGCAGACCAACGCCGACACTTTCGACACACGACTAACTCCGGAGTCTTTCGTCCGGCACTGCTCGTCCATAGTCTCGCCACGCACGAAACGGCCGGAAAGATCCAAGTTACAGTTCCGACACATCCCGTAGTATCGCACGTTTTCGGATTGGACGACAGAGTTTGCGATCGCGGCTTCTTCCGTTCCGATGGAAAGCTCCGGCGGATGGTGCAGTACGCGTCCGATGCACCACTCCAGAAGCATGACTCGGCGATGAGATGGTATTTGCAAACTTTGACTTCGCGCATGTTTCAATATTGCGCCACGTGCCGCGCCTGCGATACAGCTGAATGTTGTTCGCTTAAACTTCTCGTCTCTTTCTTTTTTTTTTCTCGCCCCGCGCGCGCCTTCACCGCAACTCCCGCGACGGCAAGAGAGAGAGAGAGAGAGAGAGAGACAGTTTCTTGCTTATGAAAGTGTGTAGTGCCTCGTAATACTTTCCGCTTCGATTTGCCGCTTTTTCCTTTTCTCAGGCCCCGTATTCGCCGACTCGATTTTATGGCGCCCGACTTGGGTGGGAAGAATCGCCGGTGCTTTCGGTAAAATACCGCCGGTGTATTGTTCTCGAGAGCAAGCCAGAATGTGTATCAAGAAGAATGAATCTAGACTCTTTTATTGTAGGAAAATTGGACAACTCGGGAGATCAATTACGTAATTTTCGTCTTAGAAGCAGAAAGATGATGAGCGAAAATCTTCACGTGAATTTCCTGAGATCACGTAAGTTCTTTCAACGTTAAAGAACGAGATTCAGCGAGATGAATCGTGCGCGAGAATTCAAGCGGCCGAGAGTGAAAAGGGGACAAGTTCACTAACAATTATATGATTACCCGCCCAGATGTGACAGTCGAAGTTCTCGGATCTTAATGACATAATCGGAAATTAAGGGACGCTTTTATAACGCGCGCAAACTTCCCGCCTAGAGTAATTCTAATGCAGTTGATAAACGCGTAATTTCTCCCCCGTTATCTTAATGTTCGGATTTCAAGTACAATAATGCGTTATAAGCTGCAGCTATGTTTAAATCACTTTGTACGAGGAATTTACATTAAATACACACAAGCGCGCGTGCGTGTTTGAGCTTATTGTAAGCCATGGTATGTTCACGAAAGCCACGAACGAGCTATTCACAATATATTTTAGATTAACGCCATTGTGATGAAGAATTCATCAACGCCTCTCCATAGGTTGGCGTTTTGATGAATATTCATTATTATTATTCCTCATTTATATCAGTCTTGTAACGCGCCCCCGCGATTCTTATGCATAGGAAGCAACTGCTCGGTGCATCACCATCTACGTCAACGGGGGCTGCAATTTGGGGCTTGACAGGAAATTAAAACTATACTTCACCGTTCGAGATACGGTATTATATGCGTCAACAAGCCGTTAATCGCCGCTATTGCGCCGTCACGTGCGTTTTAACAAGAGGCAACGAATCATGAACATCGAAGCACTGCATGCGTCTGCCTCGAGTGGCATAAAATATTTGTCAAAGCAACGCGCGCACACTAAGCCTCATATAAAATAACGATTTATCGGCGCAGGTCCGAATATTTATAACATTATTTTACGTTACGTGGAAATGGAAAGTTGAACAAACGATATTAGTTTCATAATCTCGCTGCGACATGATGTATCGTTTGCACACGACGTATCACTGAAGCGCCAATAATGCATCGCGAAATGTTTATTTTAATCATCGCGCGGGATGTAATTGCGAAACACGTTCAAATTTCGCGTGTACAGTAAGCACGGTAATTGCAATTTACGATATATTTGTAATGCGAAACCCTTGAATAACCTGGATATTTTATACAAGATTTTTTCCCTTTTCGAAAATCAAAACAATTCGCAAAAGTTGTTTAAAAATTATTTCGATATTTCCCGCGCTTCCTAACTTACAGTCAACTTTTCGAGCAATATTATATACTTTATGTATTTTTAATTACTTGAGGGAGTTCGTCCCCCAATCGTTATTTTAAGTCTTCCATTATTCCCCAGTTATACATTATTTAAGTTTACGTGTGGTCTAAACCACCTGAATTATAATTGCACCCCCCAGGGCAACTGTCCTCCAGGGAACATTGATTGATCAATAAAGGCGATTAATCTATTGCGGTTAATCCATTATTACATTTCACCTATATTCTACGACCAATTTAATTCCAATATTCAGCGAACAATGCTATAATTTGTAGTGTAACTTTTGATGCTCATTACTCGATTTCGCGGTTTAATTATAATTTTAATTACCGATCTTTTATTACCTAGACATATCCGATAATGTAAAAGTTGACAAAAACGCGACGTCTTCCATCGAGCATTTCGTTGGAAAATTGCTATGTATCTGTTAAAAAAAAAAATGTTATTAAAACTACAATCGCGAGTTCCACACACAAAAAGCTTCTGTGCAATTTAACTTTTATCCAGGCAACTTTCTGAATGTAAATGTCAACGATGTCTCCCTCTCTCTTATTTCCCTCTTTCAGAATTTTTTATTTAAAAAGTCTATCAGTTGAAATTTTATAAGGTATCGCATTACTTGTGTAAGCGTCTCAGTATGCCTGAACTTAATTAGAAGCATAACGCGAAGCTTCTTTTGGTTCGCAGATGTGCCGAGCTTCTCCGAGCCGATCGGCAACGTGACCGCCGCTATCGGCAAAGAGGTCGCCCTCTCCTGTACCATCAGGAAAGTGGGAAATTACAAGGTAAGCAGCCGGTGAATTTTCGCAAGAAACGCGGCCTCGGCTCGGCACGGCGCGCGGCGTGGCGCGGAGCGGCGCAACCCGTCGGCGCTCGCGGCAGAGCAAGCACCGGGCGCTAATTAGCCGACTTGGAAACGCATAAGCGCACGTTGCTAGAGCGATAAGGGAATCTGAAATTCGGGTAATCCCGCGGAAATAAATGGGTCGCTCCGGGCTGCTTCTGGCAGATGTCAGCGTACCGGTGCCTTTTTGCGCGCCTCCGCCCGCAATTTCTTGCATTTTTCCGCGAGCGCGAGTTTTCCGCTCGTTCGCTCGAAATAAGGAAATAAGACGACGGTATGAACGACGAGAAAACGGCTACACATGCCGATTCCTATTAGAATAACTGCGCCTGTGGATTAAAGAGCGATTGAAGAGTGGTATTTTTTCATTACGCTGCACCAAAACGCGGCAGTTCACGTTCGTTCATTTCGCGCGTAAAAGTGTATAAAAATAAAAATTTCTTCACGCCATTTTAAGCTTGCGAGAAACTCAGTAACGCCAGAATTAACCCAGGTTAATTTTCTCCCGCGCGTATTCGTGTAATATATACATGTTAGCACGGTAAACGGCTAATATAGAACATCGAGAGATCGTTTTTTGTACTTTACGTTGAGTCTTCCCGAGAAAGAGAGCGAGCAGTAATAAAGCAGCGAGTACTCGTAATACGTTCGGTAACAATTTGCAACACAAATGCATAAAATATATTCAATAAGCCGTGAGTTAAGTTATACTCGCTAGTGACACGTGTATACAAATGTATATTTGTTGGAAATATTTTTGAAATTGCTATTTTTCTGTTCTCGAGCTTTTCGCCATCGGCCGCGGCGCCGAATGCGTTTATAATGTACGTGTGTCGTGTGAATTGATTAATTAGAATTTAAAGCCGCGGGCATGAACGCGAGTATGAATATGGTGTATGATTTGCTGCGAAACTCGCGCCGGCTGATTCATCGCATCGATGACTTTTTTTCTCACAGAAATAAAGCTTTTATCGTGCGATTAAATGCGTTAAATCTCGCCGTTATTTTGAGGTATTTTAACTATACGGCGCTTTTAACGCGTGTCGATCTACACTTACGCGGCCGTCTGTAAAATAAAATTCGATAACCGTACATTTGTATGCGGACCGACCTTGCCGACCTGTAATCCCGACGGATGCATCTTCGTCAATTGATCGCTAATTATAGCGGCGCCGTGATATGCGAGATTGAACGAATTTTGCATAAAATGTTATATTACGGATCGGACGAGTTAAAATAAAGCGCGCGATAAAATGGGAAAATAATATAAATTAAATCTCGTTCAAAATTATGCAATATTAATCTAAAATATGTATGTACTACTGATTTTTTTTTTTTTACAAAATATAAAAAACTCGGAGAACGCTATAAGTACAGAGACACAAAACGAGATACGCGACAATAAAAAAAAATTTAAATTACTTAGCATGCTTCCACGAAACAATTAATATACGTATCCAAATAACAAACAGAACAATAAAGGGGTAGATGTACCGAATTTTGAAACGTAACCGATCAAATGAATACAGAGCGTTTTTCATTTGTTACAATATCATGCGCAAATATAGAAAAAGCTAAATAAAGCGAGGAAAAGGTTAATGGTTACGGTGGACATTCAAATTTCGCACCGAAAAACGTTGTTACGTCGATGCTATTATGTTTCGCGATTAACGAGAAAAGCTAACAAGTCTCGGCTATCCCCGTACATTTCAACAACTTTTCGCGTTAATCAACATTTTACATTTTCAGAATGCTGAAGTAGCGTCTAAGCAGCTTAATTAAACGTTTTGATGACATAATACCCTTCCCCCCTCCCTCCCGATATTTGTAATACTGCCGCGGCGTTAATGTTCAGCCAGCGTAATTATCCTGTTTAATTTATTCTACAGCGTCTTGTAGTTTACGATTCAGTAATTCATTCGAAGTATACGAGATATGCGCGCGGATAACAATGCGCGCCTTCAACAATGCAAATCGCAAGCTTTCATGCGCGGATTATACGCGCCATACTCTCTCATCCTCTCTCTCTCTCTCTCTCTCTGTCTCTCTCTCTCTCTCTCCCTCTCCTTTTTTTTTACCGCGCGTCCTCTGTATAGCTTTACACGGGTACAACAAAATCGAATACACTTCGCGGTTGGCCCAAAAACACTCTGGGCAATAGTTGTTTGCCGTTCGGCGTGCGCATACTATGGTTAATAATTTTTTTTTTTATACATTCGCGTGCGTATACTATTTTTTATGCGACGCGCCATATCCCAGTCTACATGTGTCCCGTCGACAAACAGACTCGCATATTTCTACACCACGGATAGATCGTAATAAGAGGCGCACTTTATGCACGTGGCCGCAAAGAAGTGTTGTAATAATAGCGCGCCTTTTAACGAACAAACCATGCGGGCATGACGCCAGTTATTAAGGATAAAATTTTCTACGCCCCGTGAGTTTTCTTCATGCAAAACATCGTGAGAGATAATTCAAGTCTTTCCCGGTATAACTATACGCATTATGTTTAAAATTCATCTATTAAAAGTAGAAGAGAGTGCGTCAAAGTAAACGAAAGTCTGTCTACAAATAAGGGATATATTTGTCAATGCGTGTAAACAAATATATATATTTTTTATATAAATTCTATCTCAAGAGGAAAATTATTGAAAATAATTCCGAAGGTGCAAAGGTGCGTTAGAAAAAAAACGTGAAACTTTAAATTCATTTAATTTTGCTTAACAACTTTAGCTACTCGTCTAAATATGTATTGCGGGTGAAACGCCGCAGCCGCTCTCCTCGTAACGAAAAGTGGACGAGCAAATGGTTATTCGTCGCACATGTGTTTGTACGTGCTGTGTAAAATATTAACACCTGCGTACACGCGACTGAGAATTCAGTCTTCGTTATAAAATGAAAAGCTGCAAGTGTAATAATTGATATCGGCGTATCTGACTTCGTTAATGCATTATTAATCGAAACTCTGCAACATTTTACTTTCTGATGTGTTTAACGGTTCACTGTCGCGGTTCAAAATTGCGAATACATATACATATATATATATATATATATATATATATATATATATATATATATGTATAAATCTCTCAATATAAATTGTCAAACTTTATTTTGGGTATTTCAACGCGAAACATTTTTCATAAAAATACCTTTTGCCATCGCGTTATTGTTCGGGATTGAAATGAATAGAATCTTAATAAAAATGCAGATTTTGATGTTTTAAACGCGCGATTTCTACGTTTATTTGTCTTATGGAAACTACGATATTGAACTAACAATAAGTTTGTTCATATCTTCATCGAAAATCGATACTGATTCAAACATAACTGTTATTTCTCTCGAAATTATGTATATCGTTATTCATGATACATATACGTGACTATAGATATCTCGTCTGAATATGTTTGCTTAAATATGTTGTTAAACATCGTTAAAGAAAATTTAATCAAAACTTGTTAGTTATTTGCATTGGCTTAGATAAATAGATTGAAATTCAGCTTGAAATGGCAAAATTCAGTAGTTAAGACTGAAAATGATCAGACGGAATATGTAATTTTCGACTTGGTAAATTCTCTGTTTCCATTGAGTTAAAATTTCAGTTGCAGATACCAAATTTCTTTAGATTTATTTCATTATAGAACATCCCGTAATATTTTAACAGTATATTCTAAGGTCTATATTAATCATTTTTCTAAATAAAGTAGAAATAAAAATCAACTATCCAGACAACAGATTCTGAATAGTTGAGTAATTTGGTATCTGCAACTGAAATTTTAACTATAGAACGAAACAATAAGATAATCTATTCCTGATTTATTTATACGATTAATTGTTTATTATTGATCATCGCATAATCCAACTGATACATTTTAATATAGCACATTTTGAAGATTAATTAAACATTCTAATGTAATATTAAACTGTTTAATGTTTCTTCAAAATGTACTATTAAAATATACAGTTGGATTATGTAACGATCAATAATAAACAATTGTATAAATAAATTAGAAATAGATTATCTTATAGTGCGTTCTGTCCTCACGCGAAAAATATAAAAATATAAAAATATAAAAATCACGATGTATTTTCTAATAATAAACTTGTAAAACTATGTAACGAAATTTTCTCGTCACATATTTGCAATTATATAATAAATACTCATTTGGAATAGTAAATGAATTATAAAAGATTAGGCAAAACTGAGATATGAAAATGTAATAATAATCTCATTGAGTACTCTTAATGAAATAAATTAGATGGAATATGCGATGTATTTCCTGTTATTTTATTTACGCTTGTAATATACGCACATGAAAAAAATCAGAATATTTCTTTCTTGTTCTCACCAATTAAATATAGAGAAAAATATAGAGAAGCTAAACATAGGCTTCTTTAAAAATTTGAAAAAGAAAGAGAGAGAGAGAAAGAAAGAAATATTAAAGTAACAGATTTAAAATTAAGAAAATTTTTTTACATACAGTTGCAGCATCCGATGCATCCGATGATTTTCCTAAACTTTCTCCTCCTTTCTCCTCAGAATATCAGGATCCTCTTCATGCATAGATTCATCGCACTCATGTGACACAACACTGGAAAAAACAATTATGATTAATAATTTGATCACGCAATTTCACGTTATTAATTTCTAAAATACAATATAATAATCGCCAGAATATAATAACCGCGCGGCCCGACACTCCAGATTTTATTACATTGTGAAAAATAACGATCGAACAGAGAAAGCACGTTCGATCAGATTACAATCCGCTCGAAATGCATAACGTTTCGCGAAATAAATGTTGGAGAGTTTTGATGAATTGCCGAGAAGCCGTGCGTTTATGTTACGCTAAATATCGCGATACGAAACCATACCTCAATCGTAACTTGCCGAATAAACGCGTCGCAACATTCGCGACGCTGCCAGTTTCGGTATTAATTCATTCCCGCCCACGATGTTACGCTATTTATACTTTTCACGCTGCCTCGATGACCGCGCAGTAGTGTCGCAATAACGGCTTGAGAGACAATTTGAAGACAGAGCAAGGCACTGTCTTACCCGAGTCACGGCCGCACGCGCGAATAGTTAAACAGAACGACCCTGCGTAAACACAGCCGCGACGTGACATCGCGAAAAACATCAATGGAGGTGCCAGTCAATTTGTCGGGTGTTCGCGCGTGGCGCGAAATAAATTCTATATCCGTTATTTCATAAAATACGCAAATGTATGCGGGGTATATTCGATTCCCTTAATTGCGATTTCGAACGGATTATTGAACAGACGATCGTTGTTATCGTATTAATCACGCGGCGTTCCATTACATGAGTAATAGGAGTTCGACGTCTCGGAAATTAACGCGACGAACGTGTGGGGAGTTCGCGGACGACGTAAAGATTTTATAACGTATACCTATATAATACCGTCGATATACGAAACGCGAAATTCACACCGTGCGAATGATAATTATTGAAACGCGAAATTAATCGCGATTGTACCTACTAATTAAAAACGGCGCCGTCCCTCTCCGAATCGATCCGTCCCACATTCGGGCGCGGGACGTACGTACGTCTCGTTAATCTCGACCGAAAAATTCATGCGCGACGTCGGCAATTTTATCCCCGATACCGCGCGGCGCGCAACACGACGCGGTTAATGAAATCATGTTGAAGACTAATTAAGACGCGATAAAAATTGTTCGGAAATATACGATTGAAATTCAGTTATACGCGCAGTGCATAAAATCCCACGAAATGTACGTATTAATAATAAATAATCGATACGTCACTACTCTTTCGGCTTGTATCGTTCGATCCGATAATATTACTCTGAGCTTTCAATCCAAAAATAGTGAATTATATTTTAATGAAAAAAAAAACGCGACGTACGAGATATATTCGAAGCATCGTTAAAGAAATAATCACGCGTGAATTTTGCGAATGGAATAATAATTTGCAACTTCCGTTCTCGACCTCCACTTCAAAATCGCGCGAAATATCTACTTCGATAAATAGTTACAGCGTCGATAAGCTTATAGAATCGTCGGATCGCCGGATCAATGAATTACGAGATTGATCGTGGCTAATCTTTTAAAGAGAATAATCGCGTTTCCTTCATCTCGTCGCGATCTATATTTCGCGAGGTAATAATGCGTCGATATGCGGAGTAATTCGTGCCGATACCTTCTCACTCGATCGCACTATGCGAATGACGAAGTGAAGTGCGTAGACGCTCGTCGAACAATCGCTGTCTTGTTATTTTACGAGACACGCAACGCATCAAGCTTATTTTAAATAATGTATCGTACGTGATAGAATGAAGATTAAAATTTGATTTATAATAGATATTAGATTATATGTCCCGTAATAGAAACAAACTATATACACTCGTACATAAAATATATTATTGAAATATGCATCTACCTGAATACGTGGCATAAAATTAAAATAATGTTGTATTAATGAATTCACATAGAAATTAACAGAATTATATTCTGCGAAGTACATGAAACGAATTTTAAATCGTTCAAAGTGAACTTTATAAAAATAGAACGTTCGTTATGTTAGAAAATTATTTCAATAAATTCCCCATTATCATGTATTAATTCTGATGCTCAAAAGAATACAATCTAACTTCATTTTAATTGGGAAAATATTTTTGTAAATTATTTTGTCCCCTTCATCCAACTTTTTATGTCTCAGAAGAAGTAAAATTGATTCTAATAAAACGGGAAATGTACTTTTAATAAAATGACTTTAAATTGTCGCAAAAAATATGTCAACTTAAATTTATTAATTTATTATGCTCACACAGTTTTACTTTTCTCGGAACGTAAAAACGAAAAAATAGCAATAATGATAAATCAATTCTTATATTTTTCTGCAATTAGAAGATAAATTTTATATGTGGATATTAGATTTAATGTTTAAAAACAAATAAATTTAAGTTATTTAAATTTATATTAAAGGAAAGAATTAAATAATTTACATGTAATAATTAAAGCTTCTCTCGTCAAACAGAATTATATAGAAGAGATATATAGAGAGACGAGAAATCATATAAATTTTTTCTTGTACCATATATCGAATTAAACGAGCTTACACGCTTATCATGTGATTGATAATAACGTTTGCTAATATAAATATGTAAAACATCGAAGATTTTTTCAATTTATAAACTAATAAATAATTACAAATCTTGAACAATTATCATAAAATCGTTAGAGAATGTAAAACATATACAGATGGAATTACACGTGCATTTACTAATACAAAAGATACGTAAAATATAATTTGTATAATAATTGCGAGGCACCCCATATAATCGAAATCATTTATACGTTTAACATTTTGAGCTAATCGGATGTCTTTCTACAAAAGTTTTATTCATCGAATATTGCCAATTAGCCAAGGAAGCCAACTCTAAAAGACGACCATAATGGATGAAAGGAAATGGAGGCAGCTACCGACACAAAAGTACGATCCTAAAAGCGTGCAATTTTCAGGAGATTATAAAACGCCTTTCGCGACAAGTAGATAAAAATTCGCACGCGCGCACACAGCCGCACACGCACACAACACTCTGATCCGCACTTTAACAGCGGCTCTTTCTCTCAGCGCTTTATCTTCGCGGAGTTCCTCAGTGTTTTCTTACTATTCTTGTGCTCGTCTCGACCGATCTTTCTAAAGCCTTCCACCTAAACGAAAAAAAGGCACCGACAAGCTTGAAGCTTTTAGTATCCGCGGCACCTTTTCAAGGAAGTAAAACGAGGCAAATCGCCGAGATGCAGGACGGTATAGACTTGTGTCTACCTCTTTTTCCTTCCTCCCCCTCCTCCGTCCTCCGTCGACGCGAAAGACGCGGATCAAGAAAAAAATGGACGGTGATATCTTCTGTGACGTGTTCGTGACGGCTCTGATCCCTTAAACGTTCTCATTTGCGCCATCGCGCAAAGTCGAAACGCGCGCTCGGAAGAAATCAAAGCGAATTCCCTGCCGTATTTTCAACGCGAAGGAAGACTAAGCGTGAAGTAGGATATTCGCACTATTTTCCCTGAACTTCTCGCTACAATCTCCGAGATCTGATAAAGAATTCCCATTAATTTTTTTTATTTCTAAAAACGTTAACAGATATTAAAAGATATTCCGATATATTGGGAGTAATAAACTTTAATTCGTCACTCGATCAATCGATATCGTTACTCGATTTTACTAATCTATTCGCGTAATTATGGATATTGGCAAGCTCAAAGCGGATTGAATCAATTCACATAAGATCATCTATTATCGAGAGGACTAATAGTGAAATAGGGCGGACGTGTACACTTGGACTAGCGAAACACAATAGGCAAATATCCGATAAACATAAATCCACGAAAGCTTCTCGATATCCGTACGTAATCCAATTACACTTGAGACGATTCACGCGAGATGGGGGAAGATTGGGAAATTGTAAATGAATGCGAATACAGTAATATGAATAGTGGCATTTTGAGAAGGCGCGTCGAGACGAATTTAGTTGCTTATGACGATTCATTTATCACCGTCAACCTTTCTCTCGCGCGCGAGATATCGTCCTTTATAGTTGAGCGAAGTTGCAAGTTTACTAAGTCATATCTCACTGCCCGCTCAAGAGAATGTTCACTTCCTTATTGTTCAGTGAACTTAACACGGGTTATGTAACGTAGTCGCGACAGAAACACTTCTTTCTCCTATCATCGCGAGACGCAATCACGAAACACCTTGCGATTTTGCAATTTCGACGTTACGGACGTTAAGGAGGCATTAGAGATTTGATGTTGTTGCCTATATATTGCCTATTTATTATATAACAAAGTTGTTTTAATACTTGATTCTCCCTAAGAGAATCTACTCTGTGCGCAATAATTAGCTAATTCCCATTTCGTTTTGAAATCAACAGGCTTGTCACATTATATCACTACAATTAAGATCGCTACAATAACATTGGAGATCCTTTTTGCGAAGGAATTATACACTGTCCCCCCTAAGTAGTAAGGACCGGTAAGAACGGCTTCGTCGCTCATCTTCTTGCCTTTCCTCCTTACTACCAGTTCCACCGTTGACAATACACGAGGAGAAACTTCGATGGCGTCTCTCCTTTTTCGTTCCTTCACCCCTTCTCCCCCCCTTCCCATCCCTTTCGTTCTTGCTGCAGCCTATTACTATATCCCGGCTGTTCCTGCCGACGTTTCCATCAAGCATCGATGAACGGGGAACATTTTCTGCAGGGAAATGCCGAAAACGAAAACGGGAGGAAGAGGGGAGGGGGGGGGGATATGTTGGCTAGGCGGCGGCAGGCTGCTCGGCGCGGCGAAGGGGACGCGAACAGGCAAGACTGAGAGAAAAGGGAAGGGGAGTGCGAGTTGGCCGAAGTGGTGTTTCCCCAGGGTAAGCATGAGCATATACTTGCCCGGGGCTTATTCAGACAAATCGGTGATTGCTGCGGAGGCGAGCGAAAGGGTAGCTCGCCGCCGCCGCGCCGTCACCACCACCAGCACCCTCACTAACACTACTACCATCAGTCGCATTGCCTTCGCCATCAGCACACCGCATCGCGGCATCCCTCCCCGCGCGCACCCCCGAACACGTTGCGCTTGCCTTCGGCGCAACGATAGAACGAGACACACCAAAATCCGCTGTGCTTGCGGGGAGAGAGAGAGAGAGAGAGAGAGAGGGAGCGAGACAGAGACGAACGGTCATGCAGACAGACGAGGAACAGAGGCGGAAGTGGCAGAGTAGAGAACGAGAAATACTGAACGCGGCGTAGGGATTGTCCGTGGTGGAAGAGAGAGAGAAAGAGAGGGAAAGAGAGAGGATGGGCGAAGGACGGAGAGAATGCAGTCGGACTGAAGAGGAGCCAGGGAGAGAGAAGAATGATTGTTTCCATGATTACAATGGAGAGAGGAAGAGGAAAGAGGAGGGGGAGATGGCTGGGCAGGGGGTGGCGGTCGCGGTAAAGGGGTGTGGGGGAGCAATCTCTTAGCGCTAACGTAGATTCGTGAGACGAGGTCTTTCGAAATATTACACCGGAGGGGTACATCGCCGCCGCCGCCGCCGCCGCCGACGTAGACGTGCCCACCGGGGAATTTCGTAACTGCTCGGTGTGTGTCAGTCTTCGAGCCCGTCCAGGAGGTGTTTTTCCAGGAAAAATACTTTGCGCCTCGTTTGGACGGCCGAGAGATGTGAGAAGGGGAAAGAAAGACAGACAGACAGAAAGAGAGAGAGAGAGAAAGAAAGACTTTCAACACACTGAAGTGCTTCGTAGCCGCCGGCACCGGTTCAGGACGATTCACAGAGGTAGATTTATACCCCGGCGACCGAGGAGAACGTAAGCCTTTAGATTCAAGGTGCTAATGCTCTTACAAAGGCTAGCGGTGGAAATGGCGGTCGAGCGGTTCCGTCCGGGTAAGTATAGAACTCGTTTTTAATTTATCAGCCGGGAGAGGAAGTCTTTCTCTACGTCTCTTCCTGTTGCAACGAACGCTTCTTGTTGTAACGAGACCGTGGAAAATCCCCGGATAAAAGCGCACCCGGAGACGTGGGGTAGCGCGAAAGAGAGTACGAACGTACGTACGAATAACTGGAGAAATAGTATTTCAGTTATTAAATTAAGGCACACAATGAAACTGCACACTCGGGAGAAGTAACTCTCGAACTGCGACGAAAAGAAGAAATCGTATACAACGATTGGCGTGTACCGTTCTCTATCGGGATTCTCAATCAGTTATCCTGCTCAAAGGACTCAAGCAGATTACGCACCGAATATCCTGTTAATCTCATTAAATTCAGTTCCGCGCGCAATCACTCCGCGCGATCTACTACAATAGATTCGATCAAGCAATTAAGTACTTGATAATTGTCGTGCAGATACGATTTATTTAGCACGTTTCGACTAATATATGGTATAATATAATGGAACATATGTATATATATATATATATATATATATATATATATATTCCATTATATCATAGTCGTATTTTTAATATTAAATTAATTTCGTATTTCTCTCAACGATGCACGCTTATAAATACATTGATGATTTAATGTTTTAATCGACATTAATATTCTTAAATGTGTCTCAGTGTATAATACTATTATATAAACGTATAATTATTGAATAATTCGAACAAATGTATAAAATTATTAGTTGACTTTTATTCAAATCGTCCATTATCAAAACTAAACGGTTCTCCATCTATACTTTTAATATTCCACAAGCAGTAAACTGCATTAAATGCAGTCCTGTCCGTTATTTACATATTTAATTAAAGGAAATTTCCAATGCTTTGTACGCGAAGAGAAGATTTGTATCTCTAATTAATATCGAAGTCTCTTTGATGCGGAGGATTATCACTAAGCATATTGAGCATTCATAACGAAGAAAGCCGTCTTGACACCGATGCAATCAACCGCATCCATCCTCTGAAAGTCAATCGAGTATACGCGGCGCAATTACTAGCAATTAAACTTAAAAAAAAAAACAGAATATTCAAATATAAAGAATATATCCGGCTACTCTTACAAGTCTGTCTGCCAAAGGAAGGGCAAATAATTAAATAACCGTAAATTGTTGATATGTCATATTCGATTTTATATGCAAATGGATTCGAGATGTAATGCGCCTACATGAATATTACAATAAAATTTCCCTTTCTCAATATCCTAGTAACCCCGGGGGAAAATCCAATCAAACTATGCGATAGGGGATTAGCGACTGAAATATGCCCTTTATTATTGGAATCACAACGAGAAGATAAAAGAAAGAGGCGCCATTCTAAACGTGCAGCGAAATAGAAACCTCAGATTTATATTTCATTAATCATCCTTCCGAATCACGGATTACTACCGGATATCCGCGCCGGTTTTCAGAATCGTGACCATGCAAAATGCCGAACTAAGTCGCCGTTTTAAGTCCTCAAGTGCTTTTTATACGATAAGCATGCCGTTTCCGCAGAAGGAGGAGAGACGGTATTATTCCGGGATAGAATCGAACGAATCGTTATCTTCTACGTAAGGATAATGACCTCCCCCCCTCTCCCCCTTACAGTCGGCGCCGATAGTGCCTCCCCTTTCATAGAGAACAAACTGTTATTCCTTCGTGACAATGTACTTAAAGCGTCGTCGATTGTACCTCGATAAAGAAAGGATTCAAACGGCGACTTCCGTCATCTTTCAGTTTTCTCTCGTTTAACCCCTTTCCGTTTCTTCGATAGCTAAAGGCATTCCGTTTTTCGCGTAAATGCTCGCTTTTACCGGAAATTCGATTTATATTGAACTACTTATACATCGATTCGATTAAGCTATGCGGCGCACGGCTCGCCGCTTTCCCATTACCATGATCGCAAATAGCACCGTTTCACAAAGAGAAACTCCTTTTCTTACGGAGAATCATATATAATCAATCGTTTTTTTTTAAAGAAAAAAAAAGTTCAAAATTATTTTTTAGTTTTACAGAAAATAAATTTACTTTTCTAATTTCTAATCTATGTGCGTCAAGATAGTACACTTTCATGTTTTGAAAAATGAAAAGTTTTACAAAAAAACTTGTGAAATGCAACTGTATGTTTATATTGCAACTTTTTATTGGAAGATGAATCCAAAATTTGACATCAAACTAATTATTTATATCGATTCGAAAAATTGTCATATTAATTTGTAGTATTTTATCTAACACCTCATATAATCTTTAGGTGCATGCTTGAATGGTGAATTTCCTCTTGAAAGGGCAAAATTTTAATTTACTTTTTATGATATGTTTCTGTGCCCGGTCAATTAACTGTACGGTTAATTCGGTATCAACGCGTGTCGAGTGGACGTCCTCGATGTTATATTAATGCGCGTCTTTAAGGCCGATCAATCCTGTTTTCAGCGATCACCCCTTTCGTCTGAGGCTTTGCCGCTGAGGTTGCGGCGAGGTAGACGCGTGTCGCACAGGTGTATAGGTGACACAGCACTTCAGGTTGCGCCCCAGTGCGGCATGTAGCCGGCCGCACGCGTATGGCCAGAGGTGGTTATATGGGTCGCACAACAGTCACTTGAGATTAATTACCAAGTGCATCGTTAGAGATAACGCGACGAAGGCTGGCGGCGGTTAAGTGAAGCGACGGTACCCAGATACGACGTTAAATTGAACCTTTCGTCGCCGCTGATTCCTGCAATGCCGCCGCCAACCGCACCGGCCCGGCCCCGACCCGAGCCGGGGGTGCAAGCCGGTACAATATGCGTACTTGCCTAAAAGCAATTACTGCCGACGTGCACACGTACACACACGTATGAATACATGCACGGGCACACACGTGTGCACTTGACGATAGCGCGCGATATAATATTGTTCGGAGAGCATCTCGTTCATATTGGCTTCGTCAAACCCGTAGCGGGACACGAGCGAAAGACGATGTCTGATGTTAATCTCGGTGCGCGGTTGCTGAATATCATTATGGGTTATGGCACCGAGCTGTCCCAAGTTAATAGCTTGGACCAACTGTTTGAAAAAAAAATATAGAACAAACGTATAACAAAGAACGACGACAAAATCTATATAGATTATTTGTGTCAGTGAATATATGAGTTTTTCAATATATTCAAAATGTATTTAATGTAGAGTTTTAATACATTTAAATATATTTTTTTTTTATTAAAATGATAGTTCACTCAAGTGATCTTATAATAATTTTCTTTAATATTTTTCTTTCATTTCTAATAAGGACCTTTGAGAAGTCGTAGCATTTAACAATATTCCTTAAGCGGATATTCCACTAGTGCATCTACCTCACTAACCTTTGGAAAATAAAACAGACGTTCGCGCAGTTCCATTAAAGTCGCGTAAAAATAACATTCCGCGACGGGAGGATAACTTAAGCGAGGCAATGCCGTTTCTCCAATGGTGATCCTCCCCTGCTACTTTTTAAAGCAGAAAGATTAGTTTCGAGAATCGCAGAAAATTTACGGCAGATGATTCCTGTTGATTTCTTCAGCAGGAAACTGTTATATTGTCCGTACTGTCGTGCGTCACGTTGTTACAAAGAAAACTGATATTGCAAATGTGCAATTATAAATGATACAATAGTAGCAAAACATTCTATACATTTACTCTGGTATTCACGCATCATTATGGGAAGATAATTTATGAAACCATTACCGGAAATTCCTCAGCATTACATTCTCAATGAAATTTCAATTTACATAGGTAGAAACTGGTATTCGTAGGGTGATTCAAATCCGCGCTCGCTCGGGGAGACGCAACCCCTCCGATTGATCCTTCCCAGTGATCTTTCGGCTGACGGAAAATTCGCGGAATTCCGGGCTCTTCCAGCCTTTTGTCGTTTCTACGAAGGAAAGTCTCGATTTTATTGTCGCTGCTCCGCAGGTGGGATGGCTACGTGCCGAGGATCAGACGATACTGTCGATGGGGGATCGCAAGGTCATCCAGTCGACGCGATTCTTTGTCACCCTGGAGAACGCCAAGACGAAGAACCAGACGCAATCGCGGGAGGACGAGGAGGCCACTTGGCAGCTGCATATTCGGGGGCTGAAGGAGGCCGATCGTGGCTGCTACATGTGCCAACTCAACACCAAGCCCATGTTAAGCCAGCTGGGATGCGTGGACGTCCTAGGTATGCCTAATTGCACGCGTTACGTCGCATTCCGACCGACCGGCCAGGTTTGCGGCTGTTGGCAGAGACGTCACGTACGCACGCACGCTGCACGCATCGCATCGCGCGTTTCGATTAGGCCGGGGCCGGGGGGGGCTTTAGGGGCCGGAAAATATGCGTGCCTCGCCGCTGGAGCGGCGCGTTTGAATAGGCCGCCGCACACACGCACGTGGCACACGTGCATCAGGATATCGCGCAATACGGAGAGATCTCTCGTTACGCGTGTTCATGCAGGATGATGATGATGACATGGAGCACAATGCGTAAACTGAGCAGTCGCAGTGCTATGCGCTCAGTAATTCATGCGGTTGAAAGATATATTCCAAGAGATCGACGTTAATTCCATTTAGAAAGAGACGTTTTCAAATCTCGGTCTCCAAATATCAGATCCTTTCTTTTTTAATTCCACCCGTTAAATAATTTGGCATGTCCGCCGTGAGTGAGTTATTCCTGCTAACTTAATTTGTAACACGCGTTTCCTTCCCCGGGAAGGAGGATGTAATATCGATTCGAGGGAGTTAGTTTACAAGGAGCATTATCGGTCATATAAGAAACGCTAACGGCTGCGCTTTAATTTATAGTTTAATTAAACGCGATAACAAAGTTCGAAAGTCTACCCGGCAGAAAGTCTATCGGCGTTCGCTGACTGCGTCAGCTGATGGATGCTCATACTTTGTAGTTCGCACGCAAACGTCGAACTAAAAACTGTTTCTATCAAATTTACATTATTTTCTTTTAACGCTAATTATTACATCAGCGTAACACGCGCAACTTTAATATTTACTCTGCCCCGGTTTATACGTCGGTAATATCCTAGCTAGACGAACCTTTCCCCGAAGCCACCTCAATTTCGACGTTAAGAGACGCGCGCAGCACACTCGTTGTATTCCGTATTACGGCGTCGTAATACACAATTTCACTTTTATATCGCGCCGACGAACCGGCTCGCGAATAATATCGTCTACTTTGTGCGTGAGGGCAGAATGGGCCAAAGGACGAAGCCGGGAATGCGTTCCATCACGTGCGTGCGTGCCCGGTTCGGACACCAAAAAGCGTGCAAAAAATCTCTCGCTGCCGAATGGAATGAAATTCCTTTACGTAGAAACACGAGAAAATGTCATCTCCCTTTTCTCTCTCTCTCTCTCTTGTCGTTCGATTCGTGTACGCAGAGTACGTTATACCCGCGACATACTTGTTCAGCTTTTGGATCATTGTAATTGAAACGAATCGAACGGGCTCCGCGAATTGGATGGAATTCCATTAGGCAAGCCGTTCCCCGGGAAGGAATGTCCCGCCGATATTTCATTTCCGTCGAGTGTGACGGGAATGATTTTGAGATGATTTTTCGATCGTCTTCGCCAAGACGTCGGCAGCGACGTCTGGGTTAAATCGTGTTAGAAACGACGGCAATACCCGATTCTTTATGGCCCGCCTGCACGTACCCGCCAGTCTTCGTCCGCGACGTTCCCTTCCGCAGGTCGGAAGGAGGCGCGCCCCGAAAGAGACTCATATGAAGATATATTGTTTCGCGTGGCACGCGATTTCGATCCTCCATTCGTAAATTGTTTCTTAGACAACGGCGGGCGTGACATCGGGTGAAATTGCGTCATAATCCTCGGACACGTGTTGAATTTGTGATAGATGGGCGCGCGTGCGGTATCGGGAAATTCGTTCCGCGAAGGCTTTACGCGGGTATAACGATCGGTGTACTTTACATTTCGCGTACACACAATGCAGTTTAGGAAACGTGCTTGTTACTCGACTGTTTTACTATTCTTTTGTTATCGAGCTTTACACCGTTCCCAGCAGTCCGATATAGTAGCAAAATGAAATGAATTATGGTATATGAAATATTAATTTAAGAGTTTCGCGATCGTTTTTTTTTTAAGTACAATTAAAATTTATGCGAAATTAATTTTACGTATTGCAGTTTACGGAATGCCAGTTACCAGATGGTTTATTTGGAAAAAACATACCAGTAAAACAGGAGATTAATTTTACAGAGGATACGCATAAGGAGTTACGTCGGTGGAAACATTCTTGTTTCGCAGCCATAAATTTTTGACAACGTGTTCTTCGCGGTCTTTGTAATTCACTGTGATATATGTGTTGTGTGGATTAGATAGTAGATACAACTATTCGTGAAATAATTCTTTCTTATCGCGGACTGATACTTTTTGCGCAGCTTATTTCACTTTATCTTATTTCGTTGCATATTTCACTTTAGCTTTATTTTAACGTAGATATTTGCATAGGAACAACACTTGTATTCTCGTATCTTTCTCAATGCCGAGCTCGGAGGGACGATCGTATCGCTGCGCGTCAAATAAAAGATATATAATACCTTTGTGTCAATTTTGAATTAAATAGATCAGAGAATGCAGATCAGCACATACAGCACGCAAAAAACTTTTCAAACTTTATTTTAAGTCCGTTATTTTAGTTCGAAATGGTAAATATAAATTTTTCGATGCACAGTAAATATAAATTTTTCGATGCAGAGTTGTGTGTTTAATTTAAACACGATTCTATATAAACGCGTTATTATTGCACACCCGATGAAACATTATCCGATCTTTTTATTCCAGTGCCACCCGATATTCTGAGTTCTGGCACCTCGGACGGCGAGGTCTCCGTTCTCGAGGGCGAGAACGCCACGTTGTCGTGCAAGGCGTCCGGACGGCCGCCGCCTCGCGTGTTTTGGCGACGCGAGAAAAGTGATTTCATTCTCATGAGGGGTGTTCACGATGTTCCGTTGATACAAGGTAAGATATCGCACCAAGACATGGGATTGTCATTTCGCCCATCTACATAATCGTTATAACAATGTGCCTCGTTACATCGAAACGCGCGTTTGTTCCGGAATGAAGTGTCTCTCCGCGAGGAAAGCCGCACAACGAGAATTAATTATTCCCGTTCCTATTTACATCGTATAACTAGTGTGGATTCAAATGTGTATTAATTATAGTTGGGTTTATGCTCAATCGATGACAGAAAGATATTTTTATTCAGAATTTAGAAACCTCTTGCTTGCCTTTTTAGAGGAATCTATAATTCGAACACGTTACAAAGCTCTGAAAAACATAATGAATAAATCCCCCCGAGGTACATAAAATCCGTATAAAAAATTAGAAAAAAATCTCAACCTTTAATATCTTCGCAAACGTTTTAATACCTTTGCTTTCGCGCCATTAGAATAATCCCGGTAATCCGACGTGTCTCAATCAAATAGTCGGGCGTTTTAAAGGGATATGAAGACATCGTAAATTCGCACACGTAGGTGATCCCGATCGAAAGCAATTACGGCGGAACACGTTCCATCGAATAGAGATTAGTTTGTCCGCAATGACTTTCAATATCCTTCGGGCACGTCGAGTTCCGGTGCATTTCGCAAGACACCTCGTGCTCCAGGAATTTTGTGCAGTCGCGGTGGATCGCGCGCGCCGCGAATATATCGACCGGTTTGAAAGAAATACTTGCAACATCATGCGAATGCCAGCGACTCGCGCGAAATTAAACGAGTGTGCTTGTACAAACCATTGACGTTCAATTGAAATGATTGACATCGTGCTAGAGAAACAAATTTTAGCAATCAATCGATTTCCGATATAGCTCGATGCATCCCGAAGGATGTGTAACGCATAATACATATTTTTAGTAATTTTTTTTTACAGTGCTTTTCAATGAAAGGCTTTATAAATTCATTGTAAATATTTCATTTATCAGATTATATAGTTTTCGATGCTTTGTGACATTATTTGTCCTTGTTATAGATTGACCGCGACATGTAAAATATATATGTAATTTATTCTGATTTTTTATAGAAGAAGAATTTGCATAAATAACTATATCAATATTTGTCTTTTACTGAATGATATTAATGTACTGCAACATAGAAAAACAGTATAATACTCTGTATTCAGTTATATAATATACTACTGTTAATAATAATAATAATAATACCATTAATTACATTAATTCATTGCTAATATAACGAAAATTATTGCATTCTTCTAGATATAATTTGCTTTTCCAAAATATCACGTTATTTGATTAACAATTAACGAAAATCTGGAGCGCAATAATTAAATTACGAAATAAAAAGAAAACAGTTATTTCCGTGTCCGATAATAGCAATCAAACATGCGACAATTATTAATTTAATACAAGTGAGTGCGAGCGCTACACGAATTCGCCGGCTGTCAGAGCAAATCAACGCATCTTGTATTTTTGATCGATCTTATTAAACTTCTGACACATTTTATCGCGAATACGGAACGACACATTCCACATGTGATTTATGTCGGCCGTTCATTCGATAATAATATGATTCATTATCTTTCAGTTATATTTGAAAAGCGCCTATTGCATGCGCACGCTAATGCAATTCTTCATTGGATAATGGAAATTGTAAACGCGTAGTATAGAAATATGAATTTTCAAAATTTCGTTATCACTTTTAGGTTTTGGTGATAAACGGTATTTCTATAGGATACCTTATACAACCGTACGACTCCCGCGACATTGAAAATTCTTCTAATTAACTAGATTAATTAATCGTTGCCACTTATGAGTCATAATCTCTAATAACACTTCTACTCGTTTCATACGATCATCGATCATCGTTTTCATCAATCATGCTAAAATGTAAATATTGTGGCAAGCTTTGTTAATACAACGGCAATAAATCTTAAAAATTTCATATCTACGTCTTTAAATTTAATAAAAAAATGAAATGGAAATTAAATTTTTAATTGAGCTTCAAGTTAACGCGTTTCTTAAAGCAGAAATATTAACGGGACCAATGGTAATAAATCCCAGCGACAAATTTTGCTACAAATTCATATTCTGCTTATCGTTGCGTGCCCCGAAGGCGTATTTCGCGAATAATTACTCAGGCCACGTTAACACGTCGGCTTATATGGTCGACGAGGGAGCAGCTTTCAGCGAGATATTCATACAACGTACGATTTTCTAGTGGACAACCTGTCGGGCGAGAGGCTAGAATTAACCAGGGTAGACAGGAGGCAAATGGGGGCTTATCTTTGCATAGCTAGAAACGAAGTGCCTCCGGCGGTCAGCAAGAGGGTTAATCTAAAAGTAAATTGTAAGTACTAGAAAACAATTTATAACATTTAATTATATCCAACATTGTCAAATTGAGATTGAAATCAATTGATAGACAGACAAGTCCGTTTATCCAATTTAATGATAATTTCTGTAACAATAACAGAAAATATACTTCAATAACATTACTATGCGCCATCATGCCGTCACGGGAGATCAATCGTTTAAAAAAAAAAAACACAACTTTTATTTGCATTACCGGAAAAAATAAAAAATTAAATGAAACATAGCACACATGCTGAAATCACAGCACCCTCTCTCATTTCTTTTACCATTCCAGTCCCTCCTAGCGCAAAAGCGCCCAATCAGCTGCTCAGTTCACCCCTGGATACAAACGTGTCGCTAATCTGCTTAATCGAGGCTTATCCCAAGACGATTAACTTGTGGATGCGGAAGGAGCAAGTTATCATGAGCGGGTATGTGCCGAGACAATATTGACAGTTTGGTCTACCGATCCTCGGGCTCCTAGTTCGAATCCGTTGTACGACAATCTCCACGGCGATAAGAGGCAAAACGTTCCGTATTGCTTTTTGCTAAATCGCTCCTGACCTCGGTCACCGTGATTCCGGATATCGATCGCCGGACGGCGATCCGGTTATACTAACGAGACGTCGAATAACGGAATCTATTCTCCCTATCGTGAACGTTAAACGTAAGTGATATGTCAATGCAGGGGCAGATACGAAATCGACGAGTTAGGGGACCCCGACGAGGAATGGAAGACGACGATCGTGTTGAAGATAAGACGCTTGGAGAAAACGGATTTGGGTGAATACACGTGCTCAGCCTCCTCAAGCATGGGAAAAGCCGAGGCGACTCTCAGGGTGTACGGTGAGTATTCGACACATACACAAGACCGAATAAATACGTCATTCCTTGACGACAATCAGATAAGAAACGTTATATTAAATTTGCGCTCAATAGAAATTCTTCCAATAAAAATATAATTGTCATTGGCGCGTAGCATTATTTTTAATGCACACAATAATATAATATAAAAATAATGTAAAATTTCAAGTATTATTCGAGATAGTATTGTAATTCGCTATTCTTTTCGATCGCAAAAAGAAGAATATTTAACTGTTCTTAACAGTATATTTTCGGATCTTCATACATGTGTGATACATTTAAATTTATTATTGCCGACGGTATAGATAAAGACTAAAAACACGATAGATTCTAAAAATAAAAAAATAAAAAAAAAAGAGACACGTCCGAAAAGTGAAGCGTCTGGTTTACCCTGTCCATGATTCATGTGGATATTTTCAGAGATCGAGCGCGTAACCGTGCCCAATCGCGTCACCTCGACCAACTGGAAGCAGCGACTGAACCGAGGCAAGTCAAAGCCCGGGCAAGGGACGATGGTCAATCGGGTCTATCAGCAGGTGAGCACGCCGGCGATGCAGAAGAGCACCGCGCGATTGGTTTACAACAGGTACGCGACCACGTCGACCACCGCGGATCCGCGCGCGCCCTTAATCAAGGACCAGGGTAACGCCTTTAAGCATAACAACCGCAACGACAACCAGCAGAATCTCAAGGATCGCAGCGTCGCGAACGCGATCATCGCCAGCAAGCGGATCGTCCTGCCGCTCTGTCTCATATTGTTCTCGACAGTGCGATAAGACGTGAGGTGACGGGAACTACGTGAACGACGACGACGACGACGACGATGGATACCCCTTCGCGAAAGGAATTACTCCGTGAGCCAGCATGGAATTGCGTTCATCGATCGGACGAAAAGAGACGAGGGAAGCGAAAGAAGTCTCGCGAACGAAAAACGCGGGGCGGGAAAGGGGGGAGGGGGGGTAACAATTCTCAGACAACGACGACGAGGGGCTGATGGAAGAACTTGTGCCGTTTAATTAGCCAGATCAACATTCTTAGCAGCACGAGGAAAGATCGAAAGGCAAGCGAACGCTTGGACGCTTTTACAGGGTAAGATCGTAGGGAAGCGAACACTTGGTCGCATGGCTAGGTGGGAAACGAGAGGGAAAGGGGGGAAGGAAGAAAGAGTCTGATCCGTTAATGCGAGCGAATGTTGCCCGAGATAACCGCTGCGGATTTTTACGGAAAGACGCTTACGAATGTATTTTTTATGACCCTTTTATCCGTTGCTAACGTGCGAAAAGTTCGGGGATGAAACGTGCTCTCTTTGGTTTGGAGATTAAATATATAATATCATCCGGATAATTTTAATTCTCGAACAGCAGCACACTTAGTATAGTTTATTCCAAGCCGTACTAAAATTTTACATTTATTTGTATTCTAAAATAAACTTTTATCATTCAATTTTAATTGTGTTATACCCACAAACTTATTTGTTTTTCATATTAAAATATAAATAAATAATAAAAATAAATGAAAAAATTCAATTGACACTTAATTACTGAATAAAAAAAAAAAAATAGAAGCTTCAGGCATCGCTGGCTGTTTGAGAGTTAAAAATACGAGGGAGAGATTTTTATTATTCAATTCATGAAGTTCAAAACGAGTGATTATTCCTCTTTCTTTTTGTGAGATTAATAGGTAATAACTTGGAGTGATTTTATAACGTTAGCGTTAAAAGCCTTATATATGCAGGGTGTCTATCTGAAATGGAGCTGTCACTGCCGTTGCCGACCCGCAGAGAGTTTAATCGCTTGCGAATCGCAATCTTGATGTGCATATGTAATCTCGTAACGACAGTGACGACTCAGTTAAAGTGAACATCCGTTACGTTGCCATTGTAATACGTCTTCATCGATGAATCACACGAACTTTCCGAGCAAATGTGCGATCGTACCCAAACGCAGACAAATAATTAGCATACTAATTTGTATGTAAGAGATAAGACGATAAATATCTTTGTTTATTGTGATGTGAGAGAGAGAGAGAGAGAGAGAGAGCGAATCAATATTATACTTGGCATCATAGCGAGCGTTATCACGTCATATCCGAAAAATAAGATCCATATCTGTAGCACATATATTAGCATACCGAACACTTTAGGGAAATATTATAGGTCACTTCGGTTATTTTATGTATTTTTTTAAATTATACTTGTAGAGAAAACAAATACTGTACCTTATATAATATATGTCGGTAACGGAGCAAAGACCACGTTATAGGTGTAGCATAAGTGGTTAAACGCGAGGGGATGACCGATGTATATCGCTTTTTAAATAAAACGCGTTAAATTAAACTCGGCTTTGCCAGTTTTTGTATAAGATACTCTCGGCTATCATCTCGAGAACTGCACATGTGCATTGATGATACATGTATATGATGGCGTAGGTAATATGTGTACGTTATGTATAAAAATACGAGAAGTTGACAGCAAATGATCTTATAATTTCTAGCAATATCACGAAGATCATTCAGTTAATGTTCCTCGCAAAAACTGTGAAGCATATCTTGCTCTGTAATTAAGACAGCTGTGTAAAGCGATATCAGCAATGTTCAACTCGGAGTGTAATATTAAAGTTGAGAGATAAAAGTTGATTCGACGATCTTAAATAATGCTATAATTGTCCATCGATATGGAGTACAAGTCTTAGTTACATCACGTGGTTTTACTGTCACCGGAGAAGGTAGCATATCCCACACAGAGCAAAAAATGTGTTAAATGTACCTATCTAACGAACCTTGTATATCACAGAATGCTCAATATAATAACTTTACAATAACTATATTAAAAGAATGTTGTTGTTTATAGGACGAAAAAAATATATTATGAGAATACAATGAGAAAATGTGCTCAAATTGGATGATATGGCTTTGAAGAGGGGGAGGGGGGGGGGAATAACGTGTTGACAAATAAAAAGAAAAAAAAACTATTAACTATTGCATTTAGCAGTGAACGTTCGTTTTGACTTTAAGTCTAGCTTAAACGAGTGTATTTTTTATGTATTATTGAAACGACAAATATAGCTGTTTGTCGACAAACGGATATCAAAACTGCCCCTTTTATTTTCTCATATCTCGGACCTTATAGATACATAAATATATATATATTAAGGTATAATTTTGGAATACACACCAAATGCATTGGTCCAAATGACCCAGGTAGGAATGTTACGACCAAAATAAAATACTAAAGGCCATACAGACGCAACAGAAAGCCACATACGGGCTCTTTCTCTCCCCAATCCTAGCACATTTCCAAAAAGTACCCTGGAAACTAAAATTACGAGCTCATTAAATATATACACGTAATATATGAGTATATATAACGGTGAGATGCTTAACGAAAAGTGTTTACATACCCAACCTTTCCCAGCCGCTTGTCAAACAAATTCGGCGCGAGCGATCTGATGTAAGTACAGGTGCATATTAGCAACAATATTACAGTCAGCAGGCTCTGAAAATTAAATATGGCGGACTGCCAAAAAAAAAGAATACATTAATATGTTTAAAAAAACTTTCATTTCTGTAAACTGTGAACTGTTTGTAAAGCCCCATCTACATAAGTCGCAAACGCACAACGCGAACGCAAATGCGGAGAAAAAAAAAGAACAAAACGTCAAATCAAAAAATAAAAGAAAAGAAAGAGAGAAACGTCCGCGTTTGCGTTTGCGTTTTGCATTTGCGACTTATGTAGATGGGGCTTAATGTCGAATGAATGTGCGCGTCATGCAATAACATGCTTATCTAATTAAATTGATAAAACGGAATCTTAATCGCTATATCCTGTGCAATAGATATTTTTTTCCGTATAATGCCTTTTGCAATTCGGATATTTTAGCTTCGCTGATGTTGAAAATTGGCAAACGTCAATGACGTTGTAGGTTACACGGTCCATTTCAATATCAGTCACAGTGCACCCGGAATGTATGCAATTACCATAATGTGTACGATCGCGCTTGCTCAGTAAACTGCAGGCGGATCAAGCCCGAGAAACCGCAAATAAATTGTTAAAGATTCTTCGGTAAAACGAACGGCGTATCGCACAACATCACTCTCGTGTAGACTGCAGCAGACTGCAGCGTGTACGGCGCACATTAACGACGCGCGCCGCGCAGCTCGAGTGGCGCGGCGTTACGACGGCCGGCGTCGCTACGCGTCCTACTTTTATTTTTTGCGCGTTTATACATTTTCCATGTTTCAAATAACTGATACACGCGCCTTTTATAGTTATATATTTAAAATGTGGAAAGTGCATTTTTTAGATGATTATTACGCAGCTACATACATTTTCTGATATCATCGATAAAATCGTAAAAGGCCGTCTTCTATCCTCTCTGCCGCCGCGCTCATGACGAGTCTGGCGTCCCGATGTGAATTCGCCCTAAAGAGAACCTCGTTCTCCTATTGGACGTGCGGAGTGTCGCGCGCGCCCGCGGACAAATCCGCCATTACAGAGCTTCTAACGTGTTCCGCACCACCACCGGCGGCGGTTGCCCGCCCTGGCAGGGCAGGGGACAACGAAAATAGTGGGGGGAGCGAAGCGAACGGCCTACCGCCGAATGTTTTGCCCTATTGTTCGGGGATGTCGCGAAAAAGGATGGATTTCGAGTATTTTGACTGACTCCGTCCTTGGGCGAGGCGAATTTCCACGCGGTGGCGATGTGCTTTGCGCCCGTCGAGATGGGACTAGTGCACTGCGACGAGCGTGAACTGCGGTAATACCGGTGGAAAAACATCCGAGGAAACCCACGAGCGACTCTTTGTCATGGACATGCAGGCTTCTAATGGTACGCACTTGTTTTCCTACTGCGGCACGACTCGCCCGCGGGCCGCAGCCGACCGTCCGTTCTCACCTCCTCGGCGACGACGACGGCGCGACGTTCCCGGAACGGCCTCCCCGTTTCACTCGCGCATCGAACGCTCGCCGGGGGAACCGTTGAACGCGCGAGAGACACGCGACTGTGCGCGCACGGTTAAAGAAATGGGGGTTAAATGACGAGTACTGTTCGAGACCCAGCGTCGTTTCGCGATCCTGAACGCTGCCTGCGAAAATTTGCGCAAAAAGTCGCGACAAAAGCATGCAGCTCGTCATCTCGATAGTTCTCTCTCTTTCTCTCTCTCTCGCGATCGCGCGATAAGTAGAATACCAGACGCGGAATTACATTCCACGGTCTAGAGATTTTTAAAATTCCATCCGTAATGAGGCTAGGCTTGTTCGCGTTGCTTGAAGTCCTCAAAAAATTTTGCACTAAAAATAAAATAAAATACGCACATTCGGGTGTCGCAAGAGAGAGAGAGAGAGAAGGAAAGACTCTGAATGCAAAAAGTGAATACAAGCCGCACTCCGAGTACAAGCAACGCAAACGGACCTGCAGAACTTGTTCAAAACACACGGGCTGCGTTCCGTTTCACGCATGATGTGCATGATATATATCATGGTATTTTTGTTGTTCATCATGTTAAACAAAGGTGAAAGGATAATCATGCGCATCATGCGTGAAACGTAACGCAGCCACGGTAGTACTTTAAATGCTGTAGACTGAATAATCTCTAATTAATGATAATTTGTTCTTCGTGCAGCTCAGTTTCTACATGGAGTGTTGCTCGAATGGAACCTCTTTCATATTCTAAATTTGAAAGTTCCTTTTACGAAAGATAGCGTATACATTTGTCCCTGTGAACAAAATTTATTAGCACAAATTGCTGTGCTAAACGATTCGGCTAAAAGTAACAATTGGTGAATCGTGTGAATGTAGGAATGGATATGTGTATGAATACAGTGTATACTTCCATCCCTGGATTTCCCGAACAACTAGGGATGGTATGGATGGCGGATATGATGATGGGGGAGCCCGCTCACGAGCTCATGCTGGATCCTCGCCAAAATGAGAGCCCATTCTTCTCACACGGTTCAAATCCCTACGAAGATCTTCGAAACCACCTGGCTTCTACCACTATGGTGCGCCTCATACCACAACAGTTCTCAAATGAATGTTCGGAGCCCGACGAAGCGATGGAAGCTGCAGACGCCCATGAGATGGGAGTGAGTTTTGTTTTCTCGCAGATCTAATCAATTTTCATGCGTGTATTCTTAATAGTAATGATTTTTCTCTAATTTTCAAGGATTACGATTCGCAGTCCGAGAGGCCCGAGATAAATGAATATTTGTCATTGGAAGATTACATGGGTGATGAAGAACGAGAGCAAATTGTGAGCAACGCGGCGACTCAGACTACACATGACAATCGCAATCGAAAAATAAAACCCATAAAGCATCCAGGACTTGTTTTAAAAACGCCAATTGCTTATCAGCCTCATACTGATTTAAATTTTATTCCTATTCGCAAAGATGGTATAGGTAAGTATGATCATTATGAAGCTAAAATACATGTCTAAACATAGAAAAATACAGTCAGGTAGGAACGGTTAATAAATCGAGCAAATAAGGGTATTAAAATTCAAAACTTTGTTACTTGAAGTGAGAACACGTTTCGACTTGGTTTTTCTCAATCGCAAAAAGTTACATATAAACAAAACAAATTGAATTAAGAAAACAAAAAAATTTAGTAAAAAAAGTACAATACATAAAATAAGAGTTAATAAATACGTTAGACAGAAACTAATAAAAAATAAAACTAGTAAAATCCAGAGATTGCCTCAGCGAAATGTGACAGAGCTGCTTGCTTTGAATTTAATTTGCTTTGAATTTAGAAATATAAGTGTCTTAGATTTCCAAGTTCGAAGCAAGCAGCTTTGTCACATTTCGCTGATGCAATCTCTGAATTTGACTTTTTTAAATTTTAAATTTATGGACATTCACTTTATAATTGACTTTACTCCTTTTTGCATTCGAACGATGAACGAATTTATAGTCATTAATTTTGGACATGGAATGATTTTATCATTCTCTTTTTATATTATATCTTTTAATTTTTATCCTAACAACGGGATTTGCGTCTGCGCTGTAAATTTAACTCTTATTAGTTTTGCTTCTGTCCAATGTATTTATTGACTCTTATTTTATGTAATTTTTTTGATTGTCTTCATTTATTGTTTTCTTAATGTAATTTCTTTCGTTTATATGTAACTTTTTGCGGTTGAGGAAGACCAAGTAAGGTCGAAACGTTCTCTTACTTCATGTAATAAAGTTTTGAATTTTAATTGGGGTTTTTAGTGTTGTATCACCGGTTGGTGATTTTGCGCCTTCAACCTATACAGAGAGGTTATATGACGCTTTTGAATTTTAATTTAAGCAAATAAGGTTAAGTTTAAAATAAACCTAACCTTATTTGCTCAATTTGTTGGCCGTTCCTCCCTGACTTTTTTTTTAATTATTTCGAGCAAAAAATTATATTTGATAGAAAAATAATAATTTACAATTAAAACTACTAAAAAAAAGAAATAGAAAGACTTGAACAACTATTAAATTAACTTGATCATTTATATTTTCCTGCCATAAAAAAATTGCTGCATTGAAACTTTTTATTTAACAGCTGTTTGTGCAAAATGTGGTGCTATTGGAGTAAAACATGCCTTTTATACGAAGGAGCGTAGATTTTGCAGCAGAGCGTGTGCGCGTTCTTCAGAACGCACAACGCCTACTGCAGACTCCACTTATAGTCCATCTCACTCGATGGATCAGCTAATATCTACGAATCAAATGTCCTCTGTTGAAACAAAACCGACGGATGTAAGTTAATACTGAATTTACAGAAAATGTGTGAGAGCTATTCTGTATATTCTTATTATATAAACGTTTCAATTTCTTAGATTGTAAAAGAAGAAGTAGATGTTAAGGAATCCATCGAAGCAGAAAAAGACAAAGTTAAATTAGAACCAGTAATGCCAGAGGATTTACCAGTTAGAAGAAAGAGAACAGCGGAAATGGCAGGTTCTTACGACTGGACACCACAGCTTGTTGAACACGGATTTTGCGCTGCGCCAGTCTCTTGTTTCAAACATGTTAGTTATTTCTCTAAGAGGCTTTGATTTGTTTTTCACACTTGTAGTTTCACAGATTCTCGTTATATCATTGACTTTGTTTAGGCTCCCATATCAGAGATTTGGGATAATATCACGGTGGGTATGAAAGTGGAAGTAGAAAATACCGACTGTGACGAAGTGTGTGAGGCTTTCCCAGATTCGTTTTGGGTCGCGACTGTATTACGTATATGCGGATACAGAGCTCTGTTAAGGTACGAAGGTTTCGGGCACAATGCAGACAAAGATTTTTGGGTATCCCTTTGCTCTAATGATATTCATCCCGTTGGTTGGTGTGCTACAATTGGAAAACCTCTTATTCCACCTAACAGTACGTAACCGAAATTATTTACAACAGAATCGATAATGCACGATTGAATAGGAAATAAGATTCGTTGAAAAGTATTAATTTTGGAGTGCGCGCGGGAAAATTTATCGGCATTGATTAATATTAATTTTTTCAGCGATCGCAAACAAGTACAAAGATTGGAAGGATTTTTTGATGAGGCGATTAACCGGTGCGAGGACGTTGCCAACAAATTTCTACAACAAAGTGAACGACAGCATGAAATCTCGTTTTCGATGTGGTCTCCATTTAGAAGTGGTAGATAAAAACAGAATCTCGCAGGTGAAAGTGGCAACGATACAGAAGATTGTTGGTAAACGTTTGCACGTGAGATATTACGATTCGCCGCCGGAGGATAACGGGTTTTGGTGCCACGAGGACTCGCCGCTTATACATCCAGTCGGTTGGGCCAGACGAGTGGGACAGACGCTGGATGCATATCCCGAGTACTTGGACCGTATCTCTAAATCAAAGTTATCCGAGGACGATGCGACGGAGAATCTTTTTCATGTGCCAAAGAATCATCACATGCATCTCGCGTACACATTTAAGGAAGGGATGAAAATGGAAGCCATCGACCCGCTCAATCTTTCGGCTATATGCGCGGCGACGGTTATGCACGTTTTGGAAAAGGATTACATTATGATTCGCATCGACAGTTACGACGAAGACGCGAGCGGCGCTGATTGGTTTTGCTATCATTCGTGTTCACCGTGCGTCTTTCCAGTTGGCTTTTGTTCCCAGCACGGTTTACCCTTGACACCGCCAAAGGGGTACGATTCTACCACATTCACATGGGACTCATATCTAACGGAGACCAACAGCATACCTGCTCCTATGCAGTTATTTAATCGGGTAATTTTTTCTAAAATATTTATAAATGCAGCTTGTAATTCTTCATAATTTGCAATTGCGAAATGAACTTTTCATATGTATATCTTCAGGAAATTCCTCAACATGGATTTATCGAAGGAATGAGACTCGAAGCTGCTGATTTAATGGACCCTAGATTAGTTTGTGTTGCTACTATTACCAGGGTGATTGGCAGATTGCTGCGAGTACATTTCGATGGTTGGGAAGACGAGTATGATCAATGGTTAGATTGTCAAAGTCCAGATATTTATCCCGTTGGCTGGTGTGATCTTGTCGACCACAAATTGGAAGGGCCGCGTGTACTTGTAAAAAACACTAGTCCTACTGGTGCGTACCAATTGCGTGCGCATTTATACTCATGTTATCCAATCGTGGAATTATCGGTTGCGACACTTTTTTCATATTTTCTTAGTATATATTTAATATATATATAATATATATTTTATAGGTTAGGTAACTAATCTATAAAATATATATTACATAAAACGCACTAATATTTTGCAAATGCGAACCACGATGGTGTACTATCTTTAGTCTAGAGCCAGTACATACACCAATCGTGTAAAATATTAGTGCGTTTCGAAACCTATTAAAAAAAAAAAAAATGTCAACCAATATGTCCACAATCGTACGTATATTTTTATATTTATGAATATATTCTTGCAGTAAAATCACCAAGAGGCCTTAAACGTAAAGCTAAGAGAAGAATGAAGAAAGGTAGCAAGCTGTCTTGCTCCAAGAATATACTACCTCGTCAGAGCGAACGTATTAGTATGGCTCGCGAACGCGGGCGGGAATTGGAACCTGCTCAAGGAACGAAAGTTGAAAGGCAGCGTTACGTAGAGAGTCTACCGGAGCAGAGGAGCAGAGAGCCGGAAACAGCGCAAGAGCCAGCTGGACCTGACCAAACTTTACCTAGTCCTACTACTGGACAAGGTCAAGCATTGAACGACACGCAGAGCGAAGTACAGAATCCTGCACCACCCAAGGAGAGAACCGCTACGTCATATATTAATGTAGGTATCACATTTCCATGAATGTCTAAGAGTGTATAGTTGGAATTGTAGACTAAATTTTGATTTATCTGCAGGTTACTCCAGCAAGTAATAAATATATACCAAGGCTAGCAGATGGTGTGCAAAGAAGTTCGGAATCTGGTGATCTAGTGCCATCTGAGTGGAACGTCTTTGATGTTGCACAATTTCTTCGAGTTAATGATTGTGCGACGTATTGCGACAATTTCAGTAAGCGTAAAATAGATGGAAAGACATTGCTGACTCTCACTAAGGACCAAATAATAGACCTGACCGGTTTCAAAGTTGGACCTTCTCTAAAGATATTTGATTTAATTCAGCAATTAAAAATCAAAGTAAATCCAGCTCAGGAAAGGTTGAAACTAGGATTGAAGAAATTATTATAACAAAACTAGTATATATAGTTAGCGTTATAAATAAGTTTCATCATTACGCAAATTAGACATGGATTTACAGGTAAGGCATGTGAAATAACGATAATTAAAATTATCTTTAATATAATTTGGTACGTACGTTATTTGTTACGTACTTTACTGATGTACTAAAGAAGTGTTAATAGATTTTTTATAGTTTAAAACGCATAAAATTTAGATGCTGTATGATTTATCATGATTTAAGACTTTTCCATTCTAGAGGACAGTTGGGATTTAATTTTTGATGTCTTAGTTCAGATAAATCATTTTATTTCTTTATTTTAATTTGTACTTCAACTGTAAACAATTCTGAAACTGTAAATGTTACATAAAAATAATTTTCTATATTCTGCATTTATCGATCGCATTGTGTGTAAGTAGAGCTGGCAATAGAAAAGTTTCAATAAGTTCATGTTAAATTTTAATTATTATAATTTATTATAATTCTAAATTGTAATAATTTAAAAAGTAATTTTAGTTTTGATAATAAGAAATAATGCATGCCGTTCTGTATACAAGCGATCAATTTGTTGAGACTTTCCAGATTTTATTTTGACTCTCATTCCATATATGATTTATTTATAAGAATTTTATTGATCCTCTAGCGACATTGTCATTAAAAAAATACGATAATACGAGATTTTTCACTTGTAAAATGGTATTTTTGAGTAAAATTGACTTAAAAAAATTGTTTTTTAAATCGATTTTACTCAAATTATACATTTTTAACAAAACAATTTTTTATTATCAATTTTACTCAAAAATGTTTTACAAGTGAAAAATCTATCGCAACATACTGTATCGATGTATACAAATTTTATTAATCTTCTAAAGACGACATCATCATTAAAAAAAATATGATAGATTTTTTACTTGCAAAACATTTTTGAGTACAATTGATTTAAAAAAAATTGATTTTACTAAAAAATGTTTTGCAAGTAAAAAATCTATCATATTTTTTAATGTCGCTCCTAGAGGATTAATAAAATTTTTATACATTGATACAGTATGTTGCGATAGATTTATCACTTGTAAAACATTTTCGAGTAAAATTGATTTTAAAAAATTGTTTTGTTAAAAATATATAATGTGAGTAAAATCGATTTAAAAAACAATTTTTTTAAAGTCAATTTTACTCAAAAATGTTTTACAAGTGACAAATTTGATAACATATTGTATCAGTGGATATCGACGAATAACTTTTTGGTAGTAAGAAGCATTATATTTTAATGTTCAATATTACATTGCAATTTTCAGTTCTTAAATGTAACTAAATCTGTACAAATTTCGAATTTATCCCGATTTTCATATTAAAGTGAACGTTGCAAATATGCACTAGAGGATTAATATAAATTGTCCATTGTCCAAAGAAATATATCAAGCAAAAATTATGATGTTGAGAACATACGTTATATAATATTCTGATAATAAGTAAAATTGCTTAATTTTAATAGTCTTAATGAACTAGATATTATTTAAATCTGTAATTTTTTTACACTGCATTTAAAAAATAGATTACAAATCCTACATAAAAATTGTATTCTAGAATGGATTGCTCTTTTTTTAAATCAAACAGCATCTAATTTACAATGCCCATTGTATTGTAGAAAAAAAATTGGAATTACATTTTTTCATAATGTTTTACATTACACATATATATATATATACATATTTATATATTTATATCTGATACATGTATAAGAAAAACTCGATGTACGTATATTGCACTTAACACACTCGTAAATACGTGAGATATTTTCTGTTGTGTTTTTATATTGAAGTTTTCTTTCAACCGCAGCATTATTTGTAAATCCATGAATTGCATTAAAAATACGGATGCATCAACCACATACAAACTGTTATGATGTAAAAATGAGTTTACTCGGACAATGAAACGAAATGAAAATAAGTTCAGGCGCTGTGCATTTTACACGTACACACGCTTCGACAGAGTAATCTAATGCAGTTATATTAAAAAGAGAAAGCAACCGCAAAGTACAAAGAACATTTTTTTTTTTTAATCAATCCGATACCGATCAATGTTAAGGGACACGACACAATTTTTTACAGAGGAATACATTTCCGTCTATTTTAATAAATCTATCAATTCACTCTGCACATATGGCGTAACATATATATACATATATATATTTTATATATATAATATCTATTACATATATGTCTACATATATGTATATATATGAATACAGTTGTATATATAACTGAAAAGAGAAAAAAAATTGATATATAAGTCTTGTATATATTATATGTAGCGTGATGTGTTAATTTTAGCCGTCTCTCCCTAGACCATGACATGCGACGTCGCGCACCACGAGACTATGCATGGCTTATGTATAAATTTATAATAAAGTGGCTGATGCATACGTATAATATACATTGTATCCATATATCGCTTAGTCACTTCTAAGGCGAATCAAAGCAGTCGGGTGAAATTGAAAGGATACCACTCTTCGGCTCTTGAACACTATTTTAGTACTACGCAGTAGTACGATTACTCGCCAATTATTTATTCGACAGTTTGAAATTTACCGAAATTGGATTTCAATACTTTTTGTCTAATGTTTTTCCGAGTAGATTGTTTCATAAGAATATCTCGCATGAATCTCAACATTTTATTGTCCCCGCATTTTCATACACGAATCATCACAGAATTTTAATAACACGTGCAGAAACAAAAGTTGTAAATTTTAAACCGTTTTTATGCGTCGAGCTGTCCAAGCTTCTGGATCTTTATTCGTAATTCGTGAAATTCTCCGCTAACTTTTGCGAGCTTCAGAATCAAATGATATGTGCAACAATTATATATAAATATGTCGCGATACATCGGCGATACGTTACTCGATTTACTGAACTTATGCCATCGAAGAAGGATTATATGTAAGGGCATTAAAGGGATTAAGGTTAAAAGCTTTGACCTTAATTTATCGAATTCTTTGCTCTTTTTATATCTCGAGACCACGTAATAGTCTATTGCTCGCCCATTAAATTTATTTTGTTTTTGTAGAAAACAACTTAGCGCTAAGGATTGGTTTAGTTTTAGAAGAAAAACTATTCGATATTCGATACTACTCGATAAATTTTTTTCTAAGATTATCTGAGATTATCGTGTAAAACACACGTATAGAAATTTATGCTTTAGTCGAGTAAGAATCGCGCAACCGTAAGTACAAAAGAGCAATACCGACTATGTTTTAAAAAGCTCGTACCGTATGTGCTTAAATTATAATTGGAACTCGGGATCTGCGATAGCTATCTCATTTACTTAAATCTTGCGTTGTATCTCGATTTACGAATGTTCAGCATTAACTTTAGACAATCGCAAAATTGAACGAAGCGTTATAGGGGTATATTATTACGAGACACGGGACGCACGATCTCTTTCGATAATATAGAATTTTTTTTATCTTTATCATTATCAACGCTTAGACAAAAAGAAGTGTAAAGATATTTAGTAGTTACTATACATCTTACCCCTCTATGCCGTTTTATTGACGTTACATATCAGTTTCTCTATTTGTATTCGTCGTCTTTCTTATTGTGGCATTAGATTTACAGCGATGTAACATTCCACATTTTCACGAGTGAAAAAAATAAGATGTAGGCTATAGAGGGTTAAGAAAATAAAATGGATATTTGCAGGAAGAATTGCAATTATATTGTGGGACGTCTTTTTATTATTGGATTCAGTATCATAAGTTTCTCTTAAATCATAAATTTGATATTAAATTCATAATTTAATACGTCACAATTTTTAATAAAATAAAAATAATTTACATTTTATGGTTTTAATGATATACCATATGATAAAAGACGATTCTCTGTAACGGTCCGGACAAAGTGACGTCATTTTGACATCAAAATTACGTCTTTGACGATATTTTGACGTTAAAATGACAAGTTAGCTTGCTATCTGGGTAGTTTATGAATTGAATTAAAGACGCTAAAAATTTAATTCATTATTTTTACTTGTTTTCCATTGAAAAAATTAAATATGTTGCAAAAGCCGCTGATCCAACACGGGCGATAATTTTTTACATGTATGTTAAATCGAAACTACATTGTTATCAGAAATTCGCGGTTGATAAAAAGCTGTCGGGATATTGCATATATTCGATTATCGCATGAATATATCTGCGAATTAACCAATGAGTTTCATTCTTGATTAAAAATTGAAATAGTGTAGGTTGTTGTAGGTGTGTGTACAGCTTTACAGGCTTTACTGAATCGCGTACGATAATTAATTCCACGAGTACCTTTCGCCGGTAACACAGATATTTAATATCGACCAGGCGATAAATTTTGTATTATCCCTCAGTGGGACATTATTAATTAAAGTTTGTCCGCGGGATGTCGTGCTGGGTAATAATTAATGTAACGCGGAGCGCGCATTAGAGAACTGTCCGATTTCATCGATTTGTCGCGTCTTCAGAGCTCTACGGTCTCTTCGGACATATAAAGTAGCATCCGTATAACCGATGTGGAGAGGAGGCGGTCATACTCGTGTAATTAGGTAAAAGCGGCGTCGGTCGACATGTTGGAATGCGCAAGCACAGGTCGTGCAAGACGCGCGTTTACACTTTACGACGACCGGTGGGTCTCGAGCCGTCTTACTTTCGCGACGCGTCCGGCGCCTCGTAAAACGCGGCGTGACGCGTTGGGCGAGCGTCGGCCGACGCGGCGAGACGGAGGTCGCGGGGAGAGGAGCGGAGCGGATAGAAGTGGAGTAGAGAGGAGAGGGTGCGGCGCGGCGAGATGGAGCGCGGCGAGGCGAGGCGAGGCGCGGCGCGGCGCGGCGGGGTGGGATGCGGCGCGGAGTACGGCGTGGTGCGGCGCGTTGCGTCGCAGCCAGCAGCGGTGGGAAAGCCGTTCGCTGTGTGTGCGAGCCCGCCGACCGTAGCCCGTGTACAGATGGTCGGCCTACGTGTACGCGCTTACGCTCGCGACCGCGATAGCGGGGAGAGAGTGGGACGGCGCGGCCGGCAAACGGCGGTGGGGGATCGAGTAGACTCGCGTATTCTATGGGCGGGGCTTTGGCCAGCTGGCAGATGTTTCCCGCGCGGCCGCGTCATTCCTCTAGCGTAAACCTACGCGACGCGCAAATAGTCCCGCGCCGTGGCGTCGTATATTTCCCGCGAGCGGCGGACCGCCGGCCACCTACGTGGGCGAACGCGCGGATTCACGTCGTGCCAGGGAGCGATCCGCGACGGCCGCCGAGACCGTCGGGGTAGCCGGAATTCGCGCAGCACGGAGACGCGAGGATGAGCTGACGGGAGATTGGTCTGAAGTGAGTCGCCGCTCAGGGCAGAGCGAAGTGCGCGGCTTCCCCCTCGTCCGTCGGAGCGGAGCCGACGAAAGACAGAGAGAGAGAGAGAGAGAGAGAGAGAGAGAGAGAGCCGCCTGCGATTGTGACAGCGAGCAGCGCGACCGGCGTGTGGACGCGACTTTCGGCGAGTGTGTCTGGTCTCCCCGGCGTGAGATTCACCGCGAACGTTGCTCGTCGCGCGAGCTTCGGCCCGGCCCGATAACCGTGGCGCGGTCGATCACGCGGGGACGCGTACACCGTGTAAACGTGCACACACGCGGTTCAACGTACGTCGTCACGGACTTGTCGCGCGCGCGCGCGCGCTCGCGCGGACCATCGTTGACGTATGCGAACGCGGGCGAGAGTCGGGGCCCGCGTCGCGATGATTCTACCGGCGTACGAGCGTACGGCGATACGCGGAGCGTCGCTCCGCGTCCCCGCGTCTTAAAATCGGCGCCGGTATCCGAGGATCCAAACGCAAGCAGGTGCAAGAGACTGGATACGGAACGTCGAGTGGGACATCGATTGGGACGTTGTCATCGTGTGTCGCGTGAACGCGGCCGAGTGTCTTCGAGTTGACGCGAGTGCAACTTCACGCGAGTGTGGTAACCGATCACGGGCGAGAGTCCGTCGTTGTGTAACATTCGTCCGAAAAAATCGCGCGCGAGGATCCCCGGCGATCCGGTGGTGTCGTTTCGCGAGTGTAGGAAAAGTGGCCGCCGCGGTGGAGAAAGGAGCGCCCGTGCCCCGAGCCGCATAGCGACGTTCCTGACGCCGGGCGGCGGAGTGATCCACGGCCGCGCCGTGGGGGCCCTCAGCTGTTTCCCGCCAAAGATCGCCATTACAAACGCGTTCGGGCGTTGTGTGTGCGCGCCGCGCGGAGCGTGTGGCTGTCCCGTGGACGAATCTTCCCGTGCGTGTCGCCGGCGTCTGCCTGAGGTGAGGAAAAACGGGGTCGTCGCGAGACACGGCGTGAGCCGGAAGTGGCGAGTATCGCGCGTATATATATATATATATAAATTATATACATATATATATATATATTCACGTATCATCGGTGCCGCGAGCGGAGAGACGCGTTTGATAAAACGCGCGTTGTCCCCCTCCTCCGCCCCGGAGTTGAGTGCGCGGTCGGGCGGCGAAGTGAAGGAGCGAGCGAACGAACGAGAAACGGACGTACGGACGGACAGCGGGGCGAGAAAGAAAGCGGGAAAGAAGTGTGCGCGAGGAAAGTGTGTTGAGCGAGATAACGCGAGAAGAGGAACACCGAGGAGAGCCAGCGCGCGGGACCCGTCATCTCTTCGCAGCGGCGACGACGGCCGTCGGGAACGTGAAATTCGTTCGGCGGGGACTCTTGGTGCCGCGGACTGACGAGATATGTCAGTGTTTGGTGGTAACGATCGGATTTTGCTCGAGGAAATCGTCGAGTCGACTGACCAGCCGGAAGCTGACCTGTGTGGGTGAGTCCTTCTATCTGTTCTTTCTGAGAAAAGAAAAAAGGGGATGGTATGCGCGCGTTAGTGGTAGTAACGGTGTGTGTGGTAATGGTGTAGTGTGCGAGTACCCGCCATGAGTCTACGTATGCGTGCGCGCGTATATATACATATATAGGCACACACACATGTACACATATATACCCTGTGCCCGCGTTTGACACGAGGTTATACGTGCGGTACGCTTCATAACAGAGTGGAGTGAAAAAGGCAGAGCGGACGGGCGAGAAAGAAAGAGAAAGAGAGATAGGAGACAGATAGATAGGAAGAGAGAGAGAGAGACGAGGGGAAACGAGAGCGCGAGCGATCTTTATTGGTTCTCTCTCTCGAAAGAGTGTCGTGCCCGACCCGCTTATCGCCTCGGCCTGTTTGCGAGAGCGTATAAAACGTAAGCTGCCGCCGTGGCATCGGGGCGGCGGTGTGTCGGCATTGTCGGCTCTGGCTCGCGTCAGAGGTGCGTGCGTATCGAGCCGCGCGCGAGAGAGAGCGCGGGCACAGCTGTTGAAGCCGGCCGGCCGGCCGGCCGGCGCCCGTCGCCCGATATCCGCCGCTGCTGGCTGCTGCTGCTGCTGGCTGATGTGTATGTGATCGCGACGCTGCGTCGTCGGCCGCCGCTGCAGCCGCCACCGCCGCCGCCGCCGTTGCCGCCGCCGCCGCCGCCGCCGCCTCCTCCTCCTCCGCCTCCTCGTCGCCGCCGCCGCCGTCGCGGCTCCCCGAAAGCCGTTTTCCGCTGGAAACGCAGGGACGCGTAGCGCCGCGTCGCGCACCGCGTCGGACCGAACCGGCACGGCACGGCACTCTCGCGAATCTCCGCGCTCTCCATGCGTTCACGCCCAACAAGCATGGCGCGCGCGCCCCGTTCATCGTTCGTTCGTTCGTTCGTTCGTTCGCGGCGGATGCCTCTCCCGGTTTTCGCGACGTCTGGCATTTCTTCCGTTACCGCGCGCGCATCCGCATTTCACTCTTACGTAATGCAAAACTCGTAATTTCGTAGGAATATCTTTCGTTTGTACGGGGGATCGGAGGGAGATAATCGCTTCCTGTACGGAACGCGCTAGCTCGGATTAGAATTTATTTATCTTATTTCTTTCGGCACACTTTTTGCTATATTTTTACTGCGTTGTCTAGGATACATTATACATTTTTATTTTTTTGCAAAATCGGACGCCAGGTTTACATCGATGATATCTAGGAACTGCGTTACTTGTTTAACGAGGGATTGAATTTTTTCGTAAGTTCAGGTTTGTCGATAAAAATTTACAAATACAAAGGATGTATATTTGTATTAGGATTAAATTTATATTTATAATATCTACCCGAGTATGAGCTTTATCTGTAGCGTGTTGTTGATTTTATATCACAATGCGTCAACAAACAGTTATATAAATCTCGCAGTTCGTAATATCCGGCGATGAAAAAGGGCTTATGTAAAATCGCTGTTTATAAATACATATATAAGCTCGTAAAATCGTGAAGTGATTTTCGTCATTCCAATCCGAAGCCGACACACATCGCGTCCGTCGGTTCGTTCAAAGAAGTATGCCGAGTCACTTTTTGCGTCTTCGACCGTGTGCGGCGTGTTTTTTTTTCCTTTTGGGGGGGGGGGGTCTCACGAGTACAACGATCGTAGAACAAAGAAGCAGGAAGGCGCGAGGAAAGTGTGTCCTTTTGTGTACAGCCGAGTGACCGACAGAGCCGGGGTACATACAGTGCCGCCGTACGCGTTACGTAAAGCCGCGTTTGTTGCACAATAATCGGTTTCTATAAATAACTCCAAGCATGCCGCGCGCTCCGGCTCGACTTGGTGTTTACATACGCTCATCACCGTTGTACTGCGCCGTGTCCCTCGATCGTCGTATCCTCTAATCCCACGAATCCTAGAGACTCAAATCTCATTCATAATACGCAGATGTTTGGCAATTTACGTATTAAGGCTTAAAGATGTTTATCGAAGGTTAATAAACAAACCAAATTCGTGTAAATTTCGGTGTCTATACAGATACATTCCAAGTTAATTAATTGCGTATATTTATTGGGCTGTTTATTGATATTTCTACAGTCTAATGGCTTTTCGGTTCTTTCTTCAAAATTTATACCGTAAGAAAAATTTCTATTTTTATAGCATATGATTAGCGTAGCACAAATACTGTTTTATATCCAGTGAAGCATGTTAAAAGTATTCATTAAATCATATGTGTTTCACACCGCATCACTCGCCTGTCAACGTGTCATTGTAATTTCATTAATATGAAGAATGTAAAAGAAGCTGTGTGCACACAGTGTATGGCGTAAAGAAATATAAAACATAGTGTACGCCATAGTAACAAAAGTTAAATGTCGGTACTGTCATTGTCATCGTCAAACGGATTATTACAATTGGTATGTAGCGTAAACAAATGATCAATGTACGCGACATACCATAATAAAGTAATATCTCATATATTAATCGCTTCACGTTACGTTACATTATTTATATGTTTCTAATCGCAGCAGCGCGGGAGTGGAGGGGTGGTCTCGAGACACTGCTTCGTATATCTGGATATTATATAATTCATCGCCTCGTCGAAAGCGTTTTGCTTATGCTTTACGTTATCCGATGGCATTATTCCGCGCAGAGGAATCAAGTACGACAATAAATCCGCCCTCCGTAGTTACGGCGACGTTAAGGGGGAAAACTATTTCCCAAACTTCCCTCGCGCGTCGGAATGTATAACTTTGACACCGAAGTTGTACGTAACGCACGAAAATCATCACCAGATACGTTGCTTATCCATTTAATCGCGACACGAGACAAATACGATATCAGCCCATTAAACAGCTTGTCGTTATGTAATCGGAATGGCTCTTGCATTACTGATAAATTTGCCCTCACCGATAAAGGTAATTTATTCCGCGCGCACCACTACGCGTATACGTATATATTTATTCATTTATCGGCTTGCTGGAAATAGCTTAGAAACGCAAATTACATTTCACATGTCAAATGCATCTGTTTGGTTTCTGCACTGTAATGAACGAGTTCAGTTGTTAATTGAGTATTAAACACGACTTCTCGCGTTCTATTTTTAATAACGAAACGTGTAATCGCCTCTGTTTAATGCACGCTTGCCCACAAGTGAATATTATCCAGATATGTGTGTTTTTAACGTTCGTTACTTTTTTTGACGTGTTACGCTGTTTCGAATAGTTCATATAATGTCAGCGATTGTAATTTATAATTTTTCCGGCGCCCTTTTCAACGCCATGAGATAACGCGCGCGATACACTTTACTACGTTGTTGCACGATACAATTCCTAATTAATATGCATGCTTTGCGGCACGTAAGCACATACCAGCCAGATAAAGATCATTGACATAACGACGTCTGGATAATGTTTATCAGTGCGCGACAGCTATGCCGAGGTAAACAATGTTAAACGTTGGTGATCGTTTCAAAGCGCTGTAACGTTCAGAAACACGCACGCCCGTTGCGTATACGATAAAACGCGCACGGACTCTTTTTACGCGCAGTTTGTTTTTTCTGTGTGTCCAAAGACGCGCGGCGAGGAGCGGGAAGGAGGGGAAACGGCTTCATCTCACTTCGATGCACTTTTCGCGTTCGCTCGCAAGCTCGCGGGCTTAACAAATGGGTCGAGCCAATCCTGACCACGGTCAACGTAGCAGCACCATATCACGCGCGTACATTGCTTTTTAAGTATATATACACACACACACACACGTGAGCGCGTACATATGTACACGTCGCGAGCGCATGCACTCGATGAGGTGAGACGAGGTGGCGGTTGCGAGGGGAATGGCGAGGGCGATGGAGCGGGATGCAGCGAGTGAGTTATATCTTGCACGGTGCACCCACTCTCTCGCGGCCGGGTTTAACCTGTGTGCATTCGGGTGCGCGTGCACCCGCGACGGAGGTTCATGTCATATAACGTTCGTTCCGCGCGTTCGTACGGCGCAGTTCGTGAAACGCGTCCCTGAGAAAACGCGTCGATGTGTCTGTCTCTCGACAAATTAATATCGCCCTCGAAAGCCTACGGCTAGAAATAAATCCGTTTTAAATGTAGGAAAATCTTTAATTTACGAGAAATGAGATATGCACGTGCAGAAAGGGAAGCAGACTCCTCTGCGAACGCAGAGATCTAAGTCTCTCTCGGCTCCAAGTAAATATTTTATATCTATCTGCTGAAAGTGAAATCTCCACGCGTTGCAAATTTAAATTGACTCTCGCAACTCCGATGTCGGACGGAAACGTAACGCGACACCGCAAAAGTTCGGTGCACGCCAAGGAAATGTCGCGACGCGCCGCGTGTCACGTCGCTCGCACCGCGAAATGCAGACGTTTGAACGGCTTCGTCTAGGAATGAGCTTAACACCTGTCGCAACTGCATAATTTTTTTTTTTTTTTTCAATCTCGTTATCCGCCGTGACTTCCTGCCGGCGGTTTTAACCAGGTTTGAGCACACACTCGCGACCGTCCGTGTTCCCGTCCGTTCACCGCGATAAGCGGGGAGATCTGCAGCTCCCCCGGATTGTGTTTTTATCGTTCATGCAAATACAATGCGGATGATAGGTCGGCCGCTTGCGGTATAATGTCCGTAATAGATAGGAGAAGTCCCGCCGTGATGGACATAAGTAGACAAAACGGGTCTTTATTCGCCTGTATCTACCTCTGAAACATGACTTTGCAATAAAGCTCGGCGTACGGGTGTATGTGTGTGTATGTGTGTGTGTACGTGTTGGAGGATAGTTTACCGGCGCGCAATACGTTATAATCTGTAATATCATTCGTATCACTATTAATAGAAGACGTTACCTGCTTTCGTTTCTCGCTTTGCGAATATATAAATACTGGTAATAGACATAGATCGAGGTGGGGCTTATTTTTAGGATTTCGAGCCGAGCCGAGCGATAATTGCATGCCATGTACGTGTCTTCCGACGTGACCTGTAATATATTACTATATATTTCTATCGCTATTTATTAATCGATAAAGAAAGTTTAATATGCAGTTCTCTTATTCAGTTCACCAAGACAGAGCCGCCGCGTGCGATAGATGTAAATAGACAATACGGGCCTTTATTTTAGGAACCAGCTGGGGACACGACTTCATAATGTAGCGCACGAGTAAAGTTGCAATCTGCAGGGTTCTATCAAGAATTCTGTAGGAAAGCTATAAGATATATATAATTCTTTAATTAATAATAATTAATAAATATGTCCGCTTTTTCGATTTATCTCATAGCATTTTACGTTACCAGGAAGACTATATCTCGCAATAAAACTGTTTAAAACTATTTAAAAATAATAAATTAATGTAGTATTCTCTGACGTGGCTTCAACAATGTAGCATAATGTAGCAGAACTGAAAGATAATGTAGCACACACGTGTGGGCTCTGTTTCACAGTGGGTTTCCTCGTTGAAAGGAGTTTTACCCAGCGCGGCATTGTTATTAATAATGATTATCTTTACGAAAGAAATTAATAAACGAGGAAATTAATAACGATACTTGCTTTGTGCAATGCGTTCTCCAACGCATATCTTACGCAATGTCCACGCGATCGCAATTTATTTGCACACCGAGCTCGATAATCCCTAGATAGGCTGGCAGGCGTTGGGGAACGTGCACGACCTAGCTCAACTAAGAGACTACGCAATTTTTCCGGTGTAACGTACGCATACGCGACGCGCGATCATCCGTCACTAGGTCGGCGGCTTTCGAGGTTAACCAGCTAGTCGCTTCGTGACCGTCTGCGAGCCGGATGGTCGTCGACGAGCCGGTACTCTTGTCTCCTTTTTATGGCTACGCTTACGTATATGTATACATCTCTCTCTTTCTCTCTGTCCGCTCGTGCGATCGTAGCGCGTGGGTGTGCGAGCGCGAGATAGGGAGCATGAATGAGGTCCCTGATTCCGCGTCTAGGATCGTCTGTGCATAAACTGCGACACGAACCGTTATCGCGGCCGGAACAATCACTCGGGATGCAGTCACAAATGCGTTCTTTTTATTAGATCGCAAAATGTGTCGCAGTCTCATCTACCTCTCGGAGTTCGCCCTTCGTAAAATGCGCGCGGGAACGTTTACTAGCTCTAAATGCGACTGACAAAACATACGACGCGTACGAATTTCGCATGTAAACGTATATATGTGTCGAATACCAGGTGCAATTCCATGACTGAAAGTAACACAAGCCAGATGCCGCCTGGCTGAAAATATTCTGATATTTTCTTGAAATTATAAATTGGCGGCGATATGAATTTACGCTTGCTATCATTTTCTTTTGAAATTTTAAATTAGTGGTGATACGAATTTACATCTCATGCACTCCGACTTTTCGCATAAGATCACGATTGTATTCTTTAACATTCACAGAAATCGACAAATCTTATACGCTTTATGCATATAAATTTATATTAGTTCGCACAAATTAATTGTTACAGAACAATTTCTGCCCTTTTACTCTTTTACGTGAGATATTCTGTAATTTCTCCAGCAAGTCAAATTGAACACAATTCTAGTATCTCGGAACAGATATCTTGTCACATGGTCTCACGATGCGGAACATTCGATGCATCTGTACACGCAAACGTCAATCTAATTTCTATGACGCGCGCAACTTCGTTTCTCGTAGAGAATAAGCGACTGAACCACGAAGACGATCCCGAAACTTCCTTTCAGTTCTGCTATCTGACAGCAGACAACAATGGTTTCTCTGTTGACCTCTTATGCTCCACATATCCGTCGTGCACCGCAAACTCCGCTTACACAAATATCCTACGCTCGTGGAGGTGTTGTGTACGGATAAAAGCGAAGGGACCGATCTCAGACGCGGGAATAATGCCTCCGTCTCACGCCCCTCTCTTTCATCTTTCCTTAAGTATTCATGCGACGCCTCTCTTCGATCGCCGTTGGTTTTATTCTAAGGATATTATATTCATGCATGCGTGCGCGCACCTTATGCTCTATATATCGATATAGAGGATTGTCGCGGCGAGAAATTGCATCTTTCAGAATTGATAACAAAAATTGTTAATTGCGAACGTGTCGCATCTCTCTTTCAATTCCTTCAAATTTCGTTGAACGGCAATGCAATCTTTCTAAAATACTGTTTGCATGATAAAAATGTAAGATTTGCAAGGTAAACGTTGACTATTATATTTGTACTGAAAAGCTAAAGCGACCTTGCCGAAAAATGACCTAGCGATGGAAACTGAAGTTTCAAAGAAGAAAATATTATATTTCAGTTTTTCGTGCCTTCTCATATCTAACAAAGATTATTCTTTTCTATTATTCTTTTCTACTTTCTTTACTACCTGGATCCTTTTAAAATTACACTAAAAAAAGAAAGGAATGCTTAGGAATACCTGCTGCTCTTTCAGCTTCGAATATACGTATGAATGTTTCGAAAAGAATGTGTGTGTCTAGAATATTCTAAATTCTTACAGAAAAGGTACATTTTTCGGGAGACTCTAGTAACTTTGATGTTCCGCTAAAAGAAGTTAAATTAACGGGAATATATATAGAACAAAATTGTACATAAAAATAACGTCAGAATTTGTTGCTCAAAATATATTAGTCTCGATTTTTACTCGCGAAATAAATGTAAATGACAGCGAAAAACCTATCAGTATGTTACAAGAGTTAAATTATCAAAAATTAATTTATTGCTTGCTTAAATTTATTAGCGTATGGTCTGATTTTGTTGTTCTTGAAATATGTTCTTGAAGTTTTGAATTTGTTGTTTGCGAAATAAATGTAAACAACAGCGGAAAACTTTCCAGCGTATAGACAGTTACAAGAATAAACTATAAGAAAAGAATTTATTTCTCGCTTGAATTTGATACTAGGGTATTGTGTGACTTTGTTGCTCTTGAAATATCTGGGGATTCGAAACTTGAATATTTAGAGAACAACAAATTCAGACTTAAAGACAAATCCAGAATTAAATTTAAGCGAGCAACAGATTATTTTCTAAGTTTGTTCTTGTAACTGTATACTATAAAGAAATTTTTGTTCCGTTTATAAGATGTGTAATTCGGTGTTCTTCCTGACATTCGCAAAACGAATATCGATTTTGATACTTTCACAATTTACAATATCCGACATTGAAGAAAAGAAGAATTGGAATAAAATGTATTATAGGGAGACCAAAACTCAACGATTTAATTTTACAATGGTATTCGTTATCGTCATTTTATGAAACATTCTTAAAAGAGTAAAACTATTTAAAAAGTCTTAGTAGCTTTTTTCTGAACATCTCGCATCGATCTATAGAGCCGATTACGATCGATAAGTGTAATTGGAGCCGGCTTATTTGCGGTGCACGATGGACAAGTGCAACATGGCCCAGTCATAACATTCGCGATAACGGGCATTTTTCTTCTTGGACGATCGCTGACGCGTGCGGGAGGATGCAGCGCTCATGTCGCACGTCAGAATAGTTAGCGTATAAAGAACGCGTTGCGTTCTTTCGATCTGACGCAGTACACAAACTACCGGCTGTCATCCGCGCCTCGGTTCGCTGCCTCGTTTCGTATCCCGACAGCTGGTTGACTCACGTCATTTTACGCACGGGAGCGCACGCATTCCAATCGTCATCTATATAAATTGTCATTGTTTTCCTCGCAGGTGCTCTCTCTTTCCAAAGTGATTAACAGTATAATGTATTTGCATACGCGCGTGTGTTGCCGAATACGAACCGAAGGCTTTTGGAATGTTACGTGCGAGTAAAACACCTGAATTAACGAGGTGACATGTGAGAACGTTCCTTGAGCAATGATTTTTTAAATTGATAATAGATTACATTTCAAGTCATTTTTAGCATTGATTAAAAATACCAGAAATATAAAGAAAATATATAATTTTTGAATTATTTTATAAATCAGTCAGACCTTATAAATCAACTATTTATCAATAGGAAATTATGTGTTGCTTTGTCGTGATTGTACATTTTTTACATTCTGTAATTCTTGTAAACAAATATAAAAATTATAAAGATAGGTAATTTCATAAAAAATGGTTAAAGAAAAAAAGAAAATATTGAATTATCAAGTAATTAAAGAGAAATCTTTAGACGGAGGATCGATAGATATCCTAGCAGGATATGTTCCACCGATCTGTCCTGATGCGAGTAAATTCAGGCGGAGTAGAGCCGAAGGTGAAGAGGAAGAAGAAGAAGAGGAAATGGTGGGACGGGACGACAGGGGGTGGGAGCGAAAAGGCAGAGTCGACTCGACGTGGCGCCCGTTGGGCTGCGTCTTACGTCATACTGCTAAATATATGCCTCGGCCGTTCCCAATCTCATACCCATTCTCGTTCTTCATTTCATCCCGCGTGCCGCAACGTGGTGAGCTAGGCGCACCGTCGTCACTGCCAAAGACATCTGCGTATACGCGCGATTCTCGCGCGCGTTCGAGCTCGCGCTCGCCGGCATGCGTGCACCTCTTCTCTTACTTTATCCTCATGTGCGTGTGTAACCTGATATCGTGCGCCTCGGAAGCCGTGGATGCACAACGGGCGTCCCCAAAATCGCGCGACGCGACGTCGAGCCAACAATAACGTCGGCCGATTGTTATTGGCCGTGTGATTACTCCGACGATCGAGATACGGTGGTTTCGAGATCAAATGTTTCGTGAAAAACGTGCCCTCTTTTTCAAATCTTTCTCGAATTTTTCAAATCGAATCTTCGTAATTGTGCGGCGCGATTGAAATCTTACGTGCACTTTAATCCGCGTTTTTTTATCATCCTGTTCTGTTAAATCTTTGAAGTTGCAAATCGGATAACGTATACCTCATTTAATCTTATTATGATTTTTTTTATTTTCATTCGAATTTCCCTATCTTACTATCTTTTAGATTCAAGCTTAAGTTTTAATATTACACTGCAATATAATGTTTTTATTCAGCTGGGTGGTGTACCGGAGCAAAAGTCGAAATAGGATATTCAGGGCAAGAGGAGAGAAACCTATTGTTGTCTATTCTGGCCCTAATTCCGTTAACATCTGCCGACGACAGTTCCGTTCGCAGAAGGAGTCCCTTCCAGATGTCGCGTAGGCAGGCTTCTCTTCCTACCTTTTCGCTCGTTTTTTTTTTCTTCAGGCTACAATCCAGAGAGCGCTATTTTATTCTCTTTGATAAAAATAGTAAATTCTGTCGTACATTTGAACAGAATTTTATTCCATACTTTTTTACCTGGTTTATTTATTTTCATCTATTTTATTTATAAAGAAAATGACATTAAAAAAAGGAGCTTGCTCTGAATATGAAGCTTTGCTATATAATATTAATAATAATATAGTGTACGATAAATCTTGCGGTGCACGAGCAAGACTCAACTTTTTTACGTAATTCAAGTATCTTTCAAAAATATAGGATAAGATAGGACGTAGCTAGGCAGAGATATGACGATCTTTTCGACCATACGTGCCTCTCGAGATAGAGATTCGACAAGCGACTTACACTGAAGAGTCGTACGACGACTGACACGATATTGTAGACTTGAGGAAGCAGGGAAAAACTTGCGCGCGCCGATATAAGCTTTGGCTATTAGAAACGAGTTCCGGGAATAACTGCTAGGGTGGATGAGCATACAGAGGGTTCGGCACCCTAAACCCACACACAAACATACGCATCGACCAGTTGAGAACAGACGTGTGTATATGTATTTCAGCTGTGCCAGCGTAGCCTTGAGCCTCTATATAAGGTGACCCGTTGGAATTTTTACTGCGGAACAGATCTTTCTCGAACTTCTTGCCTGCTTTAAGTTGGTCAGAGACCACGTTGACAGACAAGCATAGTTCTGCGTTCTTCTTCCATATTATTTAATATATTTCGCTGAAAAAGAAAACTTTCTTAAATAATGTCGAGGTACGTTCAGAAAATAAATAAAGCTTTTAGATAGAGCAAATTAAATTTTAATGTAACATTTAATAGTATATCTTAACTTAATTATCTTAATTCTATGGATATCTTTATCTTTTACATTTGAATAGGTATTATCTAAAAATTGTACGACTAAGGAATGTAGAATATCGGTTTTTAGCACGCGCGGTGTTATGCATGCTAATGGTGAGCGCTGTAAAATTATAAGCTAAAAAATTATAACCTAAAAAAAAATCTAAATTCCTGTCGCAGTCTCAATGGAACTTTATAAATGAAACTATCACAAGGTCGTTTACTGTTTATGAGCAATCCGTGCGGCATCTTTATCATCCGCTTTCCTCCCGTTAGTCACTCGCAGCTGATAGACGCGGCCGCAGATATCGTGTAGAAGCGTTGGTAACAGGCAGCTGACTGACGCCACAGCCGGCGGTTATTTTTGTAGCCATTATAAGGAAAAAAAAGAGTAGAAATCGTAAAATGCAGTAAAGTCGCATTATGCAATGTTCCTAGAATCGTTCTCGTAGAATATGCAAATGGAAGGTCGTCTATTCTGCAATGCTTGCGTGTCTCACTGTTACGGTATGCACCTTTTCTTCCCCTTCTAATTCACAGAGCTAATTATTCGAGTTCTCTTCTCAAGTTATGTACGGTGCGTCATTGGAATTTTCAGTATGCGTAATGCCGCCGCGTCTACATATATTATTGCGCCTGCCAATCGAGTGATCCTCGCAACCCGCGATAACTCGCAACACGCGATTATCGTATTTCGACGATATTATTCCGTCGAGTAACGTCGGTGCTTGTAACGTTAACGCTCATAAACGTCAACGGCAATAGATTTTGGGTGTAACAGCGCTGTCCCTATTGAGGATAATATCGAGAATGAACGGTGAATCTGGCCGTCGTCGTCCAATCCAGAAAATTCAGTATCGCGTTGCGTCTGAAAATGTATCGCGGATCGTATTTTTTTTCACGGCGTTTCGTACTACGAAGCGCCTCTGCTATCCGGTCATGTTTCCTAGTCAGTCGCAGCTGATAGGCGGCCGCAGATAGCGACGCTCGTGCGAAGGCACCGCTAACAGCCAGCTGAGTGGCGCCAGCCATCAGCTGTTGGTGACTCACGCGAGCGAGTCGACTGAGAGTTCGCCGCGGACGGATACACACAGTCGCATGTCGTAACACACACACACACATACACGTGCACCAATACTAACGGGCGCGTGCGCCAGAATGCGCGCATGCCGTTGTCCGTGTCGCGTCTCACGAAAGCGCTCTCCCAACACGCTTTTTCCGCCTGTCGGTGAAAATCCACGGGTGCACATGCACCTGGGCAGAAGCCCCCGAGCGAGTCGGTCGCGGTGCACCGATACCTCGTTGTCCTTCTCATTTTTCCCTCGACTTTGCCGTCTTTTTTTTTTTTTATCGTCGACGTTGGGCAATGTCGACGTGTGAGTTTATAATTGGAACTAATCGCGCGCGACCAGCGGATGTCCTCTAAAGTGTATTTATTCGCTGGCGCTCACCGATGATCATTGACAGATATAATAGTAACAAACAACACGGTCATTGTTTCGGTTTGCTATACAAGGTACCGATTTTTAAGTTTCTACTTCAAAATTTTATATATCAAGAACTTTTTTGTCATATTTTAATTGCAAAAAATCTCATACGAAATGATAACAAAATTTATTTGAAATATATTAAGATACTGCAAAAAGATGTTCTGTACCTTATAAAAATATTGTTTTTTGTTTGTTAAAAATTACTCTGCTTAATATTTTACCGAGCTGCGTATTACCGAGCTTCTTTTTTTTCAACTTTTTTTATTTTTGTTATCAAAGATAATTTGGCGGCACATGTAGTCTGAGTATCATGTAACCTTGTAAGGACTTATCTCTTGCGGGTTCGACTGTTGATTGTGGCACAAGCAACAACGGTTAATCACTGTAGCATTTATAGCTGTATTTAAATATCAAACTGTACTGCTACTTTATGAATATCAAAAATTGATTATTACTTAAAAATTACCGATAAAATTCTATCGATTAGATTGGGTTAATCAATGATTTGGTTACCATGTATCTGACTGATTATCGCAAACAATACAAAGAGAAAATAGTTTAGGATTCACTAATAAAAAAGAAGAAATTTGTGTAAAAACGAAATTTTACGTGTAAGAATTTAAATATTATCAGAAAATTATGATAAAAATATTACGAAGAATTATAATTAAAGAGCATGTTAGAAAAAATTGAAAAATCTATCAAAAGCATTAGGAAAAATTGAATATTATAAAAAAGGAAGTTATAAATGTAGCAATTAGACATTAGAGGATTTTATATATATATATATATATATATATATATATATATAATAAAGGTAACTTTCTGTAAATTCTGTGAACTCTTTCTCTGGAGATGCGTAAAAGGCATACGATTCAGGAGATAACCGAGCCGAACTATGACATACGAAGAAATAGGCAACGTAGGGTTATCTTTAGCGCGCGCGTTCTCCCTTGTATGGGTGGCAGGATTTCAGGGTGAAAAGGAAGGTAGCTCTATCCACTTCGCCGACCTACTTCGCCGCAACTGATCTGGCCGAGCGAGCGCTCTGCGGGTATCCGGCGAACGAACGAGCTGACGTCACGACAGCCAACCATCCAGCCAGCAAGCCGCCGGCGTACCAGCTGATCTAATATAACCACTCGATGAGAGAGTACGCCACGTGGATTTCTGGTTCCGTGGACCTCCACGTGCCGTTATGAATGATCGCCGATGAATGCCGCGGCCTGATTCAATCCCTCGTGTGTTACTCAGAACAATTCAGCCGTGTTTATCGCGAGGAAAGACGCTCGTACGCGAAAATGGCAATACGTATTTAAACGTAATGGAATAATGATTTATTGCAATATTAAATTGGCGGTATTGGGCTCTCATGGGCTCATTGTACGATTGGTAATTGTGACTAAAATGATGACAGCAATGTCGAAATTAATATAAAACGTACAGACGAGCTGACTTTATCAGCTATGAAATGTCACGTTATCGACGTTCCGTATCGCTTTAATTCACGAATGACGGAGTTATATTTAGCATCGTGGCAGAGAGATTGTCTTTTTTTTCCCCGAAGATATAGCAATACACAGAGCTAATACCCGACGAGAGTTAAACTGCGGAATAATGCTACGTTATAACACACTACGGCCATTGTAAAATCTTTGACGGACGATCGTGATTTGAAAGCGTTATTACATCGGCGGAATGATGTACGATTATGCCTTTGTGCGTGTGGTCGTAGTTTCGTGGTATTTGAGTGACACCTTCGAATGAGTAACTGTTAATATTTCAACCAAAGAAAATTACTGGACACAAGTGACAAGCGGTCAATAAAGCATCGTGACATTTAAAGACGCTCCTGCTATTTTTACGTATCGTTATAGTCTTTTGGTAATAAATTTTATGAACAATAAGCGTTTTTTTATATCGCTCGAAAGTTCATCAACGATATGTCTCTTAAATCACTATATCTAATGCCGACAATTCGTCACTTTTTGAAATATTTCATTTTATTAGGTTTCCACGGTCTGATTTATGGTTTAAATTAGTTTACAGTTTAAATTAATCTGATCTACAGTCTGATTAATCTAAATTTAGTTAATAACGAACACAATACGATTTGAATAAGTTACGCTATTTCTATCTCGGAGGCATCACTGGAAAATCATGAAAGAAGTGTTTTGCAGATGATCGTACTGTAAACAAGAATGATTGCGTGGATTATTTTTTGGCGACTAGCTTTCACATTCGTTCGTATTATCGACACGTGGCGTTTCGGAGCAAGGAGCAAGGTCACGGTCTTCCCTTGCTGAGTCATCCTCGTGGCGCTATACCCGCCATCTCGATCTTTCCCCTCCTTCTTAGCTCTCTTTCCCATTGCTTTTCTTACTACCGCTCGTTAACGTACAATTTTCCCAGCTGTTTGTTGTTCCCTCATTTATCGACTTCATCTACAAAGTTATTCTACAATGCTATACGGGAAATGAGCATTGCATTATTAAGGACTTTGCTAACTTATTTATAAGTTTTCCGGAGTAGACTACAGCATGTAATCATACATAACGACGCGTATATAACTTTGATGGATTCAAGGAATGAATCCCTCTTATCAATTTTAATACAAAAATGATTTTTAGATCCTCTATCTTAAAAGATATGGGGCTTATGAATTTAACGACGTTTGCAGATATTTTAATAAATAATTTTACTAGTCTTCTTTTCATATTTTCGATGTACGAATGTTAAATTCAGATAATTTAATGAATTATTGACATTAGCATGAACATTAATAAAACAAGAGAAATTATGTTTCAAGAACTACAATGAACTTAACAAAGTGATATAATATATATTTGGTTATAAGAATAAAATCTATCGTATAATTTTTTTACATTTTGCAACTAATTTTTATTGTGAAATTATTTTACATATGATATACTCTGAGATGTGTATGTGTGTGTTAAACCTGCCTATTACTTTTATCTATAATCACAATTATCTTGAACGCAAGTAAATATGAATAGAATTTGCAGATGTTTACAGCTAACAAACATTTTATGCCTGCTCTTTAACTGAAATTTACGCTTACGTGACGTTTTCACATGCGTGCTTGCAGCTGACCTTTATGATGATACTCATTCGCGATATTTGTGATAATGTACATGCGTTATTATTCCCGTATTATTTGTGCAACGATTCACGTTACTAAAGGCACGTTACGCGTGGCGTGCTGTAGATACGAAATTTAATGGGCCAGAAATATTTGCTACAACTTAAAATAAAATAAATGTATACGATTAACGTATACAGTCATAATTTCATACATTTTATTAATTCGTATAATTAATATAATCGACAAATCAGCACAATTAAGCCGCGTTAAGGGTAAAAAAATACGATGTTAGCAAATCTAAGTGGCCTATCAAATCACAGATGCCGCGCGGCCGGGCAGAGGTGTTTGCGGACGTGCGAGCGGTCGGAAGCGCGCGAGGAAGCCTTTGAAGACGCCGTCGAGAAGCGTCAACGACGTCTCGCTTCATTGACCGCGAATTCAACCGTCCCACAAGTCCCGTGGTCGTTCGCCGCGCTTCGTTCGACGAAGTAAAAAGAGCGACGGAGGAGGAAAAAAAACAGCTCCTTGCTTTCAATTTCCTTAAAAGCTCTCTCGCGCGCTACGAGACGAGACACCCGCGCGTTCGATCTCAATCGCGGCGGAAAATCCGACGAAACGCCACGCGTTACGCGTGTCAAATGCGCGTACGCATGTACCTATATCAGTATCCTCTTTCTCTCTCTTTCTGCGTCTCTATCGCTTCGCTTCGATTCGAGCTCTATCTTGTTGATAGTCGTACTGGGAATACTTTGACCGTGGGCATTTATCGTCCAACGGAAATGTCTTTTTTTTTAAATTTAAATAGCGATGAGATACGTGCAGCTGTCTGCATGCGAGGTAATTAAAATAAATTGACGTAGATATAAATATATAAAGATTTAAGAGTTCAAGGATCGCGACCTTTTAGTATTGAAAGATTTAAGCGTCAATATTTGGTATAATTAACGCGAAGCCTGAGAAACTCGGCTGAGAACGGTCAGCTGTCTCCACGAAAATTTAATTTGACTATTTGCCAAACCACACGGGCGATTTGACGATTAAAGTAAAATAATTTTAAATATTGTACACTATCACCTTTGCCACACCAATAAGACTTTACTGTCATGTATTTTTGTTGTTTAAGATGAGATATCTCATCTTCGAATTATGTAAAAACAGACCTTACTTATATGCTTTATAATTTGTCTCCAGGAACGTCGAGACGGTGGACGACGGCTCGGTGACCACGAGTGTGACGGTCGCCGAAGTCGCTGATACTCAAGAACGGCAACCGCAGCAGCGGCAACAACTGTCGCAATCAAAAGGTAACGGGTCTGGTCGGCGGGTTGCTAGTCAGAACGTTGCGTTGAGCAACGGCAACGGTATCAGCAACGTCGGCCGTGTTACGTCGCGTAGCCACATGGAGCAGGAGAAGCGAATGCGGCGAGAAATCGCCAACAGCAACGAGCGACGTCGTATGCAGAGCATCAACGCCGGTTTCCAATCACTGAGAACGTTGCTGCCGCATCACGAGGGCGAAAAGCTGTCCAAGGTAAGTCGTGAGGCTTTATATCGACCCCTGACCAGAGTCGTGCGCATTTCGTGTTATAATTTAAATGATGGAAGTCATTATTTACTCCTAAAATATTAGAAATTAAAAAATTGAATTATATAGAAGAAATTTTATTAAATAAGTGATATATTTTAAATATTTGAAATTAGCTGATTCTCATAATTTATATCATATAACAAATAGATACTTTGAGTTCCATTTTAAGTGCAGAATGTTTTAATGTATGTTTTAGTAAAGTTTCTAACTTTTTTTTAATGAGAAATTAGCGAAAACTCAATTTTTATTCTCCACGATTCTGGTTCAGGGCTGAAAGTGCGTTTTTTTTCTCTGTACGCTAGACGTTGGAATCGTACAAGAAGTCGGGTGTGCCAATACGAGAATATGCGAGGCATACTTGGCGCCGTATCATGATCAATCCTTTTTGGTTGAAATGAGAATTGTATCCATGCGAAAAGTGTTATCATTATCGCCGTATTTCCTCGTAGCTTGAATCGCTTGCTCATTCGGTATGAATCACTGCAAAAGAACTGAAGAACACTTCCTCCAATAAATTTTTCCTGTGCTGGAGGAGGAATAGTCGATCAAGCTTGAGTAATAAGATCATCCTTCCGTCCATCGCTTCGTGCTCACGTCTTTCCATGGATACATTAGAAGGAATGCACAATCATTGCATGCCTCTCGAGAGAGAGGAAGAATATTATCAAATATCGAAAAAAGGATTTATATTTTTGATTTTTCGATATCAGATATCGAAAAAAATAATTATTAATGTTTTAATTTTTATCACGTCATAAAATACGCAAGACGTTTTAGATTCATTCAAGTCGTAAGGTAAAAGTCAAACGTGAACTCTCTTAATTTTTTCGCGGCTCCGCGCAAATAGTCTAGTCGAAAATTATTGCATGAGGACCGAATCCGAATCTTAATGCACGATTGCTTATATTGTGCAAGCAGTGTCTCATCACTTAATCTCGCAAAGCATACAGTTCATTACAATGCATACAAAGCATTCTTTTCCTTTTCTTTGTTCATAATGCATCCGAAAACTTGGAAAATTCTCATTTCGCCCATGTGCAAGATGTGGCGTGCGTATACACGAGATATCTTTTATGCCGCACTCGTGCACACAAATGAAAATCGAGATGTGTACTACACCGCAAGTGTGTATCGTAAGAGTGGGTCACGCCTCTGTACTTAGTACCATCTTGCGATTTTGACTGTTTTCGTTCGAGCACTTCGAACTTTGAGAACTCTAGCGACGCGCTCAATCGATATGTGACTATTTCGGATCGTTGGGACGTTGTGCGAGTACTTTGAGCATCCAACATAGTCCAAGTGGAGTCGTCAGGAATAATGTTGTTTCCCGCAAGACGTTACACATCTATACTCCTTGGATAAATTCGTGACTCCAATTATCGGACACAATTGATAGAATTGTTTACTTCTTCGCCAGTAGCCCCGAGTTTCCATTACCATTAATCTTGAAATGCATTCGACTGTGAATATATATTTGTTTGTTTTCGCGCAATAATAAAAAATTAAGAGCACGGTAAATGGAATGACGAATTAATTGTCAAATGGCACAATTATTGATGTGCATTTGAGGATTAATTGATATCACCATTTTGGTATAAAATTTTATGCAAGACCATACAAGAAAAGTAACGATGTTAACGTTAAAGTAACGATGAAATATAATAATGCCGTGAAAATCTGACTGTATTCGATCGATACTGCATGATTTATTGCCTTGCAAGACATTTTTATAATTTCATTTCCTTGAAAGTGAAGGCCTCCTTCTCGATATGTAATTAGCGAACACACATAGAGAAATCGAGTCGCTCTTGTTTGGTCACATACAACTCGAAAATACCGCTGGCATGCAATTGACGCTCTCGTTAAACACACGTAAATCAGTCGTATTTTATTTTTCGCCTAATTTTGCACGTACACAGTGCTGAAAAATGAAAGAAAAAAAAAAGTATGTTTCTCTGCACCCGCCAAGTAAAGGAATCTCGGTACGTATTTGAAGAAACTTTCTAACCGTTATTTAAAAAGCGCAGACGGATCCCGCGCCTCAGAATAGCGAGTTACGGTGTGGTACCATCCGACCGGAAGAGTTTTATTGCATTAGGACCAACACGCACGATGTCGGGCCGGGTCAGGCTGACACGTGGACCGGAAACGACGACCTACCTCTCTTTGGCAAGGTGAATTCGTCAATAAAGCTCAATCGTTCCTTTTGCGTTTGCGCGTCGCGACGTTACGCAAGCCGCCGCCGGCGGCTTTTATGAATCATCGCGCGCTTCGGCTCCGGCCAATTTTACCATGTGAAAGTCGGCGTCCGATCCCACGCTATAAAACTAAATCCTCGCACAATCGGTTTGAATCGTTCGCCTAGTTGTGCCGGGAACTTAAATTATCAGCTCCGATGTCGTGTGACCGTGTCCGTTTAGTTTTTGTGCTGTCAGGACGTTGACGTCATTATACGTCAAGTATCAGCTGATCCGAACAGTCCGATCACATGATCTCGTTGGCGCTCAGGTTCGACCTATATTCTTATTTTTAAACGTAAAATGTTTGTTTGGTTTTCAATCCGAAATTATACTATTAATGTAAGATACAAATGTTAACGATATATTTAGTTTTTTAAAATACGATTTTTTTGTGATATATTTTTTGCATTCTATTTATTTATTTATTTTATAAAGTAGTATATTTTATTTTAATTTCTAAATTGCATTTTGCTACAGATAAGTTGATATTCTTACGTTAATAAATATGAAAAGAAATTCGTACGAGAAAAATAAAATTTGATATCAGACGGATACGGCTAGTGCTGTTGGGCATGAATACGGACCCTCGTAAATCTTTACCTGCGAACTTGTTCCCCACAGCTTTGTGCCACCTTTGTGAAGTAAGGTCAATCGTGGGAACGGACTACGGCGAGTATTTCACGGCACAAATAACTAAGTCGATTATACTAAAATCGCGTATTTCGACGAAAGTTCGATACATATCCGCAGGATATAACCGCAGCAATTTGAAATTTATTGTTTTTGTCTGCGAATTTTCTTTGTAAATAAATTTAAGTTTTATTTTCTTAAAAAGATATATATATTAGGATATCGATAGTTTTAAAAATAAAAGTAGGCAAAGATGAAGAGTTTTTTTTTAGCTTTTAACTGAACTTTAGAGGTTTAGACAGATGTAACAGAATCTTATTTTTTTTTACATCAAATTTGTTGTGACAGATTCGTAATTTGAGAATCTCTCAGTTAAGATATTCAGTCCTGAAAAATTGAAGCTCTAGCGAGGCAGAAATTTTAGGAGCCGCACGGTGAGATGTTGGGATAGCAGAGAGTAGACATGGAAATGAGCCACGCTAATAACATTCCGCCGGCGCGTTCAAAAATAGCACCCGACTAAAAATTGCGCAACGCCGCGCTCGGACAACGCGGTCACGCGGGGGTCAAGAGTTAATCGGGTATTTAGCGGGGAATGTGGATCGCGCGAGACGCGACGCGACGCGCGACGGGACGGGACGAGACGAGACGAGGCGCCAAACGGCGCGGTGGTGCCTCGTGAGACGATTAAAGGTAGGCATACAATGCGCATGTGTGTCAGTCGGGACAAGAACCTCGAGAGTCGCGTGACTCGTAATTGGCGGTGTGAACTAACAGCTGATCTCGCGCTGATCGCAAGTCGCAGCGCGGTGCGTAATCGAGCACGTGTCGTACGTACGTCCGTACGTACGTACATACATGCCCGTCTTTACATACGTCATATCGACTTATTTTCTTCTATCGTCTGCGTCGTTAAAACTACGGTTTCTCTCTATATTTTTCAGATGTGTAAAATTTAGGGGGAAAATGTCTTGTGTTAAATATTCCGTTAAATATTTAAAGCTCATTATTAATCCAAAGTTGAGATATATAATGCTCTCAACGTTTGCTGTTATAGATCGGCGTTATATGGCACTCTTTATTTCACTTTAGCACGCGTAGCGGAGCCTACTTCATTGTGTACGGAAGCATTATTTTAATTGCGATATAAATACGTTAGATCGCGAGCGTTGTCCGAAGCGCCATTTACTCGACGGCACGGGGCCTCGTTAGTACCAAACGACGTTACTCCATGAAAGGCGGTCTAATTATCTCGCGCGCGATTCTTTCTGAAATTCCCCGTGACCTCGAAACATAGTATGTATATATATATATATATACGTGCACCGGTTTCGTTCGCGCCGCCTCCACGTGTACCCGGTAATTCGTGTGCGTGTATTGTCTCTGTGTGTATATGTGTTTGCGCGTACTTTCGCAACGCGATATTTCGCGAGCCAGTCGGCCGACCACATGGTTCAATTCCCACGCATTTCTCTCTCGTGCCCTCCGCTCCCTTCGGTCCCGGCCTTTTTTTCGCTCTCCCCCCCCTCCTTTCCCATCCCCTCGCTCCCCCTTATCTTCATCTCGCTCGCCTTCGTCGTCGATCCTGTCCCTTCTTTCTTGGCACGGCCACGAAGGCCAAACCGGCGAATTTCGCGCGAAGCCCTGGCCCACTGAGGGAGAGACGTCTCAAAGAGCCGGCGGCCGGCTCTTTGGCAATATTAACAAGCCCACAGTCTCCAAATACGAACGCTCGATTGCTCCGTACTTCTTCTTGCTGGTTACTTCCCGTAATGGAGAAAGGCGTGACCGCGCTTTCGTCGAATTCGCTCGCGCAAACAAACCTGAAGAAAAATCGTTCGCTCTTTTTGTTCCTTCTGAGATGACTTCGCGTTTGAATCAGTTTCAACGTTTGTCTATATCATTCAACTTCTCGCTTTGGGAGATTCTGCTCTCTTTCAAATTTTCACATTCAAATTTTTTTAATTACATTTTGTTGAAATTAATTTTCTAGCATTAATCAACGACAGTCTCTGTTGAAAAATTTAATTTTGCTTTGTTTATTACACAGAAGGTATGTAAAAAATGTTTTGAGTTAAATTGAAGTGAACACACATCGCTTTTTAAATATAATCTAATATTTATTATTATTGAATTTTCATTTAAATTGATTCTCGAGCCTCAACGATATTTTTCATTTGGTAGAATGATGTACGGGATGATCGCGCGTTTCTCATGCAGGGGACACTCTCGAATCTTTTGTGCGCGCGTAGACATAGGAGGGCACACAGCGCGCATCGGAAACGAAATAAAAGGAGGGCACGCGCAAATGAGCGCAGACGCCTCGACCCATTTTCATTTAGCGCTCGCCAGACAGAAATAAAAATAAACCCGCCTCTGTGCTCTTCTCGTGCCTTTAACGAAACTCGATTCGAGGCTGCCGCGCCACGGCTAAAGAGAGCATTTTGTGCGCGTAATTGCGTTTCACGCCGCGTGGGAGAGGCCGGCTTCGATCGATTGCCCGAACCGATGGACTCCGCCAATCCTCTTAGCCTGTGTATGTGTGTGTATGTGTGTATTCGATTTTCCTGCACATTTCATGCGTGATAAATAGTTTATATCGTATTACAATCTCTCCCGCCCGTAATACATCGGTCTGTAATCTAAAAAGAATGGCTTTATTTGCATTTATGTATTTCACCGGAAATTTATATATTAGATGCGGTTTTAAGAAGCACAAAATACACTTTGAATATACACTAATATTACATTATAAACTTAAAATTAGCTATTACATCGATAAATAAAATCTCGCTCTTCCTGACACTGAAAATGAAAATAGATTCCAGTCGAAATATGAATAATTCCGCGCTGTAATAATTTTATTACTCCTCTCGGTAGTAAACGAGTTAACCAATGACGACAGCCGAAGCCGCAAACTTGTTAATTTTCAACGTACAAACGTTTTCCATCCCATTTTCCTGAAAGTTCTCGAGCGGGAATCTCTCGGCGGGCTGGCGAGACCAGTCTGGGCGAGAGAGCTGCTCCTCACGGTTCTCATTGAGAGCCGTCTCTCCTCGTGGAGAGGCTGCGCCGGGAAGCACCGTATGAGCTGCATTCATTTCCATGAACTCTCAACGCCGCGTTCGAGGTTGGATCGCGTCTCGCGCGCGCGTCCCCCTCGCCCTTTGCTTCCCCATCCGTTCCTTCCGTCCCTCTCTTTCTGACCGCAGACGGTCGGTCGCGCGAACGAGCTCTCTCTCCCTCTTTCTGTGTGTATGTGTGTGTGTGTGCACGTGTGTGAGGCGTATATATTATTCTTCTGCCCGCCGTCGTTCCCTCGCGGTGCAGTCTCTCCGGTCTTCGTAGTAGGCAAGGACAGCGGGAACCCAGACGTCACGTGCTTTGTCCGCCAGGCTCTCGTCTTTTCTCTCTCCGGACCTCCGTAGTACTACTATGAGATGCGCGCGCACACACACTGTCTGCGACGAACGGCTGCGCTACGTTAAGACCCATCTTACATCGTGCGAGAATTGAAGTCGTGCAATACAAGACTTCATCTGTCTCGGAATTGTGTACATACGTACACAACGGCTACGGCTATATAAGAAAACCTGTAACAAAATTCATGTATGACCGCATAAATAATATGGTTACACATACTGCGGTATGCGGTTCACGTTACATTGATCGTTCTATTGATATTAGGTATATGTAAAATGTATTTATGCGTAAGAGATTGCGTTATCTGTATCTAAACGAAATCGCTTTAATAGAGTATTCATGCAAAGGAAAGAAATGCATTATCTCGTAACTTGCATTTTCGCGGAATAATGATTTTTGTGACTGTTTTGCATTTCACGACTTCAATTACGGCGCGCGGTATGTTGCAACGCTCCGGAGATCTCTACAAGATTGCGTACAGCAACGTAGCACGTTATACGTGCAATCGTTGCGGTAATCAATTATATGGAACCCTCTTTCTAATTCGTACGCTTTGATTCTTACACGCTCGAAGAATATAGGTATCTCGTTTGTATGACGAATCATGGTTGACCGATGCCAATCGGAACGGCGTGAAATTAACGTCGCACTCTTTCTAGAATAGGATAATTTGTTATCAAATTGTATCGTTTAATTATCTAACAATAATTAATATTGTGATGTTAATGTTAGAGCGTTTAGCGAGTTTAATGTTTAATAACAACAATTATGCTTATCAAAGCTACTGTGCGATTAACTGTTATTTAGCATTACATTTGTCCGCGGTGTAATTAACATACAACGTAACTGTGTATTAAAAGTTATTAATTTCATTTGCATGTCGAGCAACGTGAGCTCAGAGAGAGAGATGTAACGTGCATGTGCAACGGGTTGATGTAACTCGTCGCGAGTTAGTTACGCTCGATTTTTGCACGGTGCAAAATGGGCTTAAGTACGCGGAGCTACTACCGACGCCGCCGCCACCGCCGCCGCGCCCTGCTCTCGACCGGGCCTCTCTTTTTCGCCACTGGCTCTCTTCTCGCGTTAGTATCCACCTTCCTTTCCGTCTTCTCCTTCGCTTTCCTCCGTGCGCGCGGTGCACGTCATCGTCCCTCTCGCGCGTCACGTCGTACATATTAAAAACCGTGCGCGGTAAGTGGAAATAATTTTTCCCGTGTCCTCTCGATATTTCCGAGAAGCTTTTCGGACGGGGAATTTTGAGCGTGTCGATTTATGTTCCTGTCGGCTGTTTAAGTGGCAGGTGCGGCGTGGAGCATGAGAAAAATTTGAGGATAATAAAAAACCATAATAATGACTCTCTAATGAATGACTCTAATGAATTACAAGAGGGAAGATGCAAAGGTAGCATTTTGTTATAAGGGCAATTATTCTATTAGCGAATGTATATAAGAAAACGAATAATTTTCTTCCGTTTCATTGATTTTAATCGTTGCATAACATAAATAATTCATTTTATTTCGCATACTTAAACAGTGGATACGGAAATATCTTTGTCTATAATAGGCGAAGTAGCTTGGTATCCCGAGGATTAAAGATCCTAATCTTTGAAAAACTGTAGCCTTTTACATATCTAGAAGTATCTCGGACGGGAATCAAGGTGCGCCATATGCACCTTGATGCATCCAACCTCTTTCACCGATTGGCTTCTCCGCGCGGCCACTTTTGTTGCTCGACGCGGCGCGCGGCGGGCCAAACGGGCAGGGCCCCCCGAAGCATATGGGTCACACGCACACGAATACACACACACACACACACACACACACACACACACACACATTTTGTTACTCTCATCTGCCTTCCTCCTTCTTCGCCCGAGCTCTTTCCTTTTGCCACGGACTCTGCACACCCGTCCCTTTGTCCCACTATTCCCCCTGCCCTTTCTCTTTTACCAGCGCGCAAAGGTAACTCAACTTTGGCTTACCTGCTGCTGCCGGGCGCCGATACAGCTGTTGATTTCTCCAAGGTGTTTTTTAACGTGTCGTTTTTGTACACTTTTTCCTCTTTATGTATCTTTTTTATTAAATACAATTATTACGCAAGCAGGAAATCGCGATGTTAATTAGAAAATAAGTATTGCAATTTAGTATATAATCGGAATATTGTAATATATTTTCCGAGGTCGAAAAATTAATTTTTCCGTTCAGTTTAAAAAACTGACTGATGATTCTGACAGTTTGACTGAGCGTTGTGCCAACACGCGCCGATAAGTTTCTCCGTGACTGTCATCTCTTTTTACACGAATATGCTTCGTCGCGTCGAAAATATGTTACATATTTCTGTGATCAAGTTATATATCGTAATACGACTGTTACGTTATGCAGTGTAACTCGACTGTTACGCCTCGATTGTAGGCTTCGGGTTTCCTCGCGCATTCCTAAATGACGAATCATGATTCGTTCTCACAGACGGGTGAAGATAACTTCTGAAGTGCAAGGACAGCGGACTATTTTAGTGACGCGGAAATAATTCTACTGCAATATTAAATTTCTGATGAATTTCTCGAAACCGTCGTTATCGATGAATAGTTTCTCGTTGACTCGAAGGAAAAATAGAGGTACTCGTGAGTTTTTCATCTCGATAGATAACGATCGAGCATACTCGAATTGTACTTAGTTCGTAATAATTCTCATTAAACGCAAGATGTGACGACAAAACTTTAAGAGTTTTCTCTTACTTCTGAAAGCTTTTCCTTTTACGTTCATTATTAGTTGCGTCGATTGGCCACGGTGTTCAATCAAATTGCATTTTCCCATTGCGTCGCCGTGTCGGTTCAACGCTCTACAGTTCCATAAGCCATAAATAATCGCTAGCCTCCCGCTCGTCGGAGTGACATAACGCAAAAGACAAATTGTCCGCGCGTCGGAAGAAGCGTTTAGTGTCGACGAGTCAGTGACGAGCGCACTCGGTTGAAGCTAATAATAATGTTGGCGCCGATAATCGTTCGCGGAAAAGAAAAAAAAATACGGCCGGTTAAGTATCCCGCACGTCCAAAGCTCATTCGCGGCCGGCGGAATCGTCCGTGTGACGTTGAATAACGCTGATGGCATTGTTTATGCCAACGAATATGCAATGCTCCGGGATCCGTTTAACACATGTAATTTACGCGCGAGCCGCGCGTAAATCGCGCACGATCGCGTACGTGGTAATAGCCTCGCGCACGTGCGCCGAGCCTCGGCCGGCACCCACTGCTTTGTCACGTAACGGCGCGAGGAATAGATTGCTGTAGTTATTAAAAGCATGTCGGGGGCCGTTTTGGTTAGCGAGCTGAACATTCTCGTGGGAGTCCGCGCGAATTCACTCCGAGTTCATGGGATTTATTACTGGGATTTACTTCGCTATATTAGTGCAGGACCTATCTGGCGAGAACTAAATCCTTTCGGCCTTCTCCGCGAGACACATTGCTACACACATTTCGTGATTTCATACATCGACAATTTTCTTGCTTCAAATAAACAAAATTGAAATTTGTAGGTATGTACCGATCTATATATATTTTTTTTGTTTTTTCTATATTTATTTTGTACGATACCCTAAATTTTATATTTTATAAGATTATAGAAACAGATTATTTTAGATAAATCATTTTGGAAATATACAGTAACTTACAAAGGAAATGATTAGCACGTCACGTCAAAGAAAGTTTTTAATCTATATTCGAATTATATTAGGCGTGTACTTTAAGTATTTCGTAACGACGAGTCGAGAGATAGCTTAATCTTATACAAAACTTGGCTCAGCATAATATTGTTTTTTTTTTTTTTGGCATATGACGCGTGCTGTGTTTATGTCAGGTAGTCGGATGGGTGGCCTCAATGGCATTCGCGTAGCGAGCCTCGAACAGGCAGACAACGACGGCATCCGTTCTGTTTACTACATTGTCGTCGTTCACGACACTATTATTTCTTACAAATACTTAGCGTACTCGTACTAACACTCGATAGTCTACGCGTATGAGTAAATCTCGCGATTAATAATTCGTAAGAGTATACTCGAGCGACGACCCTTTAACGAGGCGGATATTTGAACATTCGTGCGATTTATCTGATAGCGGAAGGTAACGGAAATTGTCAAGTATTGTTTCACCGCGATGGTCACAGATGATAATTAGTTCTTTGAGGATAACTTAAAAAAATCTCACATTTTCAATCAGTTGAATGTAGTTAACAATATTTGTGAATTGAGAGCGCTGAATACGAATCGCTGAATCGTGAGTAAGTCGTGCAAAGAGAAAGCCCACAATATAGAGAAACCGCTTAATAACGCGCGTACCCTCGCGTGATTTATTCCACCGAAATGTATTGTACGTTTTGCAACGCGGAACTGCGATTGTATCTTCGGACAGTCCGTTGCACCTTAATTAACCATTAACATGCCTCGAGTCTCTTAATTATAATCGTATCGCGCGGCATTATCAATCGACGTCGAGTCGGGCGACTTGTTCAAGTCAGTCGAGTTGTACACAACTTGTATTTCGATATATTTGCGTAGCGTAAATACGGCCTTCACACGTCGGTGATTCGTTGAAATTGTCTGCCGCTCGTGGCTCGTATTATTCGCACTAATTTTCAGAACGCCCCCGCTGGTGCCGAATGAGTAGTCTCGCGTAATTATTCTTTTTTCGCGTTATGCTCCCGGCGAGCAATCTACTAAAGTGCGCATCGCGTGTCGGTACGTACCGTGCAAAGTGTCGCGCGATCGTCGTATTATATCTTGGTAATTACTGCCCGTGCGATTGTAATTAACCATGATATTGCGAGTGACTATTGAGTGAGTGCCGTGGAGGAAGGACGGTGATGTCTGAGAGGAAAGCGGTGGTGACATCGGGCGGGGAGCATTTACCCCCGAGTAGAGTAAATTCGTTATTTATTATTCTGCCTGTTACACACTTGTGGAATTAATTGTCGAATAATTAATTGGAATTAATTATTCTACATCGCGCGACAATTATTTTCTGAAATAATTAATATTTCACGCAACAATTATTTCCTAAAATAATTAATTATCTCAAACGCTACTATTTTTACGCGTATTTGTACGCGTTTACATGAAATAAAAATTAATACATTTACAGAATACACAGTAGGGAGAAATCGTCAGTAGTTAGACGTGCTACTTTATTTTTCTCTTTTCCGTTCTCAAATAATTTCAAATAGAAATTGAGGCTTGCGTTTGATCACTATGTCTGCTTTCAAATTAAATATATATTAATAAAGTAATATTTAGATTTTTTTAATATGCATATATTAATGAACGCATAAATGAAAGAAAAAACAGAAAATATTTTGCAGTCATAATTTATTCCGTTCAATTTATTTAATAAAAATCACACTAATAATTTTTAATTATCATTCTTATAACTTGCAATTTTTATGCCAATTTAGCTTAATCTATTTACCCAAATGTTAAAAAATTAGGTCATACAAGATTCGATAAATATTTTATCACGGAAAACTGAAGAGTTTTATATAAATTATCTTTATGGTACATAATTTTACCTGCAAGTAAAAAAACCGAAATATCCAGTCAGCTAAAACAATAAAAAGCAATATCACCTGAGCCATAAAAATCAATGGCAATACGACAAATTGGTAGTACAAGCAATTAACGTGAGCGCTCGCGCGCGCGCGAACTTGACGCGACAGCACCGGCTGATTTTGATCGTCTGTAATTCGAGAACTTTTATGTCCTCGACATTTCCGTTTCGACTTTAATTGATTTCGAAAAGATATGCTGTTAAGGTATTGTATGGTAATTGTGAACGTTTTATTTGTCTCCGACGAATAGTGTAGCATACTGTCTACGTCGCCGCTATGCAACGGACACAGGTCTTTCTCCTCGTCGACCTGTCCCGTGGACACACCTTTGAGTCAAGAGTCATCAGTTGTATTTATAGAACGTGACTCGGTGATTGCATTGCCGTTTGCTGGTAACAAGTCGCCCTAATGACGCCATTGTGTGCTACGTCTGTTGCACCTGCATCCCTGCAGCCTTGCGCGCGCGCTCGGCTCTCTCTTTCTTTTTTTTTTATACCGATCCACGTGACTTCCTGGCGCGTGTGCGCCGCCGGTTTTTTACATTGTTAATTTCGACGCGCGATCAACTTCTTTTCCATTTCTGTTTCGAACACGACGGTCGATCCTGGTGGTCCAATTCTTTTTTTTTTTTTTTTATTAAAAAATATTAATTACACGACTCGCGCATTTATATCGTAATTCGCTTTCAGCGATAACTCTCCGCCGTCGTGCTCGGTGGTGTCGTTTTGTCGGTGTCCTCGTGCGAAGAAACGGGACAATGATAATTGCACCTTCATGGGAGGGAAATAAAAAAAAGAAATAACCGGCGAGAAACACCGATGATTCTCTCTCTCGTCGGACTTCATTAATTACTTTTAATTCGCCTCCCGTGATTTAATCGCGCCGCCGCCGCCGTCGCTGCCGTAGCGAGATCGTCGCAGCGCTCGCTCGTAAAAGTCGCGGACGTTAGAGATACGATGGCTCGCAATTAATGGATAACTCCGTCTTCCTCTTTCGCACCATCTTCATTCGCACACACGCCTCTCTCTCTCTCTCTCTCTCTCTCTCTCTGTCCTTTCCTCGTCGGCACGTTATATTAACTCGCGATGATGAAACAGTACTCGTTATGCCATGCCACCGTCCGTAAGGGGAGGGGAAAGGGAGTACCCCGGGGTGAGCGGCGGGATAGAGGCCCCGATCGTCATTATACGGCGTTTATATCGTCGCTCGTATTTATCGCGCCGGCTATGGAATGCGACAGTGTGATGTACGGCGCGTAGTAGGCTCGGCAGAAACGTTTTCTCGCGTGCGATTCTCCTCACACGATTTTCGCCACGTCGTCGTGATATATAAATTGCATCGCCCCCCCCCCCCTCGTTGCGTAGAAAATGTCTCGTAGAAACAAATTTGCAGCGGAAGAATTATTTCGCGTCGTCGACGGAGACGTAAAAATTGCGATCGAGATTGGCCGTTTAGGAATTATTAAGCTGAATTTATTCCCTACAGTCCAGAATTGCCGTCGGGTGAACAAAACTTTAGTCCATGGAAACTTGGAAGAATATCTTCGAGAGCTGAAAAAATTGCGAGAATTTTTTTCTGTTTCTATCTTGGACATTAAACGTCAGAATTTCATTTTAAAGCTATATCGGGAATTCTCTAAAACACTTCAACAAAGAGAGCCTCGTAACTGTAAGAATCATATACCGATTTCTAAGAACGTGTTAACTTTTGAAAGAGATTTGTATCAGACAGTCTTGCAAATCGGGTGGTTACGCATATGCAGATGCAAGTGTGTATGCATGCGCATAACAAACGTATGCCGGCCCTGTAAACGGAGGAGCGTACGCTCGTATAACCAGGCTACGACGGTCATAACGCGCTTGGATACTTGAAATCGCAGCCGTTCCATTGGCCGTCATCGCATCATGACGACAGGGAGGTGCATGAAAGTGGAGTAAGAAAAAAAAGCGCGACACGTTTATATTTCTATTCTGAATAAGCGAACATACGTATCCCGTGTTGTATCAGCATGCATTACGACTCGTTACATTGCAATCCTTTTAGTTGCATGTCCCTGAGATCGACGTTCATAACAAATTGCACGTAAACCCGTTAAACAATAAATCTCTCGAGAGAGATTCTTATATCGTCAGTTGTGTCGATATTTGTTATAATAAATATATATTGAAAATTTTCTATAAATTGTAAATATATTTTGCTGCTCAAAAATATTACAACGCTTTTGATAGAAGGTTTAAATTTTGAATGTCATCCAGGCCGTTATCAGCTTATCAGTTGTGCTGTATTTACGTTATCAATAGTTATAGCTATGCGCTCACTTCTATTATATGGCTTCGTTATCTACTTACAGGCATTTACGTAAGACAAGATGTACAATGCAACGATGCAGCAATGACAGTTGTACGTTAGGTACATTTTCTTTTACAAAAAGTACAATTGGACGTAATTTCATATCAGTCTTTCTCGCTTTGTATCTAATTAACGATATTTACATAAAACGATTGTACGTAACGTGACAACAGAGAAAGGTATTGCATAATAACTTCTGTTTGAAAAGACGATTCCTTAATCTTATTTCTCTATTGCGAGAGTCGAGAACTTGTGTTTCACGTTTGTAACGCTTATAACGCTCCCACGTGTCTCAATCGAAGGTCATTTGATATGCCAATAATTCGCGTAGTCAAAACGGCGATAAATAGGACCGGACCTAATATCGGCGACCAACTGCGGCGCTAACGGGTACAAACGGCGCTTTCTTGCGCGAGCGAACTGTCGTGTTATTCCGTCTGCGAAAAGAGATTAATGGACGCATTGTACGCTGCTACGACATGGCACAGTAATGTCGTGCACGCTCGTAAGTTACGCCGGGAATCATTGAGAACAGGCAGCGCACACGATTCGGTTTTCTCTCTGTTTCTCTCTCCCTCTCTCTTCGTGCTTTCCGCCTCTCGTTTTCTTATCCTTTGCGATACCTGCGCGTTATATAAAGACGGACGAGATGCACGAAACACTCGCTATAAACGTTATAAGGTGGCGGTTATAACGTAACGCCGCCTAAGGCTAGATTACATCGCAGGTATACGCGTCGGAGAAAAATTTTTCACAGATATAGACTTATTTTCTCATTTTCGCATTTATACGTCGGCATTCCTCGCGCGGAATACCACCGATTCGTGTGAAATAAAGAGAGTTTGTCTACCACGAATCCCTGTGGCGCACTCGTACCATTTCGTTATCTTAGGTTTTAGTGCCCGATTATCGTAGTAGATTAATATATTATACTAACTAATCTTTCTTCTTTTATAATAGCTGAAATATGTATATATATAGTAGAAAAGTGGGAGGCAGGAAGATAAGGAGACAGTGTTATCCTTTCATTTCGGTTGTATTATCATAGCAAACTTATATTATTACGTTGCCATCAAATAATACGAAGTTATGCGGTTGTATTATAACGCAGAATTTTTTCTCATTTTCGAAGCTGGCGTATACTGTTTAGATAGAGACTGTACGTGGGCGCTGTACGTACGGGTTGAGGAACTTTTATTTGCGACACACGACAATTATGAGGCCAAAAATTGATCGTACATTTGTTATTGTGGCAGCGTTACCAAGCGGGCTCACAAAATTTAGGTCAGGGCTTTATGCACGTCTATACACAAAACAGAATTAATAATTATTGAGCGAATCGCGCATAGAAACGCGGTGAGCCACGTCCGCTATTGCACATGGACGTTGTATATAAAGGTAAACTAAACCGTATCGCCTTTTCGCCGAATCCTCTATATCCGTACATGCACTCGCGAGTTTGAATTTTAATTATTTTTTTAATTACATTAAATTTTTAAGCTTCGCTCGTTAATTGATCGGTGTAAAAATAAACCCACAATTTAAATTAAAAAAGGAAGTTATACGCGTTCAATCGAGTCTGTAATATGAAACGATGCATTTGAAATTTTTATTGAAAATTACTGTTTGCACACGGTTCATGGATCGCGGCTCGAATACCGAATACGACTTGATTTCCTGAACTAATTACAATGTTACGTCGTTTATCTTGATGCGTTGCGCGTTTTATGCGACGCGCGCCGCGCGTGATGCATTCGCGGCCGTGACGTGGAATAGCGCCCGCGGTTTCCGCTCCGTGAAGAGAGATGCGCGCCGCACGGCTAACTTATCCGTGGCTTCACGCTCGATGGTTCGCCCACGCGCGAGGTCCCGCGGGGTCGGCGGGAATGTGCTCGGAGTCCCGCCGTCGTATTATTCTTCCGAGTGGGAATCTCGCGAGAGAGGGCGGGCCGGCAACGAGAAGGAAAAGAGAGCGGAAGACAAAGGGTGGACCACGCTACAGACACGAATTATTGGCCTGTTTACCGCTTTTGCTTGCGAAATTATCCACTCGTTCGACTCGCGAACGAGTCTGGCGGCTAACGCGCCGCTAAACGGGGGCGCTTAAACGCCGGAAGAAACCATCAAAGCCGCCCGAGATATGTTTCCCTCATGAATATTACTTACGACTTTCACGGCGCGCTCTCGAGAGTTGGTACGCTGCCAGCGGACGTTAAAGTGGGAAAAGAACCTCCGGCCGATTATTCCGGGGAAAGTACCGCAGCTCCTCTCTCTCTCTCTCTCTCTCTCTCTCTCTCTCTCTCTCTCTCTCTTCCTTCTTTCTCTTCTTTCTTCGCGTTCTCCAGTCGGTATCTCGCTGATATTGCGTCAACGATATTGGCTAAATTACGGTCCAGTAACGTATTATGGTAATTAAAATCCCAATATATATAACTTTAATTAGATTTCAGCGTGCAAAAATAATTTTTATGTCCATTCGTAATAATTTTTTTTAACAACAGTATTATGCAACAATAATATATGTGAAATATATTATGTGATCGTTTTTCTTTCTTGACAAAAGTAACTTTTTTGTTTCTTCTTCTATCTGTAATAAGAAACATTATCGAAGTTTTTATCTGTCACATAATGGGTACTCTGTGTAATAGCATGCAATAAGATCGATATTGTTTATGCTATAAGTATTATAGACTATAAGTCTTGAATACCGGCGCGCAGTAGAGTGTGTAAACCAGTCAGCGGAGGCAGTCCTTAGTGCCCGAGTTCGTTAACGCCTCCAAATAAATTATTGCCGATGTCGGCGACTTTACTCGCGGGTAACGAGTGTCGCTTCGATTATCGCAGCTCGCATCGATGGCGTAATTTCGCGTCGCGCGATAGGAATTCTTCCTATCGTGTTGCAACACACACGTCGCGTATTGCAGGTAAATTATCGTAACAAAAAAAAGAACAAATCGAAACTGGGTCGAGTTGAACGAACGCGTACGCTTGGCAAACGTATAGCTCGCGCGCGCGGTATAATGAGCCGATGGTTGTTGACAAACAATCCTGTTTACAAATAGCCAATCCGAGGTTCTTGCGCCCGTTCCGCGGCGCTCGATGACGAAAATAATTACTCGGTCCGCGTCGCCACCCGTGCCAAGGGTTATGGTACTGAGCTGCCAGTGGCATCGTTATGTAAGGCAGAGTGCCGAGGAGATATGCGCGAAGCCGATGCTTTCGTGTCAAGGAGTCCCCATTTTTCCGCGTCTAACCGTACCGCCGTTCTTCGAGGACGTCGCTAAGTGGGACTGGCCGCTCGCGTATGAAATAAATCTATCAACTTAACGATAACGTAATGATTGTATCTCTATTATGGTACGTGGCGAGACGTGGAATGTATGCGTGCTGCATGCAGAAAGTCATTGAGTCGACGTGGTCGAGCGCGAAAGTAACCCTCGGCCGAGAAAGTATTTACTCTTTATTTACATATTTTTGTATGAAATCACTTTATTATTATATACTATTATTATATATATTTATTATTATATACTACAATGTACTATTTAATACAAATATACGGTACTTTAAAAACGCGCAATAATGTTATGGAATAAGATGGTATTGAAGTAGCCAATGCCAAAATCGTTTCGGCGAAAGGATATAAATGGAGCTTATTTTTTTCCTTACGGTTACAAGTATCATTTAATGAACAGTTATTGTACTATCGCGCGGCTCGGAATCCGCGATGACAGGTCCCGATTCACATCATCAGCCATATGTCCCGATTGCCTTCGAGCACGCCGAATTTGCGGTGTAACGAAGGCACTCGGTTAGGGCGCCGCTATGTGTGCCGTGCCGAGGAAGGTGAACGAACCTGGAACGAGCCTGGCCTCGCTCGGGAGACGATCTATCTCAATAGCCCGTAGGCATGTAGGCACTAGATTTTCCCTTTTACTTTACCTTCCTTATGCTAATACGCGTCTTACTTTACGTTAATCGTGTAAGTGAATGACTTCCTCTCCGGGGCTACTTTACCTCTCAGGTGATTGCAACATTTTGCGGGACTTGCGACATTTTGCATGACACGACATTAGCTCCGATGATTACTATCTTTCGCTACTTCTTTCGTACGTATTTACGACGTCTACGGATCCTACCATTTCTAGATCTTCCACATGTTCAAATTTACACAAATACATTTTTTTGCATTTGCTAAATTACTCGTCCCTCTTTTTATATTTTCGCCAGTTGTCCGATACGTGTCCATTTATAGATTTGAGAGATCTTTAATAATTTAGTCCGTAGAATCAAACGTTTGGAAAGACATTAAGTTAACTAATTGATTCTACGCTCGTACGTTATCAATAATTTTTACATAGTTATTATTGCAATATCATTATGGTAAGGAGAACAATTGGGCGATTGAATTATTACTCGACTCTATATCACAAACAAGTTGTTTGATAGAGTATATACTTCAACTACCTTCCCTGCGATCGATCAGCGAAAGTTGTTCGTCTCTATGCCTTGTTACATTCTTCAGTACTCCACTTCGAAACATCTATACAGATTGGACGAAATTGCTCTAATTCTTAAGTACTCTAGGTCTTGCGTGCCTTTAAACACACAAGAAGTGACATCCAAAGATCTTCGTAAAAATCAAGAAGTATTCAAATACCATCTAATCTCCAGCTGCACGCGGTTAACTAATGAGTGCTCTCTCACGAAGTCGCCACTAACGAAAAGAATGAGACATTAATCGCGCAAACAATAAAGCACACCGTCATCTACGTTTTCTTCATATGGCATCCCGTCGCACGGAGAGAATGAATACCCCGAGATTTCCTATCGCGGTTGTCTTGAGCTTATGGGCCATTTGTATGCGTGAAGCGTTACGCTCGTGAAAACCGGTATTGGAATTTCCCAACCTCGTAGCCGATGACGAATGATAAAGATTCCGCGGACTAAGTAAACCGTGAGCGTGTTATGAAACACGAACGGCACGTCCGCGGGACGGACGATCTTGCTGCGCCGACACGCGTGTGGCGAACGCGCGCGTGGTTATATATATCGGGCCCCGGTCGCGGTCATCGATTCCGCCGCGTGTGTTGTTTTATCGGAATAAATCAATCCTTCGTTATCGATAAAACGACTGAACGGTCGCTCCGAGAATAGCGGCCGGAGCAGGAACGACACGGGGAGGGCGGGGGAGAGCGAGCCTATACTTACCGCGCGCGAGTGTGTTTTCACGCACGTAGTTCACGCACGTAGAGTGCCGGTTTGCTCAGTGTCCGCTTAGTGTCGATATGTCAATACCGAGAACACGTTGCAGCACGTGCTGTCTGCAAGATTGCGCAGCCTTAGCATACTCGCCGCTTTCATGCGAATATAAGTTTTTTTTTTATATATGAAAAATCTGTATTGAGCAGCCTTTTAGAAAAGCGAAACGATCGAGGAAGAATAAGAACTGTAGAATTTATTGCGCAACGATAATCTAACGTAATTTATAAACTTGAGATAATGTAGTTTGGATTAATTTTTGATTTCTTTCTGCTACATCTCCGCTTGGCTTAAGTAATCTTTTTCGATCGATGCATAATTTACATCCATAATTTTAGAAACATGTTATTAACATGTGATAATTATAGACTTTATAAGCAACTTTTATTAAGTAACGTTAGCAACTTTGTTGCTCGCTTCATTTCTCATTTCATATTTACGGTCGTAAAATTGGAAATTTACCTTGCTTTCGCTTGATGTGCCCCGGAAAACGATTGGAAAGTTAGATTGCGTTACATAACAATCATAATGCAGGTGGCTCGAAGTCTCACGCCTGCCGATAACTGATTCGCCGTGATTTATGATGATTACTTATTTCTGCCTGACTTCACCTAATCTTCACGGCCGCGTTTTACAGCGATCGTTTTTGAGTTTACGATTAGCAATGAACGGATCGTAATTGATCTGTAATTGTCAGCTGCAAGAGAGCAAGGAAAATTAGCGGTTTTCTTCAATCATCGATAGTTGTATAGCGGTACTTGCCGACGTTATTTGCAACTCGAAATCCAACGGCGCCGTTTTATCGCTTAGGACCATTAGAGCGTTTCGTCGTGGGGCGCAGATTCTCGAAACTGTCTGATGAATTTTGCGGAGGAAGAGGAGAACGCGCGATCCTCGGCGGCTCGTTTTACTGCCACGTCGTCTGCATTCGTCTCGTCTGACCTCGCATTCTTTTTGATCGCGCAGCACATAGTCGGATGTTACCCAGGTACACATTCGGCTAATTTGTAGTACATACACGCTCCGTTACTGGAACGCCACTATCCAATAAATATTCCACGTACGACATATGTGCGCCCTCGCTTTACTGCCTTCCGCCGGTTCCCGGGACTTTACTCGACTTGATCCGCGCGGCGAAATTTTCTTCGAATCGTAGTTTGATACTATCCGCACGCCGTTCCGCGGCCGATTAATATTTCAGGCGCATGAATATTTCGCGAGGCATTTAGCGTTCACGTTGGGACTTGCCTGATGTACCTACGTCGTACGTACATCAGACGGTCGTCAAAGCGTGATTAATGTGGCATACCACGTGGGAGGCTCGTGTTCCATCGACGAGACTTTAATTTACTCTAATTCCTGTCTCTCTCTCTCTCTCTCTCTCTCTCTCTCTCTCGACAAGTTTCCCTTCCCTCCTTGTTAATTCTTTACAGCCGCGTACTTATACCGTTCAAATATTTACCAATGCTCAAATGCTTTTTGATTGTATTCGATTCGCGTTGGAAGTTTGCCGGATTCGCCTTTTCTGATTGGAAACGATATTTTTCGACATCAACGATTTTACGAGCCATCCGTCGGCTGATGATATCGAATTTCCCTGACGATGCTCAGATACGAGCCGGTCAATAATATTTAAAAAAAAAAAACTATTCGCTGTCAAAACGAAATTCGACGAAGCTACTGTTTTTAACGAGCTAGCGAATTTCATCGCTTGTTAGCGTTAAATTACAAGAATACGATAGTCCGAATGGAATTTCTTTCTTTCTCCCTTCTCTCTCTCTTTCTCTCTCTCTCTCCCCATCCGCCTCCCTCCGTTTACCAAATGCGTGAAATTGTACAAGACGACAGAACGTTGTAGCTCAAAATTTGCGCAGAATCTCTCGGGTGACTTTGTAAATTATACATAGGAGCCATTCTTAGCGAGTTACAGGAATATGCGGGTACTGGGGTAGTTCCGGACACAAGTACGACTACTCGAAGTTTCCCCGAGCACTCGAACTTCCGAGTTCTCAAACTCACGGGGTAAGTCTGCAATTTGCAAGGACCTACTCGAAAACGCGTAACTTCGAGAAGCCGTTTGTCCCTCCCCCCCCTGCTTTCTCTCCCCCCCTTTCCCCCCGCCGTTCAAATTACTACCACTCCGACGAGCAGTTTCAGTGATAATTACGCCCGTCTGCCGGTTCTTCGCGCGTTCATAAATCACGTTATTTAATCTTTCCGTTTTACAAGAAATCTCCGCGTCGCCGCGCCGCGCCGGCGCGGAACCTCGGGCGGTTTTGTCTCTCCCGTTGTTTCGCGGCCGTCGCCCTTTTTTTCTCTCAATAGAGAACTCCGGGCATCGCGTCGAGGCGAATTGCGCAACAACATTAATTGCGATTAACGTTACGTTGCACGGCGGCCGCGCGGGATATATCACGCTGATTACCGCGAGGAGATACGCGTCTGCGCGTGCACGCTCCTCATTTCCGCACGTAACATACTTTAGCGAGGTCCTCGAATGCAAACGCAAGTTTTTATTCGCGGTATTGCATACGTATAATTACTCGAAACTTTTTACATTGAGAATTAAGAAGACTTGAAATCTCCGGACTGAAAATACACGAAGCTCGATGTGAAATATAAATGAAACTGTACCTAAAATGTATATTTTAAATTACAAGCTTAATCCGAGATTAAATCTAAACATTGTGTATCGAAATTTACGTCAAGGATTTATTTTAGAAAACTTTAGAATTAAATATAATATATAGCATTTTAGAATCGAGAAATAAGTACGATTTTTATTTCTGATAAGACATAGATGAAATCAGTTTTTCTGTAGTAAAATTATCACATTACAGTACATAATTTGTGGGATGTAAAGCATTAGAAACGCCTTTGCGAATGAAGTTGTATAGAAACGCAGACCGTGTAATTCGCGGTTGGAGAGAAATGATGTAAACTCCGGGGCGCAGCAGATCGAGCGCGTTTTGCAGCCATTGCTGACGCGATTGCATAAATTCAGTGCATAGGCACGAGGCGTAGTAAGTAATAGCTGTAGTACTACGGCGCGTACTATGAGCGGCCACTAAATGGAAACTTGAATGAAACTGGGGGGCAATCGTTTCTGCGATTCTAAGCACGGATAAGAAAATGCGCCGATTACGTGGTTGGGAAGAAAAAGGAACAGTGCGGCATTATTACGTGACGTTACGTGCACAATACTAGTTTTTTTTTTTCTTAATCTATCGGACCGTCAACTGTAGAGCGATAAGATCTCTTTTATCGGCCGTTTACACATTTTATATTTACGCGATGTGGTTTTAACGAAAATTGCATAATGCGATTACTTAATCAATTAATGGCATTTCTTTTTTCAGCTCTTTTTTTTACTTTTATTTTTTGCTTTTTATTATAAACGGAAATTACGTTGAAATTAAAAGCGGGTAAAACTTGATGGGAGAAAACGGTATCTGCAAGCGTATCCTTGTGCATGCACAATGTTTCGAGCTTTCTTGGAAATAATACTTTTATCGCCGTACCGTGATCAAAATGCAAAGTATACTTAGAAAGATTTAATTCCGATCGCGCGCGGTATGTTTCTTCTTCTCTTATTTCCTTACTTTAATACTAGGGTCGGAATTACTGGAGACACGCGGGGAATTTACAATTTCGTGAGAGTTGTGTGCATGATACAATGTGTCGGGTATATCCCCTTCACCATTCAGTGTAAACTTGGAGCGGGACAGTGTCAATTCTCAGATCTTATCGAGTTAATTAAAAGTGACTGGCATACATATTAATAGCGTTTATCCGCGACGTAGTTTTACCGAAAATATATCTTGCCAGGTATTTTCAGTAAAGCGCTACGCTGCGGATAAACACTATCATCCCAAACGTCGTGCTGTGTTATTTTCGCTATTTGAATTATTTATTTTAGCCCCTCGGAAAATATACTTCCGTGTTGGAGAATTAATGGAAAGTGACGCGGGCGCGCACCGCGTGGCCATTGTTTCATTATCCGCGACACAGTAACTCAATCTTTGATTAATTAGATCCGAAACGCACACGCGAGCGACGCGTCAGCCAGGGCTGACGGGGCGGGACGAGCGCGCATAATGCGATTCTAATTCATTCGCACGCCAGGTGAGAGCGACCGCAGCACGGCGTCCCGCCGAAAACAATTTTCTATTATTCGGCTGTCTATCCACGCTCGACACGGTCTTCCTTCCACGGTGGGCGTGCGACGCAGTCGATTTATTACCGTGGCGGCCACCGGGTGCCACGTCGAAAATTTCGACGCGCTGAAAATTAATTGCACTATTAATTAGCTTTAATTAACACTGTATTTAATTAATTAGTTTATCAAGTGGCTGTTATCTGTGAATACGTCTCTGAGATTATTCTTATCGTGATATCGTATCGAATTAACAAACAAAAAAAAATAACAATGAGAAGAACCTTAGCTGCGCTAGATTTAGTTTTCCAGTTAGAATGTATTTGAGATAATTTTTAACTAATTGAAATGTGACAAAATTATACAGAAGAATAACGACAATAGTTTCCCATGAATTTCTCGAATTTCTTATATGTATTAGCTGTCATTTTCGTGTAATCCAAGGGAAAGCTACGAAACGTGCCGCTCGCCATCCGAAGGCGGAAACTGAAAAAACCAGCAGGCGTCACCGTGAGATCTTTTCTACCATCTTCGGTTTCGAACCTGCTTTGAGAGAAAGCTATAATGTGGAGGTGCGATAACGCAAACGGTAGTTCCGTCGCGTTATCTTATAGAATTCGTCGCGAATCATCTATAAGATTCTTTCTCGAAGACGTCTCATTAATGTGAAAGTGATTTTGTTTTACTAGGATAAAATTTTTGATAAATATACGAGCCTATAATTTTATTACATTTTTTCAACACTTCAAGAAAACAGGAAGAGGAGAGAATTACAGACTACGATATTCTAGTATCTTATATTTTTTTATCGTCATTAGGGAGAGAAACTAATTTCTCGATAAAATTAATATTCCCGACGACACTTTTTGCGCGTGAAACTTGAATGTCGACTGTGTCGTGTGTGTCGTTAGCTTTCCCAGGCATTTTAATCGGCATTGAATTGGGTCGATCGGAAACAGAAGGTGGCGAAGGGGAGAGAGTGCTAAAGTAGGCGCGCGATTATCCGCCGCGACAATATTGGAGCTAAAAGTCGCTTGGCGTGAGCGGAGGCCTCGCGCGCGGGCTCGCTCGGGGACACGGTCCAGATGCCCGTGTCGCTTTAAAGCGCCTACAAAATGCGCTCTCATCCGGCGTGACCGCCTTCTCGCGCGCGCGGCATTGCCAGCCTGCGACGACATTCCTGGGGCCCAGCGTGGGCGGGCCTTTACGTCGCGCCATATTTCGCGAATATTATGCGACTACGTTTCGCCTGCACCATTAGGCTCGCTCGCGAAAGAATGCGGGGAAGGGAGGGAGCCGCTCGTTACCTCTGGAATGCTGGTCATTGATTCTAGCCGCGGTCTCGGCACCGAAGTCGAGCGAGCGAGCGGCCAGCGAGCGGGCAGGCGAGCAATGTACGACCTTTCGAAAACCTTTCGGTATATACGCATGGACGTGGCGCCGATTGAATGCCCAGCTAAATAACCGTGATCTGCACGAGGACGTTGATTCTCTTCTGGCATTCGTCTACCGGTAAATTCGCGCAACGTCACGTCACACAGCCTCTCAAATACTCGTGTCGATATATTTAATATTTCTTATATTCATTTTATATCAATATTGCCCATTTAATTCAAATCATAATTTAATTTAAATATAAATTATAAATTGAAAATATACCTACACAAGGAAATGATATATTTAATTAATAGTGCGTTTAGTTAAATTAATTTAACGAGACAGCACCATCTATATAATCGTATATCTAGAGAAACTTGTGTAAGCGTCTACTTACACTTGTACACATACTTGTAGAAAACTCGAGAGAATATACGAATAAAACACACACACGCGCGCATGTCAAATGGTCCTCGACGCGTAGACTTTCGGCGACGAATCTGATCCTTATACGTAACCCGGGCAACGTCGATAATGAAATCGGTGGTGCTCGTCACGGCGGAATTTACGGCAACCGTTACGCCGGCTGCAGCGCAATTTCCAGCGCTATTTCGATCCCCTTTTTCCTCTACGGAACGACGATCGGGAGAGAGAGCGAGAGCCCCCGATAGCATCTCGCTTGCTTTCGTACGTGCCCGTCTGCCAAGGCGCTTTTCGATCGAGTCGCGCCGCGTCTCTCGGCCGATCGTTAAACGATAATAAAATCGGATTATAATCCGCGCCGCGTCGAGCACGGAACGTGCATTCGCGTCGCGATAAATGTCGGCACGCTGATTGTACAGTCGTTCACCCTCATTTATCGCGGCCGCCGTTATTGGTGTCTGACCGTACCGCCCGTCTCTCTCTCTCTCTCTCTCTCTCTCTCGCGCGCGCCGCAGTGCCCGAGCCCGCGCGCCCAGTAATGATACGAGACCCGCCGACGATGCTTATCGCGAAAAGAGGGTCAAGTACAAGTTTTACGAGACGCCACGAGACGAGCTTGCGCCGCACCGCCGCGACACACGGCCGACTGGCTTTTTTTCCCTCTCCCGTTCAGCGAGACGTAACAGCTTAACTCTTTACGGGGCAATCGCAGTAAATCAATGCGAATTAAGTATCGGTCATCTCAGGATTAATGCCGCTTAAAGGTAATCCTAACGATACCTCTGAATAAACGAGTTGAAGATGTTGTTCGTAAATTTGTGTTGCGTCATAAATTAATTGGACAATTTATTTGTCGTACAACCGCCGGTAATTGCATGCGCGGTTTTAGTTTGACTTAACCAACACTTGCGCGGCATTTAAATGCGCAACGTTAATGATATTGGCATTTAACGTTACTTGCATGAAAATAGTTATTATATTTTTAAGACGCAAGCTGCGCTAGAAGTCTATTATTTTGCACGAAAAATCAATTTCGAGTTTTGCGAAGGATAAAATAAATGTTGTATCGTCTATTGTTCTCGAGCAAGAGTTTAACCAAGAACGACGGGTCTGCGGTTGCAATTAAAAGATCGGTTATTGGCATCGAAACATCGTCATGCGCGCTCTCAACGCAAACTGCACAAGAATCTTGTTCGAAAAGTACAATATTTCGAATTGATTTGAGACAAGTGCTCGATCCGCATAAGGAAATAGCTTGAGAATATAACGAGAAACTGCATCGTTGTGTTTTTGCGGTTAACGAGTTTTTGAGCAAAGCGAAAGGAGTCTTGGACTGCCTTCGCGATCGGTATTGTTTTTATGTCTTTCAGCCGTGATGCAAAATGCAAAAATTTTCGATAGCTTTCCTTTATACCTTCGAATATCGCATCTTGTCGCATTAGTAAAACAGCAAACAAGAAAAGATATATATTCTTTCCGTGTGTATATATACCTATATATATTCTCTGTTAAAACCCGCCGTAATATACACTGTTAAATCAATAGTGTCAAATTTAAGTCGCCACTGCTTCTACTTAATAAATAGTTATTTTTAACTAAAACAGTAGAGTTAAATAATATAAAATAGTTCAAATTTAACTCAAATTTGAGTTGAATTTCATTGTTTTATTTAAAAATAACTATATTATTGCTTTGGTTAAAAATAACTATTTATTATGTAGGAGCAGTGGCGACTTAAATAAGGTTAAATTTGACACTATAGATTTAACAGTGTAAGAGCTGAAAAGTTCATTAGCGAGAATTCCGCGAATAGATCAAGATAAATTAATCATAATTATCTATAAATTGCCGAATTGGCTTCCATTTTCTACCTGCGGGTGACATTTAATCTAGTATTCGAATGACATTTCGTACGTTCGACGGGATGTGGGGGGAGGGGAGGGGAAGGGGGGAGGGCAGACGACTGCAATCCTGACCCTGGGCGGCTGGTGCGTGGGACAAAACGGTGCTGTCGTCGCGACGCAGCGACAGGCCGCAGCGCGGTTTTCGATCGACGGGATAGACGGGCGAGCGAGGACGCGGGACTGACAGTGGTCGCAGACGCATAGCTACATAGTCAGACAGTGAGTGCGGCGCTATTTTCAGTCCGCAGTCGCCTGTCGCGTCCACCACGTACGCGCTCCGCCGCCAGTCCCGGGTCTCTCGACTTTGCTTAATCCCGCAGCTCTCAACTTGACACATCCCGGTAGACGGACTTTCGAGAAGATCGCGTACTCTCGAATTGTGACGCGACGTTTACGACACAATCAAGTGTCTTGACAGAAACACTCGTAACGAATTCTTCGCTTTTTTTTTTCTCACCGTCTCTCGGATTGCTTTTTTTTCTCGTGCAGGTCTCCCTTTCTCGGATTGCTTTATATTATATGTATAGACGATTATACTAAGTCTATTATCCATCGAGATTCAAGCGGTTCGCTTATTATTCGTCGTCGGACGCGAAAGTGACGATGAATCACACACGCATCCTCGCGCGTTGGAATAGCCCGCGGCCCGACAAAATGGCGCGTCTTACGACTCTGTCTTACGACCTGTTGTATAATCCGTTATCTCGCAAGACCGAAGCTTTTACGCTCGTTTTATTGAAGGTTCTTTTTTTTTTACCTCCCTATTCCCTTTGCCGCACATTCCGCGACACGCGTCGTCGTGCTGACGTGAAACTTTCGTTCACCGTACGATCGTATTTGCCCCCTAACAGTTTGATCGTTACTGCAATGTCATTGGCTCGTGCATCGTTTCGTTTGGGGCACATGCGTCTCTTGCCGCGTTTTATCATATTTCTGCCGTAAAAAATTTTATCACGTGCGTAAAACATCGCGATTATCACACACTAGACTTCTTTTTTTTATTTTTTATTTAAATATATCAGAATGTGGGTTAACAGCTAACACGGTTATCACACTGTGTTTTAATTTCCACAATTATACAACTCTATGCCAATTTAATATACTCCGTATTATTGTATTCCAGGCGATCTCTAAAAGAAAAACGACATCTACTTGTATTTGTCTCGCAGTAAGAAATATCGCAACACCACTCATGAATAACGCGATCGATATGTCCATCATAGAGCTCTCTGATGTTCTAGGAGTTTTGATAAAACGTTCTCGATACATTTTACCGTCGCTTTTAAATTCTACATCGCGGTATAGCCGAAGCGAAAGAACCTTGCGAGCGATACGTCGCGACAGAAGAAGCGTCTATCTTCGTGCTTCGATCACGCTCGAGTAACGCCGGCGGCGCAATAAAAAAAATTGCACCCGTCATCCCGGCGAGCTCTCCGGTGCCGTACGCATAATTCGATACGCTTCTCGTGCAAATGCGATCGCGCATCTGTCCACGATATGTGCATAAATCTTAGCGAGTCTGCCGACCGAGAAAGTCAACCGGAGTCATTGTGAATGCATGGGATATGCTAAGTACTGTTATTTTCGATCGCTTTCCTCGGTCGTCAATGAGCCGTTTGCTCCGCGGTTTTGCTAGACAAATGCTTCTAGCTTGGGAATAAAAAGTTATAGGCAATTGTTATATTTTAGTTTCTGGCATGTATTTTGTTACATTCTATTATAATATATATAAATATAAAATAGCATTTTTAATTCCTTACAATTAAATGTACCGCACATTTGATTTTTAAATATTTAAATGTAATTACTTATGAATGAGAGATAAAAGAGTAATTTAGAAATTGTAAGGCTAAATTGTATTACAATTTTCCTAATTAATATCACGAAATATATTATTTCATTGTATTTCTAAGATTCGAAATAATTAAATTATTTCTACCGAAATCGCAGAGGAACGAAAATTGCGCAGTCGAGGCGCTCTCGCGTTATTAGGAACAAGATCGAGATTAAGGCAATCGAGACAGCTGACTCTCCTCCGCGAAGACGACACGACGTCCTGATTCCATCCGCTTTCAAGGCCGCGCAAAAAGTCGAAGTACGCCGCAAATGCAACCGCAACGGTACCCGCGGCGGCGTACGATGCGATAAGAAGACTCGCCACCGGTCTTACCTCGGTTCCTTCATTCTCTCTCTTCGGAAAGCCCCCTCGACGAAGGCCTCGCACGAAGATAAGAAGCGTAGCGGCGGTGGAAGATGGAATCGGGGGAAAAAAACCAGTTTCACGAAACTGAACTGGCAACCTCGTTATTCGAACTCGAGCAGGGGAACGTCGCGCGTCCGCGCGGGCTCCTCTATACTCTTCGGACCGAACCGGCCAACCGGTTTCGTTCATGAACATTACCTCGGATGGCAGCCGCGCGGCATCGACGTTTTTTCGTATTCTTCTGCGTTTCCCTGCGTTATACGTTCGAAGGTTCCCTCCCGGCGAAATATTCTGAAACGTTGTTACGCACGATTTTCAATGGATTCGATGCTGCACGGTGGGATTATCCGGATTCTACATACGTCGACGCACATTTCTGGATTAAAGTAATCTTTTTAAATAGGCATGGCTTTTAGTATTCAAGAGCAAAATGTAGTGCACAGTATTTTATACAACCTACTTGTCCTTTATTTTTACGTTGATGTACAGTGCAGAATTTCGATATCATGCGGTCTTCGGAACTGCTCGTGATCGTTTTTTCTGTAAATTCTTAATTACGTCCACTATTTTCCGAAGAAAAATGTGTACCTGATTGATCAGTGAGCGCATTGAAATATTTTACTACTAGAATTTTCTTTCTAAGACTGTGTTAGAATTGCTTACATTCTTCTTAATTAAGAATTATAAGCCAGCAATCTGCTTATATGATGTAAAAGTCTCAAGTCTACATTTACGAGCGATGAGTGATATATATCGCGGGCAAAACGGAAGTTAATACACTCGAGATGAGAGGATGTGATGCGTGTACACATCGATCAATCAAATTATAGGTATTTGTAGCTTGATCTCATAAAACTAATATTTACATTAATTATTTAAATATGTTTAATTAATACAGCCGCGATGAAAAAGGGATAAAAGCGTACATTTTGTTAACAATTAAAGTCAATTTTTTTAAGTAAATTTTAAATTTATATATGTATAAGCTGAAATATCTATATATATATAATAGCTTTTTACTAGTACTGAATATTTGAAGTATAGGAACATGAGAAACATATGTTCTCTCGCTTTTCTCTATCTCTTTCTTTCGCTGCAATCTCGCACTCGGCTCGCACGCACGCGGTATCCACTCTCGCGGATTCTGACGTCGGTCGGTCGGTCGCGCGTTCGAGGTGTATAATAATAGCAACACGGCTGCGGCGCCGGTCGCCCTGTCGCCGCGATTCGGGAAGTACGTACGTTTGAATTTACTACGGACGTCGATAGCGATCGCGGCCATTAGCACACAATCTCTCACCGGCACGGGAGACCGGGCGTGCGTGCGTGCGTGCGTATATGTGTGGGTTATGCACCGTCGAGAGGCAGCGTACGCTCCGGCTCGTAAAAGGCCGGCCGGGGGCTAAAGCAAAGGCGCGGCGCGGTGCGGCGTGAGGCTCGCACGTCCGTTCTCGCCACTTTTATGAATGAATGCAGTTCGAGTGGGCGTGCATAGCTGTGACTGCGCCTCCGCGTGCGCCGCGCCGGTGTGTGCGCGCTTCCGTCTCTCGCGTATATACGCGTGTATACGCACGAGCGAGTCCCCGAGAGGCCGAGCGCGCGGCCAATCGGCCGACCCGATCGGCGCGATACGCGCGATGACACGCATTCCAAGTCGTCACCGTGTCCTTGCGCGGATAATCGCAGTCTGGATGATTAGTGGTCGGATGAAAGATGTCGAGCTCGTTGCCCCATCCGGAAGATGATTTCATCGCCCGTATTATTGACTTTGCTCCGCACGTTTTCTATACATTTATTCTGCGTTACCTTGACAATTTTTTACGACGTGTTAATTGATGACAAAATGCAAGCCTGACTGCAGTTTGAGAAAGAAAAAAAGTTCAAGGTTATTCCTTTATATCAATCGAAAGTCTTGATCGTTATGAAATATCTTGTTATATCTAAAAATCCATTAAAAAAATGAATTCTCTCTAAGAGCGCGAAGTTCTTTCAAATTAGAGCTATATAATAAGGGTATCATCTACTATCTCGCCTTTGAAGTTTAATTTGCGAAAAGATCCTCATGTCCAATGTCGCTTATACGGTGAAGCGATAATAGTTCGTTTCGTCTACTAATTGAAGGTTTTAGCACCCGTCGGGAGACCGCGTCGGGTAATGTTCGGTCGAGAGAACGTCGGGCTTTGCGCCCTCGTTCAATTTTCCCCGGGCAAGAGCTCGGACAAGGAGCACGCACGGGGGACAGTCGCCCGCCCTCGCGCGCGCCAAGATCGACGACAGCTCTCGCTCATCGTAGGTTTTAAACGGGCGTCGTAAATCACGGCGGGACAGTCTTAAAAGTCTTTTAACTCACGGACTTGTCCGGCATCCGGTGTGCGCGCCACGCACGCGGGGCCAGGCCGGTCGTGTGGGCCCGAATCGTATGTTCGAGATCGGCGGCCCGACTTTTCGTGCCTGACTGGTTTCACCCACCCGACGCGCGTAAACATATCGCGGAAACCGTTCATGGAAACCGATCCTGTCCCGCCATAAATGTACGCGAATACGTGACCGTCCTGCGCGAATATTCGCCACGTTGCGTCGTCTAAATTTCGCACGAAGTAACATTAGATTAGATGTATCATAGGATACAAAGCTTCATGTTATAATTGCACAGAGAGAAATATTTCTTCAGATTTAATGAGTTTTGAAGAAAATTGTTTCAAACAATCGCGTTCCTTCTACCAAACAATATAGTTAATGCAACAAAACTACAAGATTTATATTAAATAAAATAATGTTTTATTTAGAATTATATTATTTCAATAAAGTACATGTAAGTCAAAACAATAGAAAAAACGCGATTGTTTGAAATAAATTTCTTCGAAATTTGTTAAATCTAAAGAAATATTTCTGTGTGGATTAGGAGTAAAAAAAGAATTCATGACTGTGAAAAAACTTTGATTTTAATAAAAATTATTGTAATAATCTACAATAATTTTTATTAAAATCAAAGTTATATATTTTTGGGTTATATATGTATATTTGATACTTCATGTTTATCTCAGTCGATTTTTTGCTTTACAAATCTTTTGAAACTCCTGCCGCGTTAAATTCTTGAAAGTATCTGAAACTGCATCTGGAAGTGGTAGAGACAGTCTTAATTCGCGTCTTCTTCAGCCTCTTGAAACGGTCGACGGAAATCTAATCCTCACGTAATTTGATGTAATTGTAGATGAGATAAGGTAATGTAAGGTACAATCGAACATCTCATTATATGTATAGATTAATTTTATTTTTACAATCTTTAACATGCTAGTTTTTTTGTATTTTTGTATTTTTTTTTAAATATAAAAACTACTTCAAGCACGCAAGGAATTAAATAACTAGATAATTTTTACTAATTAAAAACTAAAATAGCATTTTGTTAATTGGAAAATTATCATTCCCTTTAATTCATTACAAAAGTATAGACCATTAGAGGACTAAAGGATTATGATTATCCGTTTGTTCATTTCTTATTCACATAACGTCAGTACGGTAGAATTGAAGTAAACGCTTAATTAATTTCGTACTCCATTATGAGAAATGGATATTTAAAATGCACAAGTTACTATCGTACATTTAATAATTCTAACTTCGAGTGGTAGTTATTACATCATCGCGGTACTAGTCGCACGTATACAAAGAAAACACATGACTTTTGTAATACAAATCAGACCGTTAGCGGTTATTATGCTGTAAATCTCTTTTACAAGTTTCGCAAATAATAAAAATTTTGTACGTTGTAGTAAAAAAAATGTACATTCTGTATGTACGTAGAAATTCAATGTTCGCTCGAACGATACAAGTGGCGTACAAATTGCCCGATGCTTTAACGCGGAAAAGCGAACAAATACGATGAAAGCGTACAAACGAGTTATCGTTTTCCTGATTAATCGACCAAAACGAATAAGCCAATAACGGTTTAATCGAGTAATCGTTTATTCGCTCGTTTAATTACTCGGTCGAGTAGAGTGCGCACGCGGACCTGATCGGCGTTTAATACTCCTCGCGTACGCGCGCGCGCCCAAATTTTAATGCTCGCCGTGTACCATTAACGTAAAGTACAAGTCCATTACGAGATCATCGTAAATGTTCGTATCGATCCGTTCGGCGCGCCGGACATTAAAGAGTATCTTTTTAATCGCCTGTTTTTTTTTCCTTTAAACCGAACGTAGGAGAAAGCGACCGATCGCGTTGTGAGAGATATCGATCTCAATTAATTAGCCGCCTAATTAACGCGACGCTCACGCGCGCACGATCGAATCGTCAGGCGATGTATTATTTATCGATGACGCGCTAATTGCTCCGCCGCGAACGAGAACAAACGGGAAACGTACTCCCGCGCCGCGTTCGCATCGCACGCGCACGTCTATTTTCTAATTTCCCCCGATTCAATTACTACTCCCGAGAGGCATTACGATCTAATCGCGTTATCTCATTTTCGCACGTCTCTCCCTCGTCCTCTCCTCGGTCGCGCTGCACGGCGGACGCAGCGCTCGTTCGTTCGCTCGTTCCTTTTTCCCAGCCGGTGTTGTTTTGTCTTACGTAACGCGGAATGTTGCACGCGCGTGGGCCGACTCGGGGGGGGGGGGGGATAAAAAGGACGAAAAGAGACGAGGAGAAGCAGATCCGTGCAACGACGATGGGGCGGAATGTTTCTCGGGCTGCGGTGGCTTAGCCGAGCGTAATAAAAATAAAATAGAAAAGAGAGAGAAAGAGAGAGAGAGAGCCAGGACAAGAGGCGGCCTGTAGTGGTCGACGAAGAAGAACAAGAGGCGATATCCATGCCTTCTCTCATTCACGCCGCGCTGCGGAGGCAGCGTTTCTCCCTGCTCAGTGAGACGGCTAATAATACCTTCTTCTTGTGCAACATTTTCTCCCCTGGCCGCTTCCTGCGCGAGATAGAGTCGCCCGGTAGATAGGTGACCGCGTCGCTTCCTCCTCTCGAGATCGACTTCGTCCAGGAATTCAAGAATTCCGTTACGGGTCGCGGACGCGCGCGCGCAAGATCTCGCCTCTGGTGCAGAATCTCGCTCGCGATCTCCGGAACAGTTTCCGCTCCGTTAGCCGTGCGTCTTCGCGTCTGCATCCGTAGACGAGAATCCCGCAGCGCGGTGTGTTTAACGTGTTATTCATTCGTCTGCGATGCGACAAGGAGAGATTGAAGAAGGGGGAAGACGATGCTTATCGAGTATTATTACGAAAGGGATACATATTTTTCTTTTAACTCAGCTTGCAACTTTAATTTATATTTTCTAACGATAATATTATTGCAATAAAATTAAACAATGAAACGTTAATATATGTATAATAATTTAACAGAATGAGGATATTTTGTGAAGATCTTAATTTCGCAGATTGGAATAGAAATGGATTTTTAACACGAAATAAATTTTAGTCGATATTTCCAACAAACGTATATATTAAGCATTGGTACAAAAATAAATGCGAAATAGGAGTACGTTATGGTAAAATGATACATTTTACTATTTCATTAAGCGATATTTACGAGAAATAGCTGCGAGGCAATGAAAACGTTATTAGGAAGAGCTAGAAGCAGCCTGCAAGGTAGCTTTATCGATGCGCGATGAATTATTTATCGAAAGTGATACGTACATCTGAAAGTAGAGCTTTTCTTCGAGCACGGTACTATACTCAATCTCTCATTTTAAAACGCGGGGGCTATATAATCTGCTGAAAAAGAATCTTTTCTGTCGTGGGAAATAAGTTATTCGTTTTATTCGCGAACCGAGATTTTTCTCTCGTTGCTAATAGGATATCCAAATACTCTCTCTTTCTCCCCGCTCGTGGGAGATCGGTCGACTCGGAACTAACATCAGCTTCTCAGAATTGCCGACAGTGAAAGAGAAAGATAGTCTCGCGTTTGCTCGCAGTTAATCGTAATGCGCCAAGAGGAAAGTAACGTGCGCGCGCGCATACACATTCGCGCGATAAGATCACTCCTTCGCTCGCCGTTTGCGCGATTACTCGGGGCCGCGCTCGTGGATTATCTGACAAGAACCTCGCGCGCAGAGTTATGCGTATCGCCCACGCCCAGTCCATGAATTGTATCTCTATCCCGCTCCCGGAAGTCTGGCTGATATCGATGCGGCGCGGCGGCGGTCAGCGTGTTCTGGTTCCCGTGACGTTTACGTCCTCACGGTGAAGCGAGGCGAGAGATCGGATCGGAACGGCTAATGAAGTCGAAACAAACGCTATCTTTACGACGAATGTATTGTGATGTAACGCGGGCCTGCAGGGAAACGAGAACACCACCTCGTGTCATCTCCGGTGGGGAGGATCGCCGCGAAATTGTTTCGTTGATTTACGGCGCGCAATCGTAACCGAGCATTTTCGCCGAGTGACGAATGATATATCGTCTTTTTATCTATTTCTCTCTTTATCAAGAAATTCGGCTGCCTTTTTATCGGCTTTGAATAGATTTCCTAGATAAAAATCTTACACGTGCAGAGGTAATATTATACTCATGTTATATTTTACAATAATACAATAATTTATGTAATATTATAATTATATGTTACAATAATTGCATATTACAATAAGTTACATATTATAATAATTTGTATATTTACATAAATTATAATACTATAATATTTAAATTATGAAACATATTCCATAGAATTATAAGGAACAAAATAATCGAGTATATCTCGAATATTAATCTCTACGAATATTAATATCGATTAATTTTCTTTTTATATGCATCTCGTGTTTCTTTAAATTTGCTTTATGTTAAACTTGAAGTGTTAAGATGCAGGAATATTTCTGAATAGAATACGTAGAATTTTACAACACAGTCGGCTAAGACGGTGCCGCAAGACACTGAAAGAAAATGGCTCTTCTAAAAAAAAAAAATGTCTGCGGGAACGTCGCGGTAGCAGGAAATTATGCATATGAATCAGGGAGTAATCCGATTATGACGCCGGTTAAAGTGTCATTAGTATGCCGTAGCATGCGTGGAAAGCGATGGCGAGCCGCGGTGAAACTTAACAAGAATATCGATTTCGCATTTTGCCGATCGGCTCTTTAAATAGTTGGGAGCGTGTACAGAGCGCGCGGCACCCCGTGATGATGATACCCGTTTCTAGACCCCGAAGAAGCGAAGCTGGTTAAAACGCTTGCCGTGTTGCGCCGTGAAATCAAATGAGTGTTTATCACGCAGCGCGGCGTGCGCGATCTTGCTTTTTGAAGGCGCGCTGGAGAGCGCGTAGCATCCGCAAAATGGTACCGGACCGGGGAATATTACGGTGGATTAGCTCCTGATTTATTAATCCACTTTTCTCAGCGGCACCGTTGCCGCCGGTTGAGTGAATCCACGCGAGGAAAAGATCTTTCTTCCTTTCGTGGCTGGCAGTATTATCTTCCAGGAGGAAGAGAGGGAGGGAGAGAGAGAGAGAATGAAAGATTCGGGATAACGCGGCGAAAGAAAAAGGAGAGGGAGCGAGAGGAGAGACCGTGGAAATAGTGTCATCGTTCCTTTTTTATCCGCACGCTTAATGCGTTTGCCATTTCCAACGGTGAATTTTTCTGGACGATAAAGGCCACGGAATCCGCTTCCGTCCGCGAAGATCGATGGACGGACAGCGTCGCGAATAGTGCGTCCGGAACATCGGTCTCCTCGTCGTGAAGAGAAAATGTTTTCGATTAGCGCGATGACGGCGACGAATTTCGCGACAATTGAAATTCAGGGATTTTTCTCAGTGAGGAAATTTATGGCGGCGCATATAGATACTCGGGCAAAACATTCCTGATTTATATAGATCCATCGTTCTCTGTTGTACGAGAAATCATTATATCACACGCCAAAATTCGTTATACAACTCATTATTTAAATTTCGATTATTTCGACGAATGGAGACGTTGCGTTATACGGACGTGTACGTTATGGATTGTGTCACTCACGACGCGGTATATCAAAAGATATCCCGTTTCGTACTGAAGCGAGTTGGTCGAATTACATTTTGACGTCAATTTGATCGATCTATCGCCGCGTGTGGAAGCTCCGACGATGGACGGACGGGGGTAAAGTTCAAAGCTGTTCAGACGTCGGGAACGCTTCCTTGCTTCGTTTCGCCGAAGGGCGAAGATCGTGACGGGCTACTGCCAGCCACCAACGGAATACGCGGCGGCGACGGCGGCGGCGTCGGTTTCGGGGGAGAGCAGCTTTTAGTGAGAGGAAGGTTAGAGTAACCAGCTCCGGAGCTGTCGTTTGGAAGCACACTTTGAATATTGGACCAGATACCGACGAGAGCGGCGAGAGATGCTGTGACGTTAGACCGGGTTGCAAGCGCGGCAAGATGGGAGAATCTCTTTGACTTGACGTCTTGATAACATTCACTGAAAAAAGTAATCTTGCAATTATAGCGAGAATTATTTAGGTACGAAAAATTAGCTAAAACGGATAAGTGATTAATAAGCACTGCGATACCACATATGTTTTAATCAATATAGATAATAGAGACAGAATTTATATCTGAACTATTTGTCAAATTTAGCAAGAAAGTTCCTCTATGACGTTTAATCAGTCCAAACTTCAATCCAGACTCCAATCATATTTGGTTATGAGATCTATATTTTCTTGTATATATTCTTAGAATATTGCTGCTATAAATTCTACGTATGACAGACAATTTTTTAGCAGATACAAAAAACAGCGATGTAATTTAAGTGTAATATTTAGAATTTTAGCTAGAATAGCGAAACATTTCCCTGAGTGTTTTGAGCCGTAGCCGGCGACGATTTTAAACTTTCACGGGAACTAATTGGCGAATTGGCGCGATTCTGCGATCGATATCGAGAGAATCTTGTCGCGACTTCTGTTTTTCTGTTTAATTCGCCGCAGATAAGATCTGTCGTCTGAATTTTCAGAGAACAGAGAGCTGTAAAATAATAAAATTATTAAATCTTGTATTATAAACAAACTAGTACATGATCAATTCAATTATATTAATTTCAATATCTTAAAATATCTTTAGGACGAATTTGATCTTGATAAAAACGTCGTTTTATTATAATAACAACGTGAGATGTGAAATTTGTCGGTAACATTTTTTTACAATATTGAATTCGCTGTTGTCAGTTGTAATTTGGGAGAGTGAATGTTCCATAATTCACGTTATTTTCGCTGATTCCCACGTGTCATGCAATGGTATCCATCTACCATTTTCGCCTGACTGCTCATGTCGTCCACGTGTCTACGGTAGATGACGATGGATCCCGGTTGGACGATAAAGCTGATCCTCGAAGGCAAACACGCTTGGGATAGCTGTTGTGACGTCGGGGAGCATAGTATTAGATGTTACGCTCAGCCGTGGTGTACACCGAAGGTCGCCTTGTATCCTGTGATCATGGTAACGCACGGCGGGAGAAACTACTGATATATATGCGCAAGCGGCCGCGAAAATCACATTTTCTTCCTTTTCGTGGAAGCGATGCGCCGAGCAAAAATGGGACAGTTTGCCTTCACGAAACTTTCTACCGATAATCAGCAGCTCTCTCAAGAGTTTATACTTACCATAGATTAAGCGTTATATAGCGTATACATCCCGTTTTGTGTCCTGGACGTTAACGACGCGCCTTCCGCGGCGCGTATTTAACAGTTACTTCGGCAGATAGTAATAGCGTCTTTAATGTTAATTTATAATAATAATGTTTGCGCGCGCGACTTCCATTAGAGGTACTCGTGAGTTCATTAGAAAGCTGGCGAGTCATTAGCGATCGATATGATGCGCCCGCATATGATTATCCGGCGCGATTCGACGGTTATTATCCCCTTCTAGGATATACTCAGTGATTTTTTTTTTTCTTCTCGTCGAAACGCTCCGGGCTCTTTCCCTCTTTCTCTAGAGCGCGCATCGCGTTTCGCACAGCGTGCGGTCAGGGTCGTAAGCTCTCGCGCGCGGAGCAAAGTCATTGCCGATGAGGATGTCGATAGAGCCGAGAGCTGGAAAGCGAGGTCGGTATATGACTGTTAGTTGCCGCGGCCGTAGACCGGCTACGGTAAATATTTGTGGTGTTCGTGCGTGAAGAGCCATAGGTAATTTATGCACTTACCAAGCGCAACACCTTCTCGCATTGTATCGTTGCATCTAGAGCCCCCTCGACGAGAGCGTTCGAAGGTCCCCGGAGGCATGCGACGTCGGCGGCCCGTGTATATCCGCTCTCTCTCTCTCTCTCTCTCTCTCTCTCTCTCTCTCTCTCTCTCTCTCTCTTTCCCTCAATCTCTATCTCCAGCTCTTCGTTTTACGCTGCTCCTTTTGATCACATGGCCGGTGTGCGCGTGTTATATCGTCGGCATCTCCGACATAATGGGTGTAATCTGGGGAAATATGTTCTAGCCATCGGGATAGCGAACGGTTACGAGGCATCAGATCATTTTAATATGCTACTCACATTAGAATGATATGCAAAGGGCGAGACGTTTGGTCTCGCTTCGATAAATCTATCGCTCGATTATATACAAATTAGCACCCACGATATATGTACTTGAATTATCTTTTCACTCTAATCTATACTTGCGCCATGACTTTTCGACAAGCCATTCGTTAGGACTATTTATATTTTTGCATCTTTTAGAAAAAGATTTATATCTGAAAACATAATTGAGGGACAAATTGAAAAGTCAAGAAGTGTCCGCGACGGTTTGATATCCTGGGTACCATTCTAAGATTGCAAATTTCACTGCGCTCTATAGACTTTAAGAAAGTGACAAACGGGAGTAGCGGCTAAAGTTCTCTTTGTTCGATCTTTGCCGCCGCTCATCTGGTCGTTGGAACTCGTCCGGTATGAGGTTAAGGACCTCGATTGAGCCCCTGTTTAAGCGCGCCTCTGTGTGCAATATCTGTGGTAGGTCGAGACCCAATTACAACGTACCTCTCTTCGGCGAAAACTTGGACGAACCGCAAAATTAGACGTTTGAAGGGGGTCGATGAAATTACAGGCTTAACACGTCGCGGGTCGTGCTCGTCGTGAGAACGACTGTAATCGTTCGTGGCATTTCGATTTAAAATATGGAACGTCAAATGGAATATTTATTTCGAGGTCGATCGAGCTCCGTTATCGTAAATCGTAAAATATGTAGTAGCGTTGTACGCGACGATAGGTACACTCGGCGCTTGCGCTCGGGTTTTTCATTTTCGAGCTTATTTCGAGTCGCGAGGTCCGCTTATTTATATGCTCCATTACTTTTTTCACACCTTCCAAAGAAGGAATCGTTGGAGAAGCAAACGGAAATAAACAGCGGTATAATAAACAGCGCGCCGCGCTTTGCAATTTTCCCGACGGCGAATAGTAAAAGCTGACGCGAGTGACGCGCGCGGGATATATTTCGACGTTACGATTCAGTAAATCTAATTCCGTATCGAGCACAGAGAGATACGGCAATTTACCACTGCTCGATGTTCCGTGTGACAGAAACATTCATGGATGTCGTACGAGCGGCAGCGTACTATCTGCCACACGAATATTATTATTTAACGTGTCTAATTTTGCACTGTGACCTCGCTCTTTTTCTCTCTTTCCCGCGCCTCTGCCCTTTCTCTCTCTTTCTCGGTACTCCGGTTTGTGACACCGACACGAGGTCGTCGGGTCATGTTCGATCCGAAGCGCGCGCTATCGTTCGATTTTCAAACAGAGAATCATCTTGGCCAGGCATTCGGTCAGCTTCTAGAATGGATCTCGGCCACTCGGCTGGGTCAGATCTTTTGAACCGGCCTCGTGCCGGCGCGGTGCGGTGCACACACCTGCGGCCCGTGCTCCAAAAAGGAAAAAAAAATTTTTTCCAGCCAGCTAACCGGCCCAGGCAGAGAGTCAGCGGGCGCAAGCCAGAGCCAGGCCAGCCTGTAATCTCCGTCCGACTCGATGGGTGTAATTGGATCTTTCGGGTTTGTTCGATCGGCCTCGCGATGGCGGCGAGGGACCGTTAAAGAAATTCCGATCGCCAAATCCTACCCCGGCTATCGGAAACAGTTCGTCGGCCGACCACGGTTTCGCTTCGGTTGCTCTTTAAATGGAAATTCTTTCCTCTGTAGCATTAATTGGTCGACGTCAAAGCAAATCTAAGCGTGTAAGGACTTGAGAGATGAGGGGAAACTGGAAGTTTGATGAGTTTGCAAAAGAGAGATGGGGAGAGTTATATTTTTCACGTTATTCCGTATACGAGTATTTTTTATCGTGCCTCTATAAATTTGATATTGGAGAGAAATGTGATGTATGAAAACATTTCAATCATCCTAAAATAAATATAAAAAGGTAGAAAATTTTAGAGATGTCAATTTGAAGTGAAGAATATTATATTTGCAATATATACATAAAGGATAGGTATTTATGGATGACTTGAAAAATATCATTAAGAAAATTATTGAATTAAAATTGTTTATTCAACAAAAATGAGAATGTAGTGTTAGAAAAATATTTCGATTAGTATTGATCTGACATTACAATTTGATTTATTGTACTCTAGATATGTATATACAAGACACGGAAATTTATCCATTAATATTTCGAAGAATATTATTATCGGCTCAATTTCCGCATGCGAGTTCGAGTTCGCGAATCATTGAGATCCGCAAACTCTCCGTCGGAGTCTGTCGAGAGTTTCGCAGTTTCCTACTACGTGATGGTGGCGCGGCGGTACAATCCGCACGCGATCGAAGGAAGGATGCCGGGGTGGGTGCCGGCCGGCGTGGCGGACCGGCAAGCTCCGCAAGCACGTTGTAGGAAGCGCGCAGCGAGCATGCCAGCCAGCCAGTCGGCTTGCCATCCAGCCTGTTTGCTTGCCTGTGTGCTTGCTTGCCTGCCTGCTTGCCTACCTACCTACCTACCTACCTACCTACCTGCTTGCCTGCCTGCCTGTCTGCTTGCTTGCCGGCCTGCCTGCCTGCCTGCCTGCCTGCCTGCCTGCCTGCCTGCCTGCCTGCCTGCCTGCCTGCCTGCCTGCCTGGTCGATCAATATTGCCATGGCTACGACGTGCAACGTGGAGGAGAAAGAAGAGTAGGCGGAGTAGGTGGCGGCTGGCTGGCTGGCTGGCTGGCTGGCTGGCTGACTGGCTGGCTGACTGGTTAACTGGCTGGCTGGCTAGCTGGCTGGCTAGCTGGCTGGCTAGCTGGCTGACTGACTGATTGAATGACTGAATGTGCGTGCCTGCAGGCTGTTTGGTTGACTGGCTGGCTGGCTGACTGACTAGTTGGCGAGCTGATTGGATGGGCAGCTGGATGGTTGGTCAGCCGATCGGCTGGGACTGATAGGAGGGATGGCTGCTCATATCCCGGTTACACTCTGCCGAGGGGATTGGAAGGAACGGGTCCGATTCGTGGAGGGTTGGCTGCGGGGACAGGGGATCGCCTGAGCGTACGGCCGGCTACAGCGTAGTAGAAATACGTAATACTACTACGTCACGAGACCTACACCTTGCCCCACCGCGTATCAACCAACCAACCAGCCAGCCAGCCAGTCAGCCAGCCAACCAAGCGACCCCGAACATTTCTACTTGCGCGCGCGATTCATGACGAGCATTACAAACTACTCATCGTCGTCTCTCGCATTACCAGACTATTTCGGCAGTGGAGAGAAAAGCGCGCAGAATCGGTGCATCGTAGATTTTTTTTGCCGCGAAATTTCGCAACCAATTGACGTTTGTACACTTGTTCTACTTTGTTCTTAAATATTTGTTTCGAGCTGCGACGTACTTCGCATGTTAAATGCATTTAAATTAAAAAACTGAATCGTCATCTTGAAACTAATGTTAATATTAATAATTAACACACGCATGTAACGTTTGTTATTTTATATCATTGTCTAAATAACGAGAATTTTTTAAATATCTGATATTAATACTGTTTTCTACTATTAATAAAAATAAAAAAAAACTAGTTCCTCGTAAAATATAGTTTCATGTCTGAATATGAGTTCCATTATTAAACATACGATTCCAAGAATAACTTGCAATATAGGATCTGATAAATATATCTATAATAAGTTCCCTTGAAACTTGATCTTATCTTCTTGCGGGTCACGCTTGAACGTTTTCGCGCGCAAATTGAAAATCGCAACCTGTTCCAGCAAAAACGTTTCCAGAACACGAAAACCTTTTGATATTTCAATAAATCCTTCTGTGCGACGACGTTCGAGGACGCTAAAGTCTCGCGTTCTTTTTCTTATACCGGTTCCATAAATATAACGCCCGTTTTATTCCGTCGGAGTTTTTCTTATGTTTCGCTGACTGTCACTCGCGCGCGAGGTCTACAACATTGTGATAGAAGCGCGGGCAGCTGCCATCGGCGCGAAATAGAAGAGCGAGCATTATACGCCCGGTATGTATCGATTCTCGATATCTCGCTCTGGTCTTGACGTCGGCAGGTAATCGGTAACGCGAATCGTGTCGCCGCCGCCGTGCACGCGCGCGCGTTTCTCACTGTTCCGATGTACGGCCGTATTTGCGACCTATTTCGCGAGATCTCGAGTATAAATGAGGACCACCTGTCGTTGACATCTCTGACCAATTGACTACGCAGGAGCGCCGGCTTGCCTAGCTGCCTCTGGTCGTCACACTCGATCGTTCGCGATTAATTTCGTGAGGCCTCGAATATAAGCGTCAGGGGTCTGCCGTTGACATATACTTTGCCCATCTCGGGGATACGAGATGGCGGAGGCCCTCGAAATTATGTCGACGTTAATTTAGGAAACCCGATTAGAATCGATGTGGAAACGAGTCCGAGTTTACTTCGATATACTGCACGCGGCTCGATACGGCGGATCGATGCGCGACAGCGGATAGCTGATATGTTAATTCTCGTCGAAATCAATTACACTCAATTGCCTGTCTCACATTAGTCGAGCGATAAACGAAAGATACTTCATATATGAAATATGTCCGCGATGAGAGAGAAAGAGAGATAAAAGAGGCGTAAAGTGAATTATATTATTGTTTTATTAATATTGGAATCGCCTTTTCTCGTACGTGACAGTTATATATTTATCGCCTGAGAGCGTTGCGAGTTCAGTTATACAGGTCACATTACAATTATTCTAGTCATTACGCCTTAGTGAGTTGCGAACTCCTTTTTTTTTCCTCATTCGCTCTATCGCTTTTACAGTATCGATGAAAGTTGCTCGTTAATTCCCCGTCCGTCGCTGGGAACTTGCATATTAGCCGCGGTTTATTTTTGGCACGCAGGCCGGAAGAGACCCATCGTTGCAGCCAGCTCGTCTGTATTTTAATAGATGCACGCTTCACTGAACCAGACCTCTATATCGCGGCGATGTCGACGGATGAACTTTTTGTCCGCGCGTTCGTTTGTGCGCGAGCGTCTCTCTCTCTCTCTCTCTCACTCTCTCGATCCCGCGCGCGCGTTTTACGCAGGGTGCGTCGTCGGGAACGCTTGCACGCCGCGTGCATTTTGCACACACAGCGGCTTAATAACAGGCCCGAGTTATTCGATTACGTTGTAATCCTTCCATCGCCAGCGCGTCGTGCTTGCGGAATTAATCCCCTTCCTTCCCCACGTCGCTCGATTTGCGGAAAAAAAGCTAAACGCGAGGTATTATAGTCCGTGAAAATCAATAACCTACTTATACGTCGTTTTTCACTGTTTGCCTAGGAAAACACGCGTTTTTTTTAATCAATTTCATCAAGGAAGACGTCGAGTTTTTTTTTCTAATAGCTTTAAGTGAAAATTAACTAATTAATTAATTTAGGAGAGTCATGAAAAGAGATACAGGAAAATTTCTTTCCAGACCGATAATCATATGCGATTATTATAATACGATTTTATATGACGTTCGACGGGTTCAAAGGTTAACATGCAGTCATATAGTGTCAGGCAATAAGCATGAATTAAAAATGCTATCCAAGGTATTACGAGACTTATTCCGAAGCGTTACAGCTACGTCACGTAATTCTATACCTATGATTACCGCAATATTTCATAAATGCAAGTCAATTTCACGTAAGCATATTTCACTACAGTCCTGTTATTTATAAAGTGCACTATAAATACGCTTCACATTGTCGCGCACGTGTCCAGAGAGAGAGGCACATATATATATATATATATATATATACACGAAACTTAAAAATATTTTACGCAACGGCGAATCGCGCGTCAACCGCATGCAACAGCGTCGTCGCGGAAACTTTTCGTCCGGTGAAAGAGAAAGAAAGAGAGAGGCAGGGGAGGTACACGGCGGATGTGTGGAGGCTTCTCCACGGTTTTCGCTACAATGTCGACGGGAAAAAAAGGGCTTTCGTTCCGCACGCGTTGGCGTGTGCACGATCCCTCTTTACTTTCGTGCGCAGGACGCGCCCGTAAACAGCCGTGTTCTCCATGTGTACGCCCGGTAGGCCTATACTTGTCGCCCTGACTACGAGACTTCGACTTCCTTTGTTTCACGGTTCGCCTGCGAAGGCGGAACGCCGCCGCCACCGCGGCGTGCAACATTGTAAAGCCGCAAGAAAGTAACGTGGGACGCGGCGCGGAGCGGCGGCGACGGCGACGGCGGCGTCGGCGGCGGCGGCGGCGGCGGGATCGATCCATCGCGTAGGCACCGAGCGTGGAAAACTTGGCGATCGATCGATCCTCGTCGTCGTCCTCGTCTTGCGACCTACGCGCGGAGGTATCCACATGTGTTTTCCGTTCGTTCAACGACCCGCTTCCTCCTCGACTCGCCGGCGGACGGATGATCCGTTTCGTTCTATCTTGCAGGCTACCATGAAAAAAATTCTCCCGTTCTTAAAAAAAAAAAGAAAAAAAAACTCACGATGATGTCTCGATGTCGATGTGCTGCGCGGTCGAACCCTGCCGAATTTGATCACGCACGAAAATCCCTCTCTTTCTCTCCTTCCCCGGCGAATGTAACCCTTTCGTTACATGCCGCCCGCGTCTCTCCACATGCAGGAACATATCGAAACAATGTATTGCGCGTACAAGGCAATTGCGCTTCGGGGGATGAAAAATCGCCCTGAAGTATATTAATCGGCTCTATGACTCATGCTCGCTCATGCGGAAAGACTCTGTCTACCGGTAACGTGAGCTCGCTTGCTGCGGGGAAGTATTAGCAACTTGTAGCATAAAGTATGGATCTTATCGACTACTCTATTTCTCATTGTGCTCAAGATTCCAATTTTAATTTTGCACAATTTATCTTACTTGTCCCGCTTCAGACCGGCAATTACACCATCATAATTACCAACGAGCAACAACATTCTCATTTTTCTCCCTCGCGGTTTAACTGCGTCACACGTTGCTAATTTTTAAATACTCGTAATTGGAGAAACTTTGTGACTCGACTTTAATTTAATTCTATAACGCGTTTTCGTAACTCGATTATTTCTTTTTTTTATCTTCTCTTTTGTATTTGTTACAAAGTTCGTACTTAAATTAAGTGCACTCGTCCGCACTTAAATTCCTTTGTTCTTTTCTCTTCCTATCTTTTTTTTTCTTTTTCATCAACACGTAGGACATTGTGCGCCGCTGTCGGAGGCGTTCTCTGTTTTCTTTCATTGTTATTTCACCGGACGCGAGTAACCTACTGCCTTCGTCGTTCGTATTACCCCGAGGCGAGGCGTGCTCCTCGTGTCGTAATTCGCGTGCACGTGAATGCAGTCGGCGGCGGTGCGGTGCCTCGAGAATCGCCCGAGCATTCATACGAGTGCAACGTACGCGCCCGGCGTCGCCTTCAGGGACGGCGCCCGCGCCGCGCCGCGTCGCGCCGCCGCCGCCGCGCGCCGCCGCGGCACTGCGCTCGCCGGGAGAGCGAGTACGTGCACAAATTGCGAGCAACGGCTCGCTGCGGATTTCACGTTCGCGAGCGAGAGGAAGGGAAAATTGTAATTGAAGATGCTTAATTGCCTCCCTTAAGTACAATTATAATTAAGCGGCTCTCGAAATAGTTGGGCAAATTCAGGTTTGAGAACGTGCGAACGTGTCACTCGGTCGCCGCCGGGACAATACAGATACTTAATAAAAATATCGCGGAACTTTACGAGAAGTTTCAAGGGGGTGACGCTTGTAGGCAAAATTTAGTCTGGCAGAGAAATTACTTCTGCAACTCCGACTTCCCCTCTCCGTTCCGATTTCACTCTCTATCTTTATCTCAGTTGGCGCCGAATTGGCACAACTTCGTAAGTTTATCAATATCATTCCGGAAGCGTCGCGTCTGCAGCGTCTCCTCGAGACTCCGTGAACTTGCTCCGGGATTAATCGGGATATCATTACCGACCGATCGGCTGCTACAAGTTACCGCGATATTGCGATATTGAAAGCTGGATAATCGAGCTCTCAGGTAAATTCATTCCGGATTGATTAGGCCTGCGGGAAGTCAAGGGTCAGTCTCCGGTGGCCGATCCCGTCCGTCCGTCCCTGCCCACTTGGCAAGAACGACGTAGTACGGCGTAGTACGTCGTATCTCGACTTTACACGCGACACGCACGGAGCGCACTCGGAGGTGTACTCGTACATGCGTGCGCACCGGCCGGCCTTTCGCGACGGCCGGCGCGGCAGCGGGACGGCGGGAACGCGTGTAAAGGTTGATTCACATTTGCGCGTAGCGTAGGCGACGCGATAAAACAAAGTACCAGCATCAATGAAAATCGAGACCGAAAAAGTTCAGCAACACGAGAGTAAATGTTTTAATTTTTTACTTTAATAATAATATTGATGCTCATAAGCACCTTTTTTTTTAATCCTGTGAAATAACTTGCGAAAAATATTACCTCAGCCAGAATTTGAACCCTGAATCTCCCTACTTTCCGGGCGGTTGTCTTACCACCGAGGCATGTGGCAATGTTTATCGCGATAATCAGTAAAAATTGATTGGCAATCTAGTTGGAATATTACGTACTCCGGATTCAATCTATAGCTGTGTTTCCAACACCGATAAATTTGCGACGCGCAGTTTGTGCTGGAATTGAGAATTGTAGGATTTATACAAAATATTATTACTGAGCATTAGAATCCGCTTATTTCTCTCTCGCTGTTGAAAATACTAGCACTTTGAGGAGGGCTTCAATAAAGATAAGAAGAAGACCCATTTAGTTATCCTGAATCTACAAAGCCGGATATACGCAGATGAAGCGATCGAGCGAGCGCGAACAAATGCGAATGGAACCTCTTGAATGAGCGCGAACGGCACCGACAGCGAGGCAAATTGTTGATTTGCGTTTGTTCGCGCCCGTATATAAGCCTAATGTGCATTCGACTTTAATAGGGGGTAACAAAAAGAGAAACGCGCTCGTTCTTGTGAGGAAAGATTCCGAAATTGTAAGAAATTAGAAATATGATTACACATTCCAGTTGCTTAATCGCGCACGGTAATGCTACGTGTAAGACGCCTGTATTTATTGTCGTTTACGTTTTCTGGCATTTCAGACGGACGTGATATTACGCAAACCGGCGCTTACACGCCACGCGCAAACGAGTATTACGTTAACAGGATCGAGATGAGTGCGGTAAAGCGTGTATATACCCGACGTCGGCGTATACGAAGCCGTATAGCAATCGTAAGGTCTTAACGTGAGCACACGATTTCAGACCGCGGGGCTCTCGGGGTCGTGCGCGATATGCGAGCGAGCGAGCGAGCGAGCGCCAGGCCACTTTCTCGTTAATGAAAACTTTACTGCGCACCCACATCGGGCGAGCGAGCGCGCGCGCGCGCGCGCGCGCTCCGCTGACGTTTTAATTGGATCGCCATCTTTTTAATTGGATTCGGAATTAATGGCGATGCCCTCCTCTCCCTCCTTCCCCTCCGCGACTGAATTGTCGCGAGCGTACCGGGAGTGACCTACGGCCGCAATCTTCGTTCGCCGATGATTGTAATCGACCCGCTGTCTCATGAACCAAACGTTTCGCCGTTTTAATACATTCGTCGCTCGGGACATTCTTACGAAATCTTCGACTCTGCTTCAAATTATATAATATTCTCCTGTGAAGCAATGCATTGCGCAGAAACGAGCGGATTTAGCAGAAATTTGCGAGAAACAAACTGCACGTTTTAGGTTTGATTTTCTCAACTGCCGCTTAGCGAGTCAATATATAGATACTTTCGTGTGACATTATTCGCGTACGGAATGTCTTGCCGTATATTGTTGTCTCGCGACTTGGTTGCGAAATGCATTCGTAACGAATTTCCTTATGGGACAGACCTGCGACCTGCGGTAATAAACAGGAAGTCTCCGTGACCGTGTCACAATTCGGTCAGCCTTGATGTGTCGGGCGCGGGAGAGAGCAGCAGCGGGGCAGCGGCGGCTGGCCGCGACTTGTCCGAAGGTCGTTGCCATAATTCAGCTTGGGTCACGTTCGGATTCGATTCAGTTCGCGTTCGCTCGCGGAAGGTTGTTGGATATCTTGGCGCGGCGAGTCGCGCTGCCGCGGCGGCAGCGGCGGCGGCGACGGCGGCGGAGGACGTGGCGCGGCGAGACGCGAGAGAGCGAGCGGGCGAGCGAAGGGGCCACGGGCTACCGGATGTGACGTACTGGTTCGTCTAAACATAGACACGCAGCGTGCAACTCGCGACGACGAGGCGGCGGCGGCGGCAACGAGCGATGCCTGCCCGTTCGCTCGGCTCGGTTCCTCCACTCTCTGGACTCTAGTCAAGGCTACAACTGCCATCGACAGCCAGGACCGTAGCGGCAAAACGCTTCGGGTGGTTTAAAGACCTGGCACGTGTTCTATTAGCTATTTCAACAAACGTATGATTCACAAGACGTGAACGTAATCTATCATAAACAGAAGTTGAGATAATTTCACGGTACATTAGGCGTATTTCTTTTTTTTTCTTTTATCTATCAATTTCTCAAATGAATCTGAATGAAATAATGATTAGTTATCAAAGAATTCTTAACTTATCAGGTCCAAATAAAAAACAGCGTTTTATCTCTGCATATTTATCGGTTACACGATTACAATACTGTCACGAATTTCTTAATAACTTATTTATATTCTTTTCACAGAAGATGCATTTCGATGCATAAATTTAAATAGCTAATTATCGGCTGTCACATTTTGATTTGAGTTATCTTTTTTCCTCGAGATAAATTAAAGTTGTGCTCAATTCTGATTAACTAGTTAATCTGAATGAGTCTCGTGTAACTTGCGACTCGTCCATATAAAGATACAGTGTATCGCTATTATGTCAGAGAGAGAGAGAGAGAGAGAGAGAGACAGTCAAGGATGTGTTCTAGGTTCGTTCCTTGAACACGCGACACGAGAGCTCTGGCTGAACGTCTGCTCGCGCGAGAACTGCAGCTCTGAATGAAAAACTGCACCAGGAAAAAAAAATCACGCGGGAGGAAAGAGTTGTGCGGAGCTATAGATAAAATGAACTAACGTAACCTCTGATTCATTCACAGAGCGTGTTACGTAAACCGACCACGCTCGGTGAATTACATTGTGCGTGCATGCCGCCGTGAACGTGCACCGATAGCGCGAATCAACGTTCTATTGTACGTTACTTTAAATATTGGATATTCGTCCTCCCTAGAACACATCGACGGAGCTGGGTGCCGAAAATTAAACGATCGTCAATCATCCCGTTTCTTCTAGAAAATAAATTTTCGACGTTTCAACGTGATTCGGCCTCCGTTATCAATATATCATTTACATATTCCCATATTCGACCGACGTATTTCTTCCTTTTTGTGTTCCTACTGTGTATCTGTACTGTGTATCTCTTTCTCTGTATCTGTGCAATTTTTAAGAATTTTATTAACAATTTATCTTTTATTTTTTACAGGTAAGTTCGGTCAATTCTTCCATTCGTCGTCAGATATCCGATAGCGTAATCAAGGTTGCATTCAGGATGAATATGGAGTCTCGTAAGTCGTCTTGTCGATACTTTTAATTAATTTCGCCGTAACACCGGACCCGGACCGGACGATAAACGCGCGGTGTAGTCTGAGTTGACTCTCATTTTGAGTCTGATTAACTGTTACGTTATGGAACTAACGCTGTGACACCGCTGTGCGTCATTAATCACTTGCGTTTTATTCGCGAGATGGAGAGAGGATTGTAAAACCTCGGCGTGTAATTAAGAGAGCGGAGATATAAGCTCGTTTGAAAAATGAAGCTTTTTAACAGTCACCGGATATGACCCGTTGATCACGCCGACAACTAGCGCTAATATGAAAGGAAGAAAAATATGCTCTTTCCTATTCGAAATATCATGTCTTTAAACATATTCTTCCAGCAAGCGTTTAATCTTGTAATTCCTCGTAAAGATGCTATTACTCATTTCCGGCGCGATTAAAATGTCATCCGCATTCTTTCAGTCACTGTCGTGATTTTTCTTTTCAATCATTGCGTTTAGTAAGGTGTACTCGTTTGAATAATTATCTATGACATTTATAATTTTTTTTTTTTTTCATTTTACGAGTAGAAATAACGTTTCACATATATGTATTCAAATAGTATAAAATAAGACAACTTCTATTTTGCTCATTAAAAATAATAATTTCATAATAGCTCTCACATTCTGTTGTTGCAAAGGAATAGTCAATTTCACTGGATTTGCTTTCAAAAGCGTTGAACGGATTAGCTTCTGCTGCAGACGGTGAAGGTATCGACGTTTTCCGATCTAACGTTATCGCATGTTCAAATATTGTTCACGCGATGTGCGTACCGTCGCCGATATACAGGCAGGGAAAGCGAATAAAGGCATTTGTCACATGCGCCTTTAAGCCACGCAGCCGTCTCCCTCGAGGGCCGTAATATCGCACAATGGGCCCTCCTAGTACGCGCATGAATGGCGATGAATCGTTTAGTGTGCGCGAAAGCTTCGAGTGGACCTCTCCTCTTGTCTTGTTCTCCGCTCGCCTGTCTCGACATGTCTTGCCTCGATATACCTCGTGCGATATAAATTTCGACAAAAATGACAGATTAGAGTGATTTCGTTAATATAATTCAATCGAGTTATAATTTCTGCTTCGTTTTCTTTTTCTCATCAAGGATTACGTCAATATTACTAGGAGAAATGACGCATTTGGGAAAAAAAGGAAATTTTGAACTTTAAAAAATCATTTGTTAAAACGAACGCTTACATCGAATATCTGCTCTTTGATCGCGAGCAAAGTATATTCCGTGACGCGTACAATGGCGGGGCTTTGCCGCATCTGGCAGAGGGGTCGGTTTGTACGTGACAGTCCGCGTATGTATTTCCGCATCACGATGCCGTCGCCCTGTCGCTACCGACCGACCGCCGTATTTCCTCTCGCGCGGCGATCGGACCGGAAGCGAACTTGATCCCGTCGAAAGCCGGTTGAAACTCTGGCGGAAGAGGCGGTCGTTGTTTCTCTCTCGTACTAGCGGGGAGCGAACTCGGAATTCTCTCCCCGTTCTCCTCGGTTGCCGGAACAGGCGAGGAGGGAAGAAGAAGAGGCACAGGAGAAGAAGAAGAAGAAGAAGAAGAAGAGAAGGGGTTGGCACGCGGCGAGAACACGGGGGTCCTTCTCTCCGCACAGCCGGGAATTCTGCACAGCCTCCGCCTACAGGAACCTCAGACGAGAGCATCGATCTGGGCGTCGGCCTCAAGACACCTTTCTCTCTCTCTCGTTCTCTCTTTCTCCCGCGCCCCTCGCGTCGGCTCGCTTCCCCTCGTCGCCGCACCACCACCGCCCTGTTCCTCTTCCGTTCTCCTCTCGTGCTTCGCCTCTTCTCTCCTTCTCTCCTTTTCTACCTTTCGCCATTACGGACATTGTGCCCTCCTCACTCGTTTCCCGCTTTCTTTTTTTCTCTCCCCAAAAGTGGACCAAACTGGAGGCGGCCGCGCGTCCATTGTGCTCTACCGCCGCGCCGTCCTCGTATTCCTGGGAGGCTTTGACACTGGATGACGACATTCACGCGACATACGACTTTCCCCGTAATCCTTAAAATACCAAGCTATTCTTCTGCATTGCGTGAATATTTTTTGTCGACCGTTTTAGCAGGGAGGACAGATAATATTATTTTGTATTATGCAAACTCGAGCGAGTACTTGTCGGAGGGTACAATCAGCCTAGAAAAGAGTCTCCGTATATTCAGTTTTTGTCGTTATACAATGCAAATTAAGTTTCTCCATAAAGCTAGCGAGAGGTAACGGTATACTGTTCGCTTTTATGGGTGTGATTCCCTTCGTAATCAGTGATTGAACATTCGCTCACGGAATCCGATAGGTTTAGCGACGTTACGCCAATTTGGTTTCTGCAACGGCTTATCGATTGCCGTCTTGACATAGTATTTGGGCCAACGCGTGCCCTCGCAATCAGGAATTCATCCCCTATAGGAAAGGCAGCCTTTCCGCGGCATTGTATGCCCGTCATTCGGGTCTTGCGATCAACTTGGAACTCGACCGAGTCCGACTTGTCGCTCCTCGCTCGCTCGCCTGCTCCTTCTCGTTCGGTTTAGGTGTTTCTCTTCCATTTTATAGCTTTTTCGACAAACTTTGCTTCCGCAATTACTTTTGCGAACAGATCGGAACTGTAAATTATAGTATAACAAAAATTATATAATAAAAATGTAGTAATAAATTATTATATTTTAATTTATTTGATAACTGCGTTACTCAATGAATTTTTAATTTATACGATTCAACTTTTGAAACAAAATTCTAAAATTAACTCTATTAGTATATTACATGGCGAATTTTTTCTTGTTATATAACGTACGAGGATCTCTTTCCACCGTTTTGAAATTTTGTGCTTGACTCAGCCACCTTAAATTAGGCAGTGTTACGTAAAGTCGCGGTAAGAGGACATATTTACGGTGAGCTGCACTTTGCCAGTGTTTTCAGGAGAGTATTTACTCGTAAAGTAGACGACGAGAAGGTAGCCAAGGATCCGTTATCCGCGCGGGAGGATTTGCTCTCGATTTTATCTATGGTTAGGATTTCCTACGCGAATTTCTTTTATTATTTCCTAACTGAAAGACATCGTGAAATAACAGAAAAATATTAGCAGATTTTACAAGTAACGCAGCGGCTTCTGCGTAGGGTTGAATGGGGGATGGAAATCCAGCATAAAGCGTAGTATACTTATCGTGCAGGAAGTAGCTAAGAGAACGTTGAATAGACTTACATAGGCGAAAGCGTCATCGATCGTATCCTTTCGACAAACTCACGAAGAGACGCAACTCGAAGCGCTTTTTCGGCGTGGATAAAAAGTACATATCGCGGAGAGAATATTTCGGTTGGCGTATCCTGTGGTGTATTAGTGAGACGACATCGACAACGTTCAGAAGCGGTAACCAGCGCTTCTGAAGCGGACGGATATTTTGATTTCCTTAACTGCTCTCTCTTCCGCTTTTTCGACAGATACGTCTTCGAATATTTCTCGCGAATTCTTTACTTTTTCCTTCTGCATCCCCTTCTGCATCAGTGATTTTTATAGCGCATCAGAGCGCTAAGTGGATGAATTTTTTAAATAATTACGAACGCGATGATTTCGCGTGCAATTTAATTTTCTTTCCTTCGCGAGATTGAGAAAATTAATTTCAAGTCAGAAACATCAAACTTAATTTCGGCGTATTCTTAATTTCCTCAAAATTTCAAGACTAATTTCACGAGTTCTAGACGAAACGCTGGGTACGCTGTATAATCGAGACCTACGCTTTAATTAAAAGACGTAGGTTTTAATTATACAGTGTGCTTCGAATAAAACGTCTATCAGGGATTTATAATAGTGGCGAATAATTTTTGTCTAATCAGAATAATATTGCGGGGGCGATTCGCCCCTATCGCTGTCGAGAGTGTGACCCTGGGGAGAACGTTCGTTTACCTCTCGCGACATCGCGGCTACGTGGAATCCGAGTCTCCTGGAACCCAGTTAAGAATTGCGTAACACGCACAGCCGGTCGATTACCTCAGGCGTGTGGATGCCATTGCATTTGCGGTGCAAGCGGCGGCAACCGTTGCTCTGCAAGGTGATCTCATTACAGAGATATACGCATTCCGCGCAATTACGTCAACTCGCGAATTACGTAACTCGTGCGTAGGCCGGCTGAGATTTCACGAGTCCCGTACCTCTCTCTCGCGCGCGCGCGCGCTTGCTCGCTCATTCCGGATTGATTCGCATAACTTTGATTCTATAAAGCGATTTAGCGTGGGTAGCGATTTTCTTAATTAATGGTAACAAATTGGCGCGCTCGACAGATAGTTGAGTTAGAATATGCGATATCTGTGCGGATGATCAGTTATCTTTTAGTACATCGCAATTCGGATAATTTTATTTAAAATTACAGGATGTTATCAAAATTTTTATTAGTTTAATCTTTCACAAGTTTCGATTTTTAATAATTTAACTTTTAATTAAATAGCTAGATAGATGTGAAAACATTTCGGGTATGTATCGTATGTTTGCATTCCTGAATTGCATTAATTTTTTTCAATTTAACTTATTATATAATGATGATTCTACCAAATAATAGTGTATCCTTTAATATTAATTTATATCGCTTGATTCATTAATTGTATTTAAAACGATAGTGGTCCACGATAACAGCCGAATCCTACTTTCCTTTGTTTCTTCTGCGACCGCACTCCTAATAGGGACTTCCGCGACAGGGTCTTAGATTTGTTGAGGCTATTATAAATGAGTAGTGCGAGGATCACGATGGAAAACGGTGTCGGTTGTACCTGCAACTGCGAAATCGTCTGACAGCATCTCCGGGCAGGAGAGCGTGTCCTGAATTCTCGAGACAGAAATCGCCCCGATTGGACAACGCTCGAGGAATTTTCGAGCCCGAGTAATCTCGATATTGGCGGAAGAGGGAGTAAATTCGTGAATGACATCAATAAAAGTTTTTAACCGTAATTGATACGTACTGCTGATTTGAAAACAAAAAAAAATGCGATGTAGAAACGTGAGTTCTTATTGTACAATAATCGATTTTTTTACGCGGATTTTGTGTGGAATGAACATTTGGAGTGAAAACGATAATAAAAAGCTAGAATCTATCCGCATTTTATTTAGCTTTAAAATTGCTCGACAAAACGTTTTAAAGAATCGCGTTGAATCCTTCGCAATTTTTAGAAATATATCACTCGCTTTAAAATACAAACGTATATATAAGGAGGAATTTAATACTTCAAGCATGACACACATTTTCAAAATATACTCGTATATTTCGTAAAACTCGTGATAAGTGATGTCGAAGGAAAGAGGGTAATAAAAATTTTTGGACCTGCACGCGCGCGAGGAATAAATAATACCTTTCGGCAGGATGTGAAATTAGATATATACATAAAGATATGATATCTGGATGGGAGAGAGGAAAAAGCGGCACCCGGGAGAGAGGAAAAAGCCGCACTCTATCTCCGATCGGCTGCGAGGATCATCCTGGAGGTGATAAGATATGCGTTACTCTCCGGAGAATTTATTTTCGTGTGCGAGAGACAACGCGACGCCAAGATGATAATCTCCGCCGCGTCAGCTCAAATCGTGTCGCGGCGCATCGCGGACACGAGATTCGTTACAGCACAATACACCTAGGTATTCCTTCGCTTCTCTCCCGCTTTTCTTACTCTAGCGTTTTTCTAGACCCTCTAAACGCAACGGTACAGTTAATGACATTTGTCGGAGTAAGAAAGGATGTTGAAACGAATGCCTTTAGAGTTGAACTTACACGCAATTATACGGATATATCTGCAAAATCCGTTTATTGTTTCAGAGTTAATCTCATATGTGCTTTCTCATTTTGTGCGAGTCACGTCGTTTGTAGTTTCAAAATGATGCACAGTTTTCTTTGCTGTGATATCGTGTGTATTATGTACGCGAAGAGAATTTCCTTTTAAAATTTACCCTGAAAACCATGTTAATCGTGGGACAACATAGTATTTCGACAAATTTTACTGTGCACTACAACAAATTTGTTGTATATATTTAAAAAATTGTGAAAATCACATAAAATTCGCCGAAATATTATGTTCTACATTAATGGAAATGATTAACATGATTTTCAGGGTAAATTTTCAAATAAAATTCTTTCTGTGTACTTGTAATAAAAGTTTCCGCGCAAATTTTTGCGGTACACGAGGAAAATTGGAGATGCAGAGTAAGAAGTTTCTGCGTAAAGCGTTGACTGCCCTTCGCGAGGATACGCGACTGCAACTGATCGCCATAATCCCGGGCGGCAAGGGTTGATGTTTACGGAAAAGCAATAAAGCTGCCGGAGTCTCGTAAAGCCGATATTGTGTATAGCTTTCGCGCGTTCGTCGCTCTCGTCGCATTCCTGCGTATCGCTACACGCGCGAAACAGCCGGCGCGCGGGCATACACGTTCGCGCTTCTTCCCGTAATGTGCCTTTTACGCGTCAGTATCGCGTCCGAGGAATGCATCTCGCGGTGCAGCGTTAGTTCCAGATCACCCGCGTCGCTCGATTTACAGGCAGTCCGAGGAAGCGGTCCGATGAAAGACCTCTCCTTTCTCTCGGTGCAGTTTTCTTCCAATATTCCGGATATTAAAATGCATTTATAGACGAACAATAAATTATAAAAATATTAGTCACGTAAGATAATACTGGAAACTTTTACGTGATCAAGATAAAGACTCGAATTAGACGGCATTTAAAAGTAAAAATATTCAGGTGAAAAAACATAGCTAATTGAACAGGACTGCTTTGAATTGCGTTCTTGAGACTTGTTTACCCTACGGTTAAAACAACGGTTAATACACAGTGAAAACTATAGATATATGTTAAAAACAATTCAAGATACAATAGTAAAAGGTAAAATTGTATGTTTCGAAAACGCGTAATTTACATAATCCCCAGAGATGACTGTAACCATTTTGGTAACTAGCGGAGGGCAAACGTCGAAAAATTAAGATTTTACGTAGATTTTGCAGAACGCTCCCGATAGACGTGTAAACGCTATAACGAACTTAGGGCTCCGGTACGACGCCTTCGGCGAGCGTCACCGCCACACGAAGCGGTCGTAAAAGTATACCGTAAAAGGTCGCAGATTGCTCACCGGAGGCGTTGACGCGCCACCGGAGTCGACGGTCTCTCCCTGCTACTTCTCCCTTGTATGCACGCACTCAGTAGGGACATTCGAGACTATCTCGCGGCGAGTCGTGGAATCTGACTAACGCAAATTGAAACACAAGTAGACATAAGTTCCTGCTCTCTCGGCTCGTATTCCGCGGTAATCACGGAATTAACGCCGAAACTTTACGTAAATAAGTTTAACGCCCGTCAAAACTTTAGCGGATGGTATGCTAATCTACTTACCATCGTAAAGGAGATGCGGTAAATTAGAGAACGTTATCATTTTTTTTCTAATATATATTATTGTACTTTTCGAAGCATCCTCCTTTCTTTTCTGTAAAGACCGAGAAACGCGTTTAGCTTCTAAACAGACGAATTAAATTACTGTTCCGATAAACACAGCTCTCAATGTAAAATTTATTTATGCACTTAGCACGCGATTGCTTCCCGTGCAAACGATTAATCATTCCCATAGCTGTTTTTACGCATGAAATCTTCCCGACAGTTCGACCAAACGCTTTTTCCGACGCACGTGCAGGCACGCGGCTTGTATTTTGTTTGTACGACTTCCGTCTCTCCCCTTCACCGGCAGCCGGATTATCCGCTTTCACAGATATCCGCGTACATTCCGCGAGCGGAATATGCCGCGCGGACACAGCTCTCAAGACGCGAGAAAAAGGAGTTGAGTTCGCTGTTTTCGGTTCGCTGAACGAGGCGCGGTTTTCGGTTATCGGATCTCGCGATGATTTTTCTTGGTCCCGAACGGGAAATGATTAAACCTTTAATTAACTCTAAACGAGTCCTCCTCCCCGATGTTAGGCAGACTTGCTTTTTGCCGCGCGTCCGCAGCAGGTGCCGGAGACGGGAAATATTGGTCTCTTGCTTAATTCGCCGGTGCAGATGCCGCGCTGGGAAAAAAGGCGATACTATAGCGCGGCGTGTTAGCTCCTCCTGTCCCCCCCTCGGTTTCAGGTAGCTCTTAGAACTTTCGTAGCGCACTCGATTTTATGATTATAAATTAATCCTCGCTCTACTCGGTTGTTGTTTGCACTCATTAGACCGACGTCCCTTAGCGCTCAACTTCTTTTTTAGCTAGCTGTCGTATACAAAAAGAAGGGACTTGAAATAAGGAGTGAGACACATTTATGATATTTTATTATTTAACTTATAGCGTATATCTTTTGTCAGATATATATAATGAAAAAAATGCATGTAAGGTGCTCTCTGCCTTCGAAATCGAACGACGCAATGTCTTGCGACGATGAATGTCCGATTAACGTTTCTCTCTCACTTTTTTTTTACTTGAATCTGGGCAATTTTCCGCGGGATGTTACATCCTTCGGCGTGACATACGACATTCGTCGTAGATATACATCTTTACGACGCGAAATTACGATGCGTGTACCAAACCACCTTTAAGCCTCTGATACGCGATAGAGCTCGTCAGTCGCGAGAGAGATTTCGCGAAATGCTCAAATCAATAATTGAGACATATCAGAATGGTACAGACGACCGGCGATGCCGATGAGCGAAACACGGGATCTAAATTAATCGCCGAATCATTTAATCATCCTCGGCGAATCGGATCCCGCCGACTCTGCTCCTACAGCTTGCCTTAAGTGCGCACGGGCGAGTATTCGACTGGTTAATGTATCGGTTTATCTCCGGCGTATGGTTCAACTTAGTTCCCGATGGATAATGGAGTTAGTACGTTTTGATTGCAACCTACCGTGCACGTAACTCAAAGCGATATTGTTTTAACTCCCTCCACTCTCGTCTGCTCCCGCGCTATATTAAACTAAACGTATCATCCGCTAAATCGCATTACGATCGTCGCAGTTCTGTCCTTAATGTCGTTGGTAATAACTTGATCTTCGTGACTCGGTGTTCGTACACGACGTAACGTGAGTGTCGAAAGCATCGAGAGACTTGAGAGAAAATCTATGCGGCTTGTTTAAAGAACGAGATTGTCGAGAATTAATATTTCACGGGCGGGGAGAAGAAGAGAGAGACGCATGTCGGAGGCGAGCATTGGGGTGACTTCTCCACGAGGTATTCGCGACGAAGAAGAAAAAAAAATACTTGAACGATACGCGCGGTGAGGAAAGAAGGGACGGATAATTTCGCACTTGCTCTCGTTGAACGGAGTTATTCTACGACGAGAATCCCTCCGCGCGCGCAGATATCACGCGTTCGCCGGTACTTGTTCAGGCGGCTGAAATCGGCCATTTGTCATCGTCACCCCTCCGTCATCACGCCGGACGGATTTTCCCTTCGCGGAAGGTTTCCCGGAGCACAATAGTGGCGCGTGCATACACTTACCGAGTGGGCCCCGGCTCGGTGCACCAACCGCCTCTTCGCTCGCCATCGATCATAATTACGAAAGTGTTGCAGACCCGTCGCCGTGTAAAGACAATTAGAATTAGTCGCGCTGGTAATTATGACGTCGTTAGGGCCATGCCCCGATTATTATTGCTATTATTATCTCCGGCCGCGGCCTCAGTGAGATGTGTGTTGTGCGTGCCCGCAACGACGACAGCGTGCCGTTTATTAGCCGTGTACAGATCTTTTATTTTCTTGCGACTTCCTTCACGACATTCCTCGATCGCGCGCTCGGCCGTTTTCTAAGAGTCTCACACACAGGACTCCGCGGAAGTCGATCGTTACGGTTGTTCCCGATCGCCGGTTGCATGCGCAACTTCGTAAACCCTCATTTTCCACTTTCTAGTTTGTTGCGCCGGCTTTCCGTCGATAATGTATTCTATTCGACGGAGACATTGTTCGACGAAGGCAGCCGAGTAATCGCACGAAGTAGAACGTAAAGGAATTAATTCGTGGAATCCAGTACCGATACGAGGATGTCGGGAGTTTGTGTCTTAAATTTGATATAAATATTAAATTTTATAATATATTTTGTATAATCCAATAATATCATATTTGTCCGAGGTTGCGGTCTAATATTCCTGTTGTACAGCTAGTCTGGATCTTACGTTTCTTTCTTATACGTGAAAGGCAATACCGCAGGGGTTAACGGTTACACGAACGGACACCGATCTCGGCGCAATTCTGCAAAATCAACAGACGCTCGCGCGAGCATCTCGCGCCTTAATTAAACGATAGCGCCGGTATTGCACCTCGGTCTCGTATCCCACCTTTTCCCTCCCGTGTGTGTGTATTCCCTTTTCTTGTGCGGTAAGGTCAATTCGCGGAAGAGCGTTGTTAGATGCACGCTTGCTTATTAATGCAATTACAGTGGCGTGTATGACGCCCGTATGAGCAGATATCCGCACTTGTTCAACACGTTCCTTCATTAGCGGGCGATCTCTCGCGCGCCTTCTCCTGACTTTTCCACATATATCTTAACCTTCGCCTTCCCGTTGTCCCTCTTTTCGGAAGGAGGGTTGGCGTTGCTAATGTTAAAGTCGCGAATATCGCGGCCATCATTATCCTTCTTATTATCGTAATTATCATCATCGTCAACGTCCTCATCATCATCATCATCATCATCATCATTATTATCATCGTCGTCTTTCCACGTCTTCATTGGCCCCAACGCGCTCTTTCCCCTCCGGATGATATCGATCCGTAACACCAGTTTGACCTCGTGTCGCTTCGAGGAATTCGCTGTGTGTAAGGATGCTTTTAAGCCGAGAATTACAAGATACGAAGCCGAGCTTCGCCTCGTTACTCGCCACCAGATGCATCTGCCCCAGGTGCATCCTACTTAGACGGCCGTCCTTTCCGCCGCCGATGTGCGATCCTAAAGACGACGTCGCATTGTTAATCATCCCCCAATCGGCGATTGACATCTCTCTTAATCACTACATATCGCGCCCTCTTATTTGCGTGAGAAGGCTTCTCTCACGTGTAGGTAATCGTTTAGACGGCCGGGACGAAAGATGATAAAAGAATTCATGTATATAACCTTTAGGAATAATAGTTCTGACAGTGATGACGATGTCTCTTTATGCAATTCCGATGCCTCGCTGTCTCCCGACATTATCGGCCTAGTTTCCAGCCTGCCTGTCCCCTTCTGCATCGAGTACCTCGGCAAACCGCAAGTTGATATCGCGTTGCAAAATGGAGCAAGTAGCGACACGAGATTCTCGAGCGTGAACGGTATAGGATAGAATCGCGTGTAAAGTGTGTTATCGGTAAAGCTTGCGGAGCGTTTTTCTGCCGTCGAGGACTATTTGCGCGATTTTTTTTTTTTCAGGTCGATCATGAAGAAACGCGGAGGGAAATGAGGTGTTTTCTTTTACTGGGAAAAATTTCGAACTGTTGAACGTATCTTATCGCAAATTTTTTGCTTCAGAAACTGTTAATGCACTCGAATTTTTTGAGCCTGCATTAAATATTTTCGCGAGTCGCGATTGCGACTACTCGGAATAAAATTGGATTAGATCTCTATAAATATCTCTCGCATACCACGCATCCCACGAGAACAGCGTGTAGAGCAAGGCTCTCCTCCGTCCTCTAGTCAGGCTAGTTAATAGTCGTACACGCGTACACACGTAGGTATTCCATAATCAGCTCTCGTAAATACGGTAGCCTCGCGTATAATTACAGTTTCGTGCAAGAACTCGGAATTCTTCCTTCGTTGCCCTAGTTTACTTTCGGGCCGGCTTGATTTGTATGTACATCTCGCACTAAAGTTCGGATCAGGGATCGGAACCCGGAAGCGTAAATGTTCATATCGATCTGCCGGTTTACCGAACGCACGATGTCGTTACGACGCGCATGAATCATTAAGGAATCGGCCAACGCAAACAACGATCGTGGATCGTTCGCGGGCAGAGGTCTGCCGCCCGCTCGACGGTCGCCCGCGAATAAAGGCGAATTACGTGCGGTACGATAACCCGAATTTATTAAACCCCTCGGCTATCGCATTACACCTAACGAAGCTTCGAAGGGCATGGAAACTTGGCCTCTAAAATGACCGGGAGAGAAAAGTTAAAGTTGTAGGAATTTTGTTCTACAAAGCTTTTTGTTCGTCGAAATAAAATTTGAGATAGGAGGACGGTGTCGTATCTCTTTTAGTTCGATAAATTTTATGTCGCTCTATAATTTTCCTGTCATCTCATGATTCCCGTCGTTCAATGTTCGAATAAACTTTTATAGCTTTATACAAGGTAAAATACGCGGTTAAAATGAAAATTATTTCTTGGATCACGTAGGGAAGATCGGGTCTTGTATTTTTGGCCTTGTATCCCCCAAAGATAAAAATCATTTCGGTATAATGTAGCATGGGCTGTGAAACATGCAGCCACGTAACTCGGTTGCCCCGAAGATAAGGATCGTTCCAGTACGGCGCAGCAATTCTTTAAATTGGGCGATTTTAATTTTTTTTTCCTTGTTTTATAAAGGGAGAGCGAAGGGAAATGTACTGGCTTTTATCGGCGAAATTATCAAACGGCAGGTCGAAAAGAAACACGCTCAATTAAGTCGCCGCGCACTTGATTTCGTGTGTACACGTGGAGAGAGAGAGGGCGGCTTCCACTCCGTTTTCGGCGAGTCATTAGCCTAATTAGCCAATATGCGGCCGGAAGTAATTCCCGGAGTCGCTACTGCCGGCACTTTCGCGTGTCGCCGATCATTTCCCCGTTCCTGCGAAATCTAATTTCTAACGTGCGATGTGCGATTTCTGAGCGGAACACTGTGTCGTGCCGCAGGCTACGGGGGCTCGTGTACCGCTCTCAACACGTATAATATGATCTGAGAGACTATTATCCTCTCGTATATCACGAATAATCCCTTTGTAGCTTCGATAATCTTTCGACGGAAGTGCCGCCGCCGGTGCTGTATACATTTACCGAAAATGTATTAACAATTAATACATATGACAAGATATTCTAGAATTAGTGTGCATTCGTTATTTCTTGTGTATAATATCTTGTAAAATATTATACGATTAAAAATATTGCAAAGTTTTTAGATGCTGTCTCGTATTGCACTGTCGTGGCTGATGCGGAGAGTTTAAGAAATTTTCTTATACGTAAGAACGAACGTCGTAAGTAGAACGAACGCATTAGAAATGATGGATTCAACGTAAGAATAACGCGCTATAAAAACGCGAATGCCAGTGATACAAATTGAATGAATAATTCACGAGAGTCTCCCGAGCCCGGCGGCTCTCGGGCATGTACGGACGGTGCAACGGCGGCGGCGGCGGTGGTTGAGAATCGCCGTCGCAAATACCTAGCCGTCATTGCGCGTTCGACGATAAACTCTCGGTAGAATAACATTTACCCGGTTACGAAACAAATTACGGAATGCCGGGGATGCCGATAATAAAGGCAGGCACGACGGTTGTTCGGCAAAGAAGCGGCGGCGGCTCTGCCCCTGCCGCCGCAGGACGAGAAGTGGAAGCTGAAGATGCTCGATGGCTCTCTCTCCCTTCCCCTCCTCCCTCCTACTGCGCCCAGGGGGCCTGAGAGGAGCACGGGCTCCCGTGCACCGCGATTCCGCAAACGACGCAATTAGCCTGGAACTCTAACAATACGGTTGAGGTAGGTCGCCGCTGAGAGAGCGCGTGGCGCCTATAGCGATCGGTGTGTACACTCTACGGCGATCTATTATTCTCGCAAACATCAGCTAATATTAGACAACGTTCGAAGTTTGATCCGGAAACTTTTTTCAGCCTTGAGACGTCTACGACTTTTGAACTTTGAAGATCCAGAAATCTCGAGAGAATATACGCCGGGATTTGAGATGAGGACGCGCAGGATTTTGAAAATGCGCGGGATTTTTCATCCAAGAGAATTGTGTCACGCGAATTGTTGCTTTAATTTTTCTCGAACACATGACAGTTCCCTGCCTTTCCTTCGTATATTCTTTTCGCAATCTTCTCTCCATTTGCCGCTCGCTTCTGCCCATCTCTGTCCGCTCTTTTTTCCCCTCTCCGTTTCTTTTTTTTCCATTTGGCTCAATTGCACCGACGACGTTGCGCGTGTACACACGCAGCGAAAACAATTACGAGAGTACGTACATCCACCGCGTAAGATAAGTCGGTGTCATAAATTACGGAACACAATATAAATGCAAATTTAATGTCGGCCGGCCTACTGCTATTTGCGTTTGCCCTTGCCTCTTCCCCTCTACCCTCCCCCCCGCCTCCTCCTCCCGAAGATCCCCGACTCGGGGAACGAGTCGCAGTATCTTCTTATGTCCCTTCAGTCTGTAGTGCAAGCTGAAAACTTTCAAAGCGATGCACATTTGACGATTCGTCATTACGAGAATAATACAATACAATTTGCGAGATGAACGCAGATGCGTTTCTTCTTTCAGTTTTTATTATAATTCTTAGCTATTTACTTTGCGTTAAATACTCCCATTTAATCTGAATTATTTTTTACTTACTTTCCTACAAAATATCGACTTATAGAAAATATTTCTTACTTTCATTTTCTCGATTGATATTTATGGGAAATTTTAAAATTGAGTGAACGTTATATGTCATTTATCCTTTCTTACGAGACTTACCAAAAATCTTGCGATACTCAGAGAGTTAATGTTTTCGCTTCGTCAGGAGCAAGTTGTTCGTGGCGAAGGCACCTAGAAGCGTTCCTTTGGGTAACGTTAAGCGTTAGTTCCATGGAAATTTTCACAAACGGGCGTAATTCCGGAATTGGTGAGGTACTTTGCCGTAATGCTCTCCTCTGGACGAGCCTACGAAACCATCGGACGATGGTGCTAGGAATGTACGTTATTCTGCAGTAAGGAACGAGAGCAAAAGACAGGGTCGCAACATATTCTTCCTTTATTTTTATAAAAGAAAGACAAGTAAATGTACTACGAAAAGTGGCAATAAAAACAATAATAGAAGATACATTGAAAGAAAGGTAAGAGACATCCGGGAGGAAATTTGGATTGTAAATTAGAAGTTTGTTTAAATAATTGATATAATTAATCTCTCTACTTATGACTATCGCAGAATTTGTCTCGCGTATAATTTAAGGGCGATATTAAACGCGCGCTGGTCGTTCTGAACTTCATGCCGAGGAACAATGTATTTTACGTATGCTGTTGCGACGTGCGCGCGATTTAATGCGCTCAACGAGTCCCTCCCAGGTCACTCGTAAAAAGACGCGCGTACAATTTGATCTAACGATGCCGCGGGGCAAATAAAAGAACTGCGTTACGACGATCAAACGACTTCGCGATACGGTCTGCGAGCGTGCGAGCGAGTTAGCGAACGAGCGAGCGAGCCGGCGCTAAAAAGGGTGGGTGTCGGCTTTACTATCTCCGTGAAACACGCGATGCGCCTGCATCGTCCGGGACGAAAAATTTACTGCCAATTCCCGGTTGCGCGCTGGATTATTGCCTCGGTCGTTATTGCCCGAGTAACAACTACTTTGTTAATACGCGCCGCGGGTCATCCGATCGGATATTGCACCGCGAATTATCTCGGCGAATGCGACGGACGGATTCCCGTATAAATCCTGGTGCGTTATGTAGTAATAATAGGAAGAAGGGAAAAAAGTAAGTTTATCCACTTCGTTTATTAAACTTGTTAATTTTATGTGATTCTCAACAATTTTGTTTTCTATCATACGTTTAATGTAGCTTAATGCTGCAATACATTAAACTGTATAAGAATGTGACAAAGAAACGTATATGTAAATGCAGAACGAACTGATAGATTATTTCGACGTATCAATATTCTGCTCGTTACTTTTGTACATATATATAATCGAGTGAAATGTTAAAACGCGAGTTTCAATCCAGTGAGCTCGCAGAATTTTATCGGTCTTTGTTTTAACACGGCAATTATTAACGGCACGGTTTTGCCATCGGCAATACCATTTGCGGCACGACTCGTGTGTCGACAATAGAATTGACAAATCAGAGGTCGGCCGAACAGCGGAAAATTATTACAATGGCCGTGCTACTTTGAGGGATCGAAGTGAAATCGGCGTTCGGAGATCGCCTTGTTGTATCGCTACAATACGGCCAGCTGAGCTCACGCGGTGCAATCTTGCAAAAGGACTGCGCGCTTGATTTTTAAACCGTGCTTCCTCGTTCGAAAGGCGAAAAGAAATCGCGTGGGTCAGCATTTTCTGATCGGCGACGACCGGTGTAGCGGAGAAAGGTCGGCGCGCGCGGTGAAAAGGTTTTCACGATTTCCGCTCCCACGGGATGCGTTTGATGTGCGTCTCGAGGTAACGTTATTTTAAATGCACCGCCGGTATGCCGGGGCACGTACGTACGGCGGAGACGAATGGTGTAAACACAGTCGGGGACCTTCGAGTTTGCTCTGTAACTACCGCGAGGGGCGATGTAAGCGTAAACAGTCGGTCAACTACAGGCGCGCGAGTGTGGATTTATGCGTGTACGCAACGCGCTACGGGTTTTCGTGTCGCCGTGCCGCGTCGCGCCACGCCGCCGCGCGACTCGCAAGCCACGTTACCGTAATTTCCTTTGTTCCGCATAATGAACGACGCTGATTAGCTACGTGACCTGGCGCCTTCACGCCGCGTCTCCGTTGCGATGGAGCTTATACATAAAAAAAAAACGTTTACTCGTTCCATTTCTTTTCGCCGTGCGACCGATGCTGAATCTATTATCAAACTGCAGCAAGATCCATTTTGATTGTTTGAGAGACACATCGGGTATCCCGGATTAAATAATTTTACGCTGCAGAATCTCATTTTGGAGGAGGTTCTGTTCCAAAGATATCTTTAACAAAAATTAATAGAACAACATAAATTAAACAGTAAATTATTGTTATTAAGAAAAAGCTCGAAGAAAAAGACTTTGTTATAAAAAGATGAATTTGCTTTTTATTAAAGAAAATTCATATTATAGAAAAACTCCTATCTAAAAAAGGCATGTTAAGTCGATAACGTGCGTTCTCGAAATTATTTGTTGCTTTTCCGTGATGCTGATTGGTTATCTCACTATGCTTACTTCGTTGAGCGGCTGTCATTACATATTTTGACAGTTATTACTTATTATGTGTATTGAGATTTGTTTTAATAATAAAATTCATTGGTCTTTTATGAAATATTACATAAGTACATGTCTCTTTACCTTCGTATGTTACATACATATGTAATTGTCAAATGCTGTGTCTAATTAAATTCATTGATCTTTTATAAAATATTACATACATCACTTCACCTTCGTGTGTTACATATATAATTGTCAGATGCTGTATCTAATTATCACAGCAAATAATTAGACACAGCATCTGTTTATTATGTATGTAACACACGAAGGTGAAGGGACATGTACTTATGTAATATTTTATAAAAGATAAATGAATTTAATTAGACACAGCATCTGACAATTATGTATGTAACACACGAAGGTGAAGCGACATGTATTTATTTAATATTTTATAAAAGATCAATGAATTTAATTCTCTTCGTTTCAAAACTTTTACACTTCTTTTTTTCCTTCTATTGCTATTTTATTCTTTTAATTCCTTTTTCTTTTAATCATTGTAAAAAACATGTTTTAACATATCTGTTGATTACAAAAGATATTGTTAGCTGTATTATAATATTTTTTTATAATATTTTACTGATACCTGAAAGAAAAAAGTAAGACGAGAAATGAAAGTTATCGACTTAACACGTCTTGCACGCACAAAACAGATGCGCGAAGCGCTCTGTTTTGTTCTAGTATAGATAAATAGTATATGGACATGACCGAAACTTGTCGGAGTATATATTTTCGTAATCGGAATTCATTTAGGCAATAACTCTTGTATACGGATGATCAAATAATTTGTTTTAAGTGCCGAACGGATCGCGCGCGATTGTGTTCTGCATTTTTCGTATTACTTGCAACTCGATCTCGGTCGCGCGAGGAGCAACTACCTGGAAAACCGCATTTAATCGCCTGAACCCGCCGTGACGCTGATGCGGTCGTAAATAATGTCCTGGCAGCGCGGCGGCGTATCGTCGTATAACTCGGTTCACCTATATGTACCTCATGTGCGTGCGGCGTCTAATGGCACCCTCTCTGCCCATGAGTATATCGTGGCTCTCCCCCTCGTCCAGTGCTGTCTGCAAATTCGCCGAACTATTTCGTAGCATAAAACATCGTACGTGTCATTCGTCGAATCGCTAATAATGCTAAAATAACCGCTAATGGTAAACAAAAAAATAGGAAAAACTAGTAAATTAATCGGCATCAATGTTAGAAGTTGATTATTATTGTTAAAACATTATTATTGTTAAAGCAATATGTAAAAATTTGCTTTTATTTGAATGAAAAGTAAAAAATATATATGCAGTTTTAATTTAACGTTCACCATTCATGTTTCTAATGCCAATTTTAAATGTAATTGCTACTTGATCGGCTTTTCAGAAATGCGGCGCTTTAATATCGATAATAATACACCTCGGAGTATTTTCTCTTCGTCAATGCTATATTCCTTCGTATTGCATCCGTGATCTTACATGGTGACCTTTCTAATTGCCGTAGGTCAGAATGAATTATTAACGACGAGCGCGATACCGGCGAGGTCCCTGAATGTCATGTAGCACGCATTACCGATACTGAGAAATGCGGATGCGCCGTACAGATGATGACGCATTCGAGAAAAGGGAGCTTCGCGTTGAAGAACGAGGTTTTCGCTTTTTTTTTGCATTGCGCGTGTTTTGCGCGTTTCCGCTCATAAAATGCCCGACCAGACGACCAATGCCGAAACGCGTCTTGAAACCTAGCGCTTTTTAATTGCGCAGTTTGTGCTGTCTTCACGAGGCCATGCTGTGTCATCGGAAATAGGCGCAATGAACTTTAGCAGTCGTTTAGTCGTTGAATGATAATAGGCACTCTGGCTGTTTCATTAAAACACCTGATCTCTCACGGAGAAGTTCCCTACTAGAGCTGGCTTCTGGAGACGCGCAGAATATACATTCTTTCGATGGCCGCTGGGGAAGCCAGTTAGTTAATTAAAAACGTTAAGACGAGACTCGGGTTTTACTTTTATGACCGATGTCATCATGAATGCAGACGTCGAAATATTTTTTCGTGTTTCTATTAATAAAAATGAAACATGGATAAAAGTATACATAACGCATAAAAATTATGTAAATATTCTTTAGTGTATGCTAATTGCATCTGAAACACGGATATTTTTTATAAATTACACATTAATAGGCTTTAATGTGCAATGTATAATAGTAAAAGGGAAACTAGAGCGTCAAGAAAATGAGAGAAAGCCTACCACTGTACTCTCGTATTTCTATTTCACGCATGATATCGCGATCGTACGGAAAAGAGGAAGCGAGATTGTACGGGGAAAAATATTGTCGAAATTAATCAGTCGATTGGAACGGGAAAAACGCCTTTGGACGGATTTCCACGTGAGTGACTCCCATGCACAGGGCCCCGCGTTAGGTTTTCATACTTGACCAGTTTCAGCCGTCTCAAGTGTATCCCCGAAGCGCGTCGTTGCGATCGACATGATCGATTGCGGTAGTCGCGGATTATTAATCCGAGATGAAGGATGATTGCTAGCTGGCTTAACTAGCGGGTTGAAAAGACCTCCGCTGGGCCTCCACGCTCGACGCTAACCCGGCGCGCGTAAATGAAATTACCGCGGAAATATTTCTATGCTGCAAAAAAAAAAAAGAAAAAGAATACTCCGCGCGTTTCCCTACGGCGAATGATATGTCTTCGTTTAATTAGCTAGGACCGGTCTGGTGAGGAGGTAGTTTTTCTTGGATCGCGGAATGCGCTTTGCGAAGCGAAGATAGTCAAATAGCGGTCCGGTCACAAAGTGCGTTTTAGAATCAATGTTGTTTTTATCATACGCTTTTAACCATTTTACGGCCGATTTTATCACGACGTTAGCTAATTTTATCCTTCGCTTAAATACCTCGGACTTTGTCGGTAAGGCAATGTCGCAGCTTCGAAAGTATTAAAGAAGATCTTTAAAGTAATGTCTACTCTCTCGTCGCGGAGCACGCCTTATTCGTCCTTCAGCGTTTGAGCTTTCAAATCGGGCGGTGCGACACTCGCCGTACATGGCGAGGATTTGTGGCCGAATATGCGCGTGTCACGTCGATGCATCGACGCGCGTTTTATTCGCCGGAGTGGACGGGGGCGAGGGAGGAAGAGGCGCTGAGATTCACCGCGACTAATCTCGCAATGAGTCACCAGGTCACTCCGTGTGGCTGCACGCAAGAAAGTCAATGAGTTTGTTGACTCGCCGTGCCGTGCCCGGTGATTGCTGCCAACGAAACGCCGATCCGCTTGGAATCGTTCCGCTCCCGTCGCTTCACTTCTGCGAAGTCCGCATCGCGTTTTCAATATAACTGATAGAGCTGTTCCCCGAAGTATTCCGAGGTTCCCGATACCGATTTAGAGGACTTCTGACAATCACGGCAAAGAGATAAGAATTTGAAGTGATATGCCAACGCAGCGTTTTATTCTGATGTAACGTTTTATCTCGCTGCGACACCTTAATACACAAGCAAACGTTTTTTTATCTAACTTTTCATTTATGTACATCGAAACGCACCTTAATTCTGCGGAATTGCAGTCTTAAACGTTTGCGCGGCAGATTCGTAATAGAATTACGGCGTTTTGCAATAGAAACAATTCGGTTATCGACTGCATGAAAATTTTGCTCTCGAAAATGCTCGCGATAAAAACATTGTGAAACTGAGAATTATCGCGTAATGCATATTATCGACAAGCGCGTTAGTTAATTCGAAAATTGCAATCACATTTCATACACATGTAATACTTTCTGCGGTCGATAGCGCGATAAAGGAGAAATTTATTTTAATAACTTCCCGTTTTATCAACGATATAAAAATAAGTTCGAAAAGATCGGTTCTGCAACGATTCCTAAGCGATAAGACGGGATACAGGAACCCCGCGGGCGTGTTCGTTGAGCCTGTTTCCCGATTTACTTGTACGTACCGGCAGCGACTCGGATACGTGGCGTCAGCTGATCGCACCGTTGGCCAACTTCCCCGCGCGAGCCTCGATTTTCTCTTCTTCTTTTGTCTGTGGTCGACGGGCTCGGCGGGCTCGCGTCGTGAACGCGCGGCGGTGAAGCCATCGCCATACGAAGACACCGAGGGGGGCCGCGCGCGTTCGCCATATTTGCACGCGTTGAACGCGGGGATATATACGTATACGGTGGACGCCGCGTGCGCGTATCCGCCAGTCTCAGGATGGTTATTCGGGTTAAATACGTAAGAAATTAATAGCGCTGACCGTTTATATGCATGTTGAGTCACGCGAGGTGCCGCGCGTAATCCTAAAACACGTAGGCGGGGAAGTTTTTGCGGTACACACCTGCATCGTTAAACACGTCTCGCGTGCACTCGCCGCCTGTAAAGGCAGACGATCTCTGGTGGCGAGCCCTTTGAATTTGTTAGATTGATTTAGATCTTAACTCGCTATCGCGCGGCAAATCAGCCGTCGTATATTGTCCCTTCGTTCTTCTCGGTTGTTAAATAAATAATTCGGATACGCCGTACCGTCTCTAAATAATATTTACTGCGCGTTTTATTACGCTCGTTACTCGATAGCGCTCGGCTCGGAACGAGGCGTCCGGGCGGATCCGTTTTCTCCTCTCGCGATCACATCGACGGGATTTCGCATCGTCGAGTTCACGCGCTCGGACAAATCGGTCCAATCGTTATCGCTCGTTTATCAACCGAGGTGTATATGCCTCGCCTGGCTTCACCTCGTCTCGCGCGTCTCGGGTTTCGTCGTCTTTCAACAGATATATCTTATCGATGCCCGTGGCCGAGGTGGGGAAGAGAGAGCTCCGTCTTACTCGGCATACGCGGAACGTCTCCTACGTTAAATAGCGGTGTCGTACCGCTTCTCGTATCGCGTATATATGTGTGTGTGTATATCTTCTTCTATCCCCTATATTCGCTTTCACGAAACGATAGCCGGGACCGGCTCGAATGTTACGTCTGGACGAGATTCGCGATAATACGTGCCACTCGCACACGCGCGTGCGCGCGCACACACGGTGCATTGTTACGTCATCGCGATATCTCAATTATTCCGGGCCACACCGCGTGCGTTTGCATATATAGGTTTACGACGCATCTTCCCATTGTTCCTCTAGAAATCGCTTTCTTTCGCGTTTCTCGATCACGTAAGCCTCGGTCCCTCGCCGTTTGACACGGGAAAGAGACGAATGGAACGCGATGTTTATCTCCTCTCTTTTCTCTTTCCCTCCAGGCTGATTATATACTATAAATTATGGTATTAAATTAATCTAACTTATTTTATATAGTTTCTTTGAGTTTATTTATTCAATTACAACCGTAACTCTTCTGAAATTTCACGTAACAATAAAAAAAATATAACGAACGTTCTCACGTTTCTGTTACGTTGATTGTTTCTGACGCGTGTTGAGTTAGGACTGTCGTTCCGCGAAGATTAGAAATGCGATAGAGTGATAGAGCGGTAAGTAACAAAAATTTCCGGTGATTACGGCCCGTACGCGGCGCGCGATAATGTCGCACGTTGTAATTCAGCGGCGTAAACGCATTACGCCCGCATGCAGCTTGCGCGAGTTATGGGTGTACAATTTTGTCGGGTCAATTAACGTACGTTATATATATAACTATATTACACGCTCGCTTAAATATAGATCGTCGATCTGAAATGCATCGAAATCTCAGAACTAGATCGTCGAGTGATTTTATTCCATTGGCTACGGCTGAGTCTCGATTACGGCGGAGAGTTTTGCAGCTGAACGTCATTCAGCACGAGAGGATTGTAAGACAACGTGTATAACGGTGGACGATCTCGTTAGTCGACGCCTCGGGGGCCGAGACGTGCGCGGCGAATGCGTTTCTATTTCCTGCCGGAACAGAGAGAGAGAGAGACGCAGAGGGAGGGGAGGAAGAAGAGGAACGACGATGGGGAAGACAGAAAGAGACGAGTACTGTGAACGATAATGAGAATTCAGGTTGCTCATACGCACTCGTATATATATGTACGCCCGACGTCTTCCTCCCTTTACCGTCTTTTGACCCAATTCCTCGCTTTTCTCTACGTCCCTTTCTCTCCAAGTACCTTTATTTTGCCTTGTACGCGCGATTCCTTGCGGCCCACGACTTTGCCTCGACCTCTTCTTCTCCTTCTACTGGTGCTGCTGCTGCTGCTGCTGCTGCTGCTTCTCTTCTTCTTCTTCTGCTGCCGCTGCTGCCGGCCGCTTCGTCCTCTTCTTCTCCTTCTTCTGCCTTCTTCTCGAGGCTACGTACAGGCTCGTTGCATTCCAGAGCCCCAAGAGTGGAAGGACCTCGTCAAGGCAAGCCGGTCTCTCGCGTACGCGTGATCTCGCCCTGTCGGCATGCACGTTCCTCAATGACGTTCCGCGCGCGGACTCCGCGAGAGTGTAACACCAACGGCGCACCTGCCCGATCGCCCCGATCGTCGATTCCCTTCGTCGGTTCTTCCGAACTGCATCCCACTGCGCCTTGTTAACCCTCGACACGATTTGCCATGTCGAAGAAAAAGTACCTACTTTTCAATATCAATATCCTCCTCTTAATTAAGACCTGAACTTTTACGATCACAATATAAAAATGATAATTGCAGAGAAAGATTAATTCAATTCAAAAGAAAAATTTTTAAAGAATTCAAATACTGCAGAAAGAAATGGCTTGAAATATTAATATTGATTGCTCTTGTTCAGATTATTTTTACAAATTATAAAATATTTTTATAATACATACACGGAGAGAATTTTTTTTTTAATTTACCCTGCAAATCATGTTAATTATGGGACAATATAGTATTTAGGCAAATTTTACTGTGCACTACAATAAGATTTCGCAGTAAAATTTATTGTAGTGCACAGTAAAATTTACCTAAATACTATATTATCTTACACTTAACATGATTTTCAGGGTTAAATTTTAAAAGAAAATTCTCTCCGTGTACTGGTAAATATTATAGACATTAATAATTAATATTAATTTTATTAATATTAATATTATGATCAAGTTATTTTTCTTATGCCCGATTTATTTGAACTTAAATTTATTTACTCATCAACTCTTAAAAAGGTCGCTATATTTAAATCGCTGCGAAGTATTGAGAGATGTTATTGCACGGAAGATAAACTTATATACATAGATTGAGGCAAAATGTGTAATTTATCTCAAAGTACGGCATTGCCGGATGCTTTCGTACATACCTACGCACGTACGTATATAAGTCGCCGAACGCGAAGATCGTGCGCAGAGCCCAGGAAGAAATAGATAAAGAATACACCGTGATTCTTGATTCATGTAAATTTCCACGCGAAATCTTAGCTAAACGAGGAATTCAAATTTTTGCCGTCGCACGTCGTAGTCACGTTGAAAATTATATTTCTCAAAAATATTTTTCCCCAACGCGGGATCGGAGGGATGGCGACGGCAGTCGTGCAGGAATGCCGCTCGTTCAGTCGCTCGAGCATCCGAGATATTTTCCGCGGACGACCGACGCGCCCGGAGGATGCACCGGCGGCCACGATGACGACGACGGTGACCGATGGAATTTGCATCGACTCGGCTCACCGGGCAGTTTCGTAAGAGACAGGGAAGAGGCGGCTCGTTTCACGATTCTCTTCGCGTTATCAGCCGGCAGGTGTCTTATTAGCGCCCCAGCCGCCATCCACGCTAAATGCCGGAGATATGCTTGCTAAGTGAAACGGCCGACGACGAGAAAACACGGCAAACGGAGAACGTTGTGCCGGTTGTGTGTATACGTGTGCGCGCGTACGTGGGAACGAGAGAGGGAATAGCGTTTGTCGAGCGGCTGGTAAAAAAGGTGCTAAAATTCACGACGCCGTCGCGCAGCGATATGGAAAACGGACGTTTTCTTTTCGCGACCGTAAAGACGCGCCTGGACTTCCGCGACCGTGATAATGCCTCTTGTGCCTCTTCCTCAAGCTCATGTGTATACAAGATGTCTCGATGTCTCGCGCACTATACAAATATATTGCACATATATATATATATATATATTGGACACAAGTTTCCAGTCGATTATTAAAGGAAGAAATTTGATTATCAAAGGAAAGTTTAAGAAAAGAAGAAAATCAGTTTTCGCTTGGTTTTATTCATGTATAACATTGTTTGTTAATTTATATGTCATATTTTTATCAATTTTTCTGTCAATCTCAAATTTTTCCACAACATGTATCTTTCAATTTTCTAAAGTTATTAATTACCTCCGCGATATTTGCCGCGCCTCTCATTGAGTAACCTTGAATTATATACATATATATAATTATATGCAAGCTGAGAGGTATTGAAGCGCCGGCTCTTGTTACTTAAGTTATTAATCGTGACTCATATCGCGCGATCGTCAGATTATCGGGATAGAGATAAATAACCCGCGGATCGATGTTATTGAAACGATATTATCGTCTTAATTGAACGATCCAATGGCGAATGCAACACGATGAAATACCCTCCGCGAAGCGTGGAACATCGCGCGCGTATCCGTGACTTCTGCGTAGAGATGAAAATCGAGCTCCTTCAGCTCTCTCTCTCTCTCTCTCTCTCTCTCTCTCTCTCCCCCGAGTCTCGGGTGATTCATGGGACTGGCTTTATGACCCTTCGGCGGAAAAGAGAGGATGCAAGGTTACTCCGTTCGCGACCGAAATCGCCGATAAATGCGCATTTGTCTCGGTGATCAAATTGATGAACGGTCGAGTATATCGTCCGCGCTCGCGTAATATTTGCCGTGCGTCGCCGCACCGCGCGCGTTGTCGCTTCGGTTGTGTGACATCACTTTGGCTCTAAGCCGATTCGTCTGGCCATCGTCCAATATCGGACTCCGAGAGAGCGAGCAATTTCTATTACGACCACGTAGGGAAGGAGTAACGCGACCGACGGTACGATAAAGTCCAGGAAGTGCAGGAAATCAAATCCGTCCGCGGAATGCGTTTGCAAGGGGAATAATGGCGACTTTATATTTTCCCGAAGTGTAGTTAGCGGGACTCTCTCCTCTCGCGGAGCACTCGTAGGGGACATTAAACGGCCGTAGTTCGTCCGTCATGTCGCGCTCGTTAAGACGTCTTGCGGGCGCATCGGAGGATGTGCGGAACTGAGTTAAACGAGTAATGGCATAATCGCGCCTGCAGGGATCGGATTTAATCCCGCCTCCCATTGCGGTAACCGAGTAAACGGAAATGAAATATACTGTTCGTGACAGCGGAAGGGAGGGGGGGGGGAGAAAAAAAGAAACAGGAGAAAGCGAATAACAATGAAAAAGTAATTAGAGGGCGTACTGTTTAGTAAAAATCGTGTATCGCGTATGATAAATTCGCGTGATAAATTTCTATGAATTTATAAATGTTGTTTCTCTACCTCGCGGAATTTACATCCAATTTTATGAAATTGTTTTATGAAACGTGTATCGGCGCAGTATCATTTTACCGAAAAATAAATATGTCCGAATACAACGCGATCAGTGAGGAAGAGAGAGAGAGAGAGAGAGAGAGAGAGAGAGAGAATGTTGCAATAGGAAGTTGCTCGTCTGGATATCAGGGAAATGGTGATCAAAGGGCAAAAGAGATCATTTTATTTTTCATGCTCGCCATATAAAATACGTCGGTTTAAAATACGTATTACAGAGAGAGAGAGAGAGAGAGAGAGAGAGAGAACGCGCGGGTGCTTATGATCGTTCACTTTGTACAATCCGATTTTCCAAATCAAACAGAATAACGTAGCAAATTACTCTTTTGCGGAACAAACGTTTTCGCGTAACGAAGATATTAACAACGAAACGGTTATTATTTAATTCGCGCGCGGGGGGTCAACTGGCGTAATTAGCGTTTTAATTTCAGGTGCAAAAAAAAAGTCTTAAACATAACGAACGTTAATCATTCCGAACATCGTGTTGCGACGTTATTCCGTTGTATCGTCCGACTTGCGAGAAGTCCGAGAAAGTAAAGCCGTTCGCCGTTCTTATCTTTCTCCCGAGATACGAATCGAAGCGCGCGCTCTTGATCGCTTCCTTTCCTCTCGCGCTACATCCGTGTATTCGTGACAGTTCCCGTTTCACGTGAAATATGTCGACACTTAATCGGTCTCTCTTTCTCTTTCCCGACGCGCGCTTCAGGAAGTAGCTGTCCATGTATCCTTTGTGATTCGTAGATACCGAAGGCTGTTAAACAATTTTTTTCTTCGCAATCTCGTTCTCAGAAGAATTTACACCTGAATTGCGTGACGTTTCAGGTTGTATTCCGTTGTATGCGTAAATGTTTCTTATATTACAATAGTATTAGAATACAAATTTCGTGAAAAATTCTATTAAAATATATTTACAAGGTTATCACAATTTTTTGAAAAATATCTGATAACAATTGAAAAGATAACTGTTACGTAACGCCCAGAAAATCTCTGGATTATAACTCAACTCTGTTTCCCCAAAATTTACGAGGAGTGCGAAATCAATTCTTTCAGCTTTTCTCTGTTTACGGCGATCCGTCTTCCCTTTGGGAAGAGCTTAAATTAATATCGCGAATGTATCAAGCTTTGCCAAGACGCCGTCTTGACTTCATCTTTATCTCTCCTAAACGGATATGCTCGATCGTGCTGTATCGCGAGCTACATTGTTCCAGAGTAGAATGCAGTCCCGTCGTAGCTCCTCCATCCTCGTCTCCATCGCGTCGTTTGAATCGGGTTGTTGTGTTATTACGATCTCGTAAATACATCGCGCGCGCGATAGCGGCACGACCGACGTCGCGAGTTGTGTGTTGCCCGGGTAGGTGTTGTCGATGCGAATCGCGACTTAGAACGATCGCGGGGTATAGGCGAGGCGGGAGGGCACGGGTCGTGTGATTAATGTCTCGGCAATTTGCTCGCCGTGAATCGAGATCGGACGATTGAGATCCACGACGTTGTGCATTAATTCCATCTGGGTCAGCATACGCTCGAAGGTCTGCTGTCCTATGAGTGAATGCAAATTAATCGCTTTACGAGCGACGTTGCTATTGTCCGCCAACAACTGCGCGAAACTTTTCATTATATGTAGATGTAGGGGCGAAATTAAAAAAGATCGAACGATTTATTATTGGATATACGGATAATTCCTCTCATTTGAGAGTTCTCCATTTTGCCTTTAAAGGGAGAAACGTATTTAAAAAAAAGCACGTGCAAGACAACATTTAAATAAATACATACTAACAAGATTAATGTATTAAAATGTTAAAAATTTTATTATTTTATTTAAAATATCATTTATACAGTTTAATTTACAATATAATACGAGGCAATTATCCGGATGTACTACTTAAATCAATTTCCGTACAAAAATGTGATGCGAAAGGAAACACTTGGCTTTAAAGACCCAAGTCGATTCTCTGCAGAACGCTTTCGCAATTAGCTCTGTTTAGCATAGTAACGCGAATATTACAGTTGGCGGTGTAGGATATCGGGCGACCGCCGTGATTTCTCGATAAATCGGGATTTCGCAATTATAGGGCGACGCTACTACTCGGCTCCCACTCGCAGGATCTCCAATTAACGAGCTCCATTTACAGCGTTACTCACCGCCACGGCGCACACCGCTTTTTGTCCCTTCTTATTGCTCGACGTCTCGAGCCGCTGCTAATTGGCGGCAGGGCGACCGTCGTGCCGTCGCGCAATAGATCGTCGAGTTTTTCGCGCCCGCGACGTAAGTCGTGCGAACTTTCTGCGCAGATTATCTCGTATCTCCGTAGGTCGCAGACAGATCGACCCAGTGCTCCAGTTTAAACTCCTGCAATATTTTCGCCGTCCTTGCGATGCAACTAATATATAGAAGGATTACCGTTTCTCCTGAAGCGGAAAGGAGGTAAATTTTCGATTTTTTATTTATTAAAAATTTTGGGGTCTTTTCAACTCGAGATTCGTATTGTCTTTCTTAACGAATCTTTCGAAAATCAATTCTTCACCGGGATTTTTTTCTCGTACGTGATTTACGCGAAATTTCGTTAACCGTTTATATAGAATATCCGAGAGAAAGCTCGACGTTCCATCACCGCAGTTGAGTGATGATCTCGCCTGACGTATCCGTAAGGAGCGACCATTTGCCGCCTATTCTGAGACACCGTGTACGACCGTGGCGCGAAATGTACGAGTATTAATAAACGGCGAACGGGATTTGTTCGGGCGCAATCTCTCTCGGACGACTTCCACCTTTCAGGCGAAAAGGTAATGTACCTTGAACGGGATGCGCGCCGTAAACCCGGTAAACCCGTCATTTCGCGTTAGGCGAGAGAGTCTCCCGGGTAATACGAAGCCGCGGCTGCGGTGCTTCTTGACAATAACCATTCGCGGCGACGACGTCGCGAGAGAGCCGTGAGAGCCCGGCAGCCGAGCCGAGTTGTGCGAGCTAGCGAGCGAGCGAGCGGTTGCCTGTGCGGATGACAGTGTAATTGAAAGAATTAGACCAGCACTTCGTTACGTGAGCCGTGTAATTTTCGCACGTGCCGCTACGATCATCCCGCTTCCCTCGTTTGATCGCGCGATCTCGCAACGGGGCTAAAACGGAAAAGCGACGACGCTCTCGTATAATGCTCGATTTTTGTTTTCTACATCGGTTATCAATTAGTTTCGCGCGGCGATATTGCCGTTACTAAGCCCCACATTTTTTATGATACGAGCGGAGTCGCCGCGACGGCAGTATAAGTAAAACCATAATTTCACTCGCCGTATTTACGAAACGATTGAAGTTTTTTGACCATGTTTCGCCATCAGTAAGTCTAACTTATCTAATCCTCTATAAAGAGTGTACACATCTCTACGAATAAAAGAATTTCAAATCTTGAAATTTTTTTATTTGCGTTTTTTTATATTGATTCACATTATACTCTCGATATACCCCAATGCTTATCGACATTGCGACACCGTTTTTTAATTGGTATTTCTGAAAATAATTGTTAACATGTTAGAGTTAGGTGAGAAATCGATGCATTAGCCTAATGTCGCAGGTGCGCACTAATTCCTACAAATACCTCGACCTTACACGCCAAAACTCTGCAGCTGTTTAGCCTCCACTTTGCACTTAAGGTTTCAGAATTAGGAGGGACAGTGTCGGAGTTCGCTGGTATAGTAGCGTTCGTAGTTAATGCGGTTAAATCGACCGCGAGAGCTATACGTGTATATACGTATCGCGTTAACGGAGGCACGTACGTGCTATTCGTTGAAGCGCTGCCTATATCGAGACCCCGCAAGATCCGCATACCTCATTCGCGAACCTTGACTGTATACCTACCTATGCAACGCTTCGTAGCAGTGCGCTCTCCTACCTGTCTTTCTCCATCTTCCCGCTCGCCTCCGCTTCTACTATTCGCGCTTCAACTCGCGTCGAATCCTATTGAGAGATCTCTCGACGAATCTGCGGCTTTGGATGCCGGCGATCTCATTTCTACCCGACGGGCACTCATTCTCGTACGACCTGACCTATTCGGATGCGACGAGAGAGAAAGAGAGCGACGTTTGCGCATTTAATTTCGAGAGGAGTGCAGCAAATGGATTTTTTTTTCAGAATACAGTTTCGAGACGTTGAAAAAATTTTCACGACTATATTTTCACGAACGTTATTAAATTTTGTCAAATGGCTACACTTATTATGCAAATTTATCTGATCCGATTCTTTCGTAAAAAAAAAAATGTATATCGTTTTTATTTTTAAAGATTTTCTTTCTCGTATATTTTTCCGATAGGTGTACTTTGAGCGAGACCGGTTAGTTTCTCGGGAAAGTACAATCCGGCGACTCAATCCAGCGGATCGCGGAATAACGAACGGCGGCGAAGGGGACTACGTTCTCGTGCGCGCGAACGTACTTGACAAGAATGCAGTTTCACTCGCAACGGGCGTCGTTTTTCCGCAGCGGTCGACCGCGACTGATGGCGATTTAAGACGCCGCGCCCGTTCGGCGAAAGGATTTCCATCTCCGCGGGAATTACGCTGCATCTTTCAACGGGTTGGCCGTCGGTCGCCCCCGTCATTTGTTCTCGGCACCGAACCGGGCAACGGCGATTTCGCGACGGGGATTTATTGCGGGGACGTTGCCCGGCTCTTTACCATAAGCGCCGAAAGATTGACGTCAACGTCGGGCGCGGCGCAAAAAGTTTTTCGCTTATCAAAAATGTATAAGTTTAAAATGATTTATCGAGAAACTGTGCGTGGGGCTTGCGCTTCTTCTGCGGGGGAACACGGCGCACACGCTCACATGGCACAGACGCATGTCGCGTCTCCTGGCTCGAGTAAACAGAGGAGAGGAGAGTGCATCGTCCTTGGCATTTCTCGTATCGGCCGATTCAAGAAGGCGAACTAGTTCACTTTTTGCTCCTGTTCGACGCGAATCGAGCACTCGTCCTCCTGAAGGCCGCGTCCTATCCATGGCTTGTCGTCCGATGAAAAGAAGTTATTTCTTTTATATATATATATATATAATCGCGTCTCGTTCGAGAAAACGATAACTCGGCGCTGTCTGGTGGCGACGTCAACGCGCGAATCGGAGTTTTCTTCCATTCGGAGAACGTGCGAATTTTATCCGACAAGTTTATCATTTAATCCGTTCTCTAATTAAGCCTTCGCGTATGTATATGTGCGGCGTCGCTAGCAGATTCAGGCGGCCGCTGCAGATACTGCATTTGTCATTTAACAATGTGCACATGCATGATTGCACCGCGACCGGTATAATTAAACGAACTTGTTTGTTTCTCATTACGGGGACGCCGCCGATTTATTTCGATAATTATTCGATTTAGGTAGATTCACTTCGATAAAGGGAGCAGAGGGAGGGGAAGATGCGGCGCGAATGGCGACGCTGGTGGCACAAGCGTTACATATAAATTTTCATCGCGAGCTCGCAGCGCGCGGGTGATGCATTAACGCCAGGAAACCCGTCCCGCTCGTAGAAAAGCGCATCCCTCATGCACGATTATGCATCAACGTTCCGCGCGCGTCCGCCGCAGTTAGTCTCGTATTTTTTCTAACACGGCATTCTAACACGGAGCGCTCCCGCGTATCTATCCGTCCGGTACATCTCGCGCGCGTGCAAGAGAGAGAGAGAGAAAGAGAAAGAGAGAGATCTTTTTGCTCGGCGAATCCGTGTTAAAACGGCCGTCAAAAGCATCAGCTTGACCCCGAAAGCCTTCCGTATTCCTATCGAGTCAAGTTCGTGATTAGATTCGCCGGATACCGCCGCGGTCCCGATGCATTCGCGGCCGCTTAACGCGCGTACGGAGTGACATTGATTAACGGCGGTCCTTTCATACCTTCCCGCCTTTTCTTTCGGTCGGCGATCCTCCGTGAAATGTCAGAAATAATCTACCGCTTGTTGTCACAATGTGAGGCGAGTTGTGTTGCGCGCGGCCGCGCCGCGCGTTTTGCATGCTGAACGACACACGTGTTGCCGCGCGATGATGAATATCTATACTAACGAGGTGTTTGCAGCATAATTAAAAAATTAATACCTTTCGATTGCTGTGTCGAATTTCACTGCTTTATTCACAATTTGTCGAATAGAATCGTATTTTGTTGATTGTACAAAGGTATTTGAAGTCACAGGGTACCTAATAAGAAATGGAGAAGTAAGTGGAGAACGGATAGCGATTTATTATCGAGTTTCCCCCTCGTCATAAATAATAAAGTAACGGATGGCAAGAGACACGGACTCGATATTGTCGTGACGAGCCTGTCCACTTGTCCATAAAATCGTTACAACCGTAACTCTCGGAGGACCGCGGTACGATGTATCAGTTGTCTTTCCATTATTTTTCAACGCCGCTATATAACGAGTGCACGGAAATCACAGTTGAGTGGACAACGAGACAATAGCGCGCGCCAATAGAACTTCTCTCCTCGATAAATGCGACGTATTAACCGACAGGTACATAAGCGCCTGGGCGTAATGTAGCTCTGTCCGTTGTTGAATAGCCTCTTCCTTGACGTACAAGCGCCACGCATTTTCTCCTCGCGGGGATGAAAAACTTCTGAACGATTCGCTTTCGAGGATTTAGCCGTCCTCCTGTCTCTCTCTCTCTCTCTCTCGATTGTTTTGGCATCGCAAAAATTTACAATGTGAATTTTCACGTGAGTTTCTCTTTTCCACTTTTACGCGAGGCACATCGAGGCAAGATCGATTTCGAATTAGCCGAAGTAACCCGTCGTTAAACGTCGCTGCAACGACGAGGACGCCCTATATGAATTTCCATTTCCGGGTAAATACAACCGGAGCCCATATATCGTCGCAATATTGATATATAAAAAAAAGAGAGAAGGGAAGAAAAAAAAGCGAGATATCTCGCCCGAGGCATCGAGTGGACGACGTGGGGGCGCGAGATAACTTGTCCGTGAGTGCGATGGGGTACACACTACACACACACGCGCGCGCCCGGTTTTTCTCGTACCTTTGCGTGTTCCGCGCGCGACTCTCTCTCCCCGGCATGGTCACTGGAGTAAGCCGAGGGGTCGTTGACTCTTTAAGCGGACGTCGGTTGTATATTGTAAAACGAACGCGGCCGGCGTATTACGTAACGGGCGACGGAGCGAGCGGCGCGCGGGAGGGCTACAATCGATCAAAACGTGCGCGCGCGAGCGAGCGACGAGTCAGGCGCCGACGCGATTCGGCGGCGGCGACGGCGGCGGCGGCGGCGGCGGCGGTGGCGGCCCCCGAGATGCTCTCCGGGGGCTTCTTGATTAGCTTGACACGAAATGTATTCTATACTGGCATGGCTGTGGCATATCGGACTCGTGTAACGGATGTCTCGGACCTACCGCAAGCGCGGTCTTCGGTCGCGAATTCTGGTGGTCATCTAGAATTCAACCGTGACAGGCGGTTTGATGTCAAAGGATTTGGCGAGGGTTGAACTAAGGTTAGAATTAGGATTGAAATTCATTCAGATCTCTATCGCATTAGGTTTTAATTGAATTCACAATTCGCCGTAAGTGGAAAAATTGTCAATAAGCGCAACCTCTCTCCCGTGCCCCCCTTTCTCATTTAGTCTCGAGTCCGATTGTCATGCAACGTTTTCGCAATGTCATTTCATGCTACATGGGCGTTTGTTGCGCGTTTGAAGGGAATATTAATATCACTTCGCTGCGAGAGAGTGGTTTAACTTGGCTCGACCGGGGAACGGCGGATTGGCCGGGGCTCTCTAACCGGAGTGTGTGTGCCTCTGGTCGCGTCGCGGTCACGAAGCCGCATGAAAGAAACGGTAGAGTGTGTGTCTGGTAGTACCAGGCGAGCCGCGCGTCGCGCGTACTGCGTCTCATTCCTCTTTGGCCGGCGCACAATCGGATGCGTCACAGGAAGCCCGAACGCTTGACGGACGGACGGCTGGACCCAGCCGGTCGGCTGATGTTCCTAACCTATCGTACGGTCAATTTGTTTTATTCTACTCGTTTATCGCGTTAGCCAATTGGCGACATACCCGCCGACTCGCGAGGCAAGGCGAAAGAGCGCTCTTCCTTCTCGTTACCATATCCGGCGCGAAGCCGCGAATCCGCGCCGCCGCTCTGCCGTTTTCGTTTAAGCCGCGAGTCGAGTTTTTTAAGCGTAATCTATACGATTCCTTAATATCTCTCTCGCGTGATTACGAAAGCGGGTGTTGTACGTCACGCATTTCGAAATATATAGAAAAATTTCTTACGATATTACACGTCGCGCGCTAACCACGCAAAATTAATCGCAATATCCTACGGTAATTTTAGCACGATGTACAACAAATCGCGATAATTTTAGTTCGAGCGAGCACCTACTGTAAGAGCAAGGTATTCTGTTTTTATTGCATACTACATGTGTGGAACGCGCGATGCACGCTAGGATTGACATCGTGGCGACAAACGCCTTCTCTCCACATGTGCTCATAAATAGGGAATAATCGATCGGAAGCTGAGCCTCCCCCGCCCGCGCTCTCCGCGCGAGTCCTCTCTCTCTCTCTCCCCCCGAGTTCGCTGCGTTTCGCGCGGCTCCTCCAGATCGCTTCGCGCCTCGCCGTCGATCGATACGTGGGCGGCGCTTTATCGAATCAGGCGGAGAACGGAATTTGGAGTCGTTGCACGCGTTGAACTACGTGAAAGTAGCCACGGCCGTACGTAGACGAGACGCAGGTCGAGAGTCGTTGCACGTAGGCCAGCGAATCCAGTCGATGGTGATCCGCCCAGGCGGAAGGACACCAGGAATTCATAGACAATGAGTCTCTCTCTCTCTCTCTCTCTTGCTTTTTCTCTCTTTGTGTCTATTTCTTGCTCTGTTCTCCGCAGTCTTTTCGCACCACGCTTCCCTCCTTTCCCCTCCCTTTGTCTTACGGTCTATCGTTTTCTCGTCGTCCACGACACTCGACTTCCGGGTTAAGCCAGACGCTCGTCTCGCCTGTAGTTTAAATGGCGGGAAGCTTTATGCCCTCGCGTCTATCATGTAAATCCTCGGTGCTCAATAGACTCTCGAGGGCTCTCAAAAGAGTTTATATATATCTCTCCTCCCCGCCGGGGAAGAGCATCCTATTCTTAGACAATCTTCATTTTCGTTTTAAGATGTTTGCGGCGAGACGCGTGAGAAGTGATCGAATAGCGCGCGTTGCGTTTTTAGACTCATCATCGTAAAAATTACGGCTCGACGTTGCCTCGGGATATAACCGGTAATACCGGAATCAGGAAGATCCAGCGGAGAGGACCTGGAATGCAGCACGGCGGTACGGAAAGCAGTCGTGCTGCGCGCGGAGGTAGCAGCTGACGCGTCGCGTGACGTCATGGCTTGCGTGGTCGGCGTCCCGACGGCGGCCGTCGCTCGATATTCTCTCGCCCGGGCGACGGCCCTCCTGCCTACTATGGCCTTCCGCGTCTCCCCCTCGCTCCTCCGACCCCTCTCGCTCCCATTTTCGATCGCGATCCTCTTTCTCTCGCGCGTTCGATTCTTTCGCTTGTAAAATTATTCCAGCGAAGAGGATGATATTTTTCGCTGAAACAATTTTCATCGGAAGTCAATTTTTATTTTTCAGCAGTTTTCGGAGAGCTTCAATCATGGACGCATCTCGCGCTACAAAAACTTGAGTCGTATCACGTCCCCTTTCTTATCGAGTGGACAGATTGTGCGCCGCGAATGCGCGCTGGCAAGCGGGAATATCCTCAGCCCAGATATATGCGCGTCAGACGCGCCTTATTAGCGGACACCCCGTATTCGTATCTCGAGAGATCTTCCATTCAACTGCTCGCCTACTCGCTCGCCCGCTTATTCCTGTCTACCTTTGGCCGACGTCGGGCTTATCGCGAACGCTTCCTGTTGAACCTTCGTGGGCGCTCTATTTACACATCGGCACAGTTTCGAGAAGCGGCGAGTCGAGAAAGCGTGGCTTTATCGGGCCGCCCGTAGAGGGAAGAGACGCGATATACGTGAACGTGAACGTGAAACGGGGTCGGGTGGGTCGTCGAGCGAGTCGTCTACGAGGATAGTTACGATACAATATAGTCATGACGGGGTCTATCTTTCCTCCTCCCTACTCTTTCGGCTCTTCCTACGTTTCCCGTCGTGTCTCTCGCTTTCTCGCCTTTGCTCATACACGTCAGCTAGTAACGCGCGATATTTGCTCACGATGATAATATTAAGCGAGTCAGAGAATGCAAATTTTGATTGTCTCTGTCCGGAAATTAAAAAGTTGAACGTACGAATGTCCTTATCGTACTTCGTCTCGACGAAATATTCCGTGGTAAAGATCCGGTTAAAGCGGAGTCTCTTTGCTTTGCCGGCAATCCTAACATCGGAATCCTGACGTGTAGGCATCTCGATTAGGCTCCCAGCGCGTCGAGTGTGACGTTCACACAAGGCACTCATTTATTTTCAAAGGTGCGCGTATGTTCCAGGGTAAGAGATCAAATCACCGCTATTCAAACACCTCTAAACTATTCAGCGTTCAGATATATATGTTTATACAAGATTTTTAATCCCGCGGATACTTCATCTCCGAATTATCGATCTCGCTCTCCTCGAAGCTTTCTATACGGGGGACGGGAACGTGAAGTGAAAATCATGGACGTGTATACCAGCGAGCTCCGTGAGAATCGCGAGACGAGACTTCGTTCGCAAGACGCGTCTATACCCGCGTGTTTCCGCAGATGGATTTCTCGTAGCCGGTGCGCGGTGCGCGACCCGGCTTCCTTTTTCCTCGCGATGCCACGGGATTTTGGCGGTAAACGCAAAGCTGGGTGGTGTATGTATGTATGTGTGTGTGTGTGTGCGTGTGTGTGTGTGTACCGTGATCGCGCGCAAGCAGGCGCGGCTCGGACCGACTCGTACCGCCTCGCCACGGCTCGGCTCGACTCGGTTCATTTCAGTCAGCTGGCTGACAGGGCGTTGCCCCGCTGCTGGCGCGCACGATGCACCATTCATTACGGAGTGCAGCCGCGGAGTAAGCGACCTAGCGCGACCAGAGAGCCCGAGCGGGCGTTTCCCCACCCCGCGCGCGCGGTGTTCGATTCTGCCTCGACCGCGGGCATCGCGGCCGCAACCGGGAACAATTCACTACTACCACGATTACTACTACTACTACTACTCTACTATCGCTAGTACTACGAGTTCCCCTTGTAGTGTGTACTACCGCCGCTCGTTACTCTACTACTATCTACCGCTTACTACTACTACCCGACGACGAGCTCCGGACTACTACTACGCGCCTCGGCGGTCTACGCCCACTATCACGCCGCAGCTGTTTGTCGCCGAGTGGGCACTATTGCCGTTATCATCGCTGTCGCGAATACTACCGTCCCGCGGCGGCGACGACGACAACGACGACGACGACGACTGTCACACCGCGCGACGTCGACGACTCCGATCTGTCTCGATCTCGCGCCGATAACAGTGGCGCGATGGTTTCGCATCTGCCAACGGAAGCGCCCCTTCGAATCCAACGAACGAGGAACGAGGGGGTCGGGGTGAAGGGAGAGAAGGGGAGGGGGGAAGGGTAGAAACGCGAGGAAAAGGGAGCTAATTTCCCTCTCTCCACGCACAGCCGTCCGCTCTTCTCTCCCTCCCTCCCACCCCTCTCATTATCGACTCGGAATCTCCGTGGTGGTGCAGCGCGGTGCAGCGCGGCGCATCGTGCGACACCGTGCTGCAGCTCGGCGGGGTGCTGCGCGAGATGCGCTTCCCACATCGACGGCGACATCGCTCCTCCTCGAGCGCACGGGACGAGACGCGGGGGAGGGAACGGCGTTGGGTGCGACGGGTGGTGGCGATACGGGGGAGTGAAGGGGGTGAGTGTAGTGGCGGGAGGAGGGGGGGGGCTGGAGGGGCCGAATGGAGAATACCGCAGAGGCTTTTCAATGGAGTCGAGAGAGGAGAGTTGTAGGACGAAACCTACTACTCTGGCCCCCGTACGTACGAGGCAGCTTACACAGACAGACGCGACGTCGCCCGTCGGGATATCCTCTCCGCGTGTCACTGCACTCTGGCCTATATTTCGCTAATGGGAAAGTCCCGCGTGCTCCAATTACGTCGTTCAGGTGGCGATGGCCGGATTGGAGAGAACTGCAGCGGCAGCAGTAGCAGCAACCGCGATCTGCTTCCTCCTTCCCTCCCTCCCTCCCCCTCCCCTCTATCTCTCTCTCTCGATTACTCTTCACCGCTCTGTCGTCCCACTTAGTATCCTCGTAGTAATTAATACGTCTGCCAGCTCTAAAAGAGGTGAACCCCGCCGACGGAGAGTTAGAGTCGGTGACCTCGCACTTCGATTTTACGAGAAGGAGAGAGAGAACGCGCGCCGGCGATCGCTTCTTCCTCCATCGAGAAATTTCGAGGTAGCGCAGCAGCAGCGCGCGCGGACCGGCAATGTCGACGGACACGCCCGAAACGAAAATTGTGTGAGCCAAGTGGAAAAACTAGCAAGAGTATAGTGAATAGTAATGAGTAGAGAGAGAGAGAGAGAGAGAGAGAGCTCTGTGTCTCTTTTAAGTCCCTTTGAAAAATATCACAAACTCGAGGACGATATTTTATTTCTGCATCGAGAGCAACATCTCGGGGAAATTGAAGACTTCTCAGACAGCAGTATCAAACCTTCAACGCAGCCTCCGCGTTCTGTAGAAGCTTTCATAAAATAGACATTCGGTAAAGAGATATCTCTTCGGTAATAACTTTCAATATATAACAACTCCTCCCTCGCGCGGAGCGAGTTGAGAAACCCTGAAAGAATGTTGTCATTTTTCACTGATCGATATTCCGGCTCGGCGCGTAACTGGTCTGACGTCTTCGCCGCGCGAATTAGCCGCGTCGCCTGAAATCGCATCAAGCTCCAACCGAGCGAAACAGGTTGCACGACGCGCGACGCGATAATAAATAAATATAACGCCGAGAGAGAGAGAGAGAGAGAGAGAGAGAGAGAGAGAGAGAGAGAGAGAGAAGAGAAGAAGAAGAAGAAGAAGAAGAAGAGAGAGAGAGANANGAGAGAGAGAGAGAGAAAGGAGAGATCGGACGAAACGACGAGTTTGCCGTTGGAAAGACTCGAAACGCGAGACGAGGGGTTTTGATACGAGGGGATTGAGTGCGCGCGAATTAAAGTTTCTTCGGCATCCTTCGTCTTCTTCGTCACGCAACGCGTGAACGTCGAAATCGCGCGTCCCTCTTCGTCTCGCGTTTCGCGAAATTATCGACCGTATTTTTCTCTCTCCTTCTCTCCGCCTTTCTTTCCTGCTTTC